>NC_142339.1:44368869-44693869 GCF_054954075.1 Amborella trichopoda
AACCCAAAAGACCTAGGATGAACATGCTCTAGGTGTTCTTCAAGAAAAGAGAAGAAGATAGGTGTAAATATCTTGTGGTCTAATATGAGCACCAACTCTGGGTCTTCAGGTGTGCTTGGCCAACGAGGTAAGTTTTCTTTCTTTTATTTTATTTAATTTTTAGTTGAATTTAGTTTAATTCCAATTTCTTAGAGTTTTTTTGTAGTAGATTTTATGTGATCTCAAGCCAGATCTACGGGTGGATCTTAAAGAACCTAATCTTTCGAGATCGGATCTATCACTGAACTGTAATTTAACAGACCTCACCATTCTTTACCGATCTTTAATATTAGCAGTTTAAAGCATAAAATTGGGAAGGTTTATTCTGAGATCTCTTCTTATTTGTGTTCAGAACATGATATGACTTGTCCTTAAAGGGTATAATCCACACTGTATTGTAGCAAGCATGAGCCTGTATGATAGATTATGGGTCATGGGTCCTATTTGATTGGTTTGAGAAGATTAATTGTAGACCACGGGAACTATTATAGGAAGAATGCCTTAGTTATTTTGCAAAATCGGGACCCAATGAATCCAATTCTCTTTTAGTTGTATTCTGTTTTAAAAGCTATTAATCACTAAAATAAATTTTAAGTTACATTAGATATTTTATTTTTACATCATTAATTTTTGAAGGAAAATAAAATGGATTTTCAGCGATAAAAATTCACAAGCCTACTTGAGTTTTTAAAACTATGGGGGGCCACAGGATGCCCAATGGCTAAAGACCAACATGCTTTGGTATGTGGGGCGCACAAGGGATTCCGACGACCCACATGCCATTATGGAGAGTAACCTGTCTTTCCTTCTCACATATACATGATATTATATAATATTTTATTTTAGATAATGTGAGGGAAAGAGATGATGGTGGCTCGTGAGATTTTGGAAAGGATCTCTATGTCTTCAGAATTTTTAGTATGAGGAAATATATTGCTTAAATTTTTTAAATTATAAGAGAATAGGTCAAGGAAACTAAATGATAATGATTTTAGTTCCTTTTCATCATCATAATGACTGATTTAGAGAATGGAAGGCTGAGATTAAGAGCCTCTTTTCCCTACTAATTGTCTTATATCAATGGTCCATATTGAATCTCAATAAGATACAAAATCTTAATTCTCTAGACACCATTAGAAATATATCCCATGGGAAACCCTAGAATACACGTCCTCTCTCTCTCCTCCCCCCAACATGCGCCCCTCTAGAACAAAATGGGTGCCACGCCCCACCTAGAAGCTTCTCCTGTATGTGATGTGTGATTTGCCTTGGGTGTAGTATTTCTCCGTGATATAGAATATTAATTGTGCTCTCTTGTATATCCCATCTAGTTTGGTTTGGCATTAAAGCTTCCTTTCGTAAGGAGATTCAAAAGGAATCTAAATCCCATTTACGTAGAAGATCTAGAATGGGGCGTGCTTAAGTTCTTTGGAGGTGATTCGCATCTTTTTCTAATAAAGTATTTTTATTGTCCTTTCATTTAGACATTATTATTATTATTATTATTCTCTTATGAATAAAAGAAATATACTTTGCGGTGAAGATCATTAAATTGTAGAAGGTTTATTTTGATTATTTTAGCATTGTAAGTTGCAGTTGTGAGATGGCACATCGATATAGTGGCTGAAAAGCTCCATTTTTTTTAGAGACAATGTGCATCAGCTACATAGCCATCTTTTAAAAGGAACGATACCTGTAAGATCGGCCTAGTAGTGGACTATTGAAGGCAATCAAAGTACTCAGGTTGGCCACAGCGCAACCTCCATGACAACATTTGCTTTGTTCACATTCTCAAGCTTTCCATGCAAAATCCAACAAATCTTGATCGCATACCGACCAATAAGCCGATCGAGTCCCCCTCTTTCTCCATCCACAAAAATCTCCTTTTGGCACCATATTAAAGGTGGCAATGGACCCGAGCGATAGACTCGATCTGGATCTGCATATGGGTCCAAAAATTGGATTGGGCAGGTGGGGTCCGTGTCCGAATCTTGGACCCAACACTATTTGGGTCCTGGTCCACTAATACTTTTCGGGTCCCAATATATAAAATATATTTTTATATATTTCAATATAGCTAAATACATAGATATTTTAATTTTTGAATCGGGTACAGGTGTGATAAATTCAGGTCTAGTCAAGTCTTGGTTCCATATCATTTTTTCGGGGCCAGTCACAAACCCTGCCCGACCCGTTGCCACCCCTAATCATATGATGGCCTCTTTCAGCATAGAGGGCATCTTAGGCACAAATTTCTTCATTATAAATCATGGCGGCCCTCCTCATTCAAAACTATAGAGAGGAACTTTTTCCTCTCTCAACAATTACCATTTCCATAATTTGAATTTATACAAATTGACAAATCTAACCTCAATCCATCTAAAAGAAAAATGCCTTGTCCTTCTTTGTTTTTATGTATTAGTAATAAGAAAAAATTACAAAAAAAACAAAACCCACAAAACTACACTTTCTATGCAACTTACCTCAACCTAATTTTTTCTCTCACTTTTTTCTCTAAAATACACTTTCTATACAAATACCGCCCAACCTAATAAAAAATAAAATAAAACCCTCTCTTATTTTTACCTTACCCACATCTCTCTCCTCTGTCCCACTTTTACCTTACCCACCCCTCTCTCTCCTCTGTCTCCTCTGTCCCACCAAAATAGGGGCTTCGACATTATGTAAGTGTGGTCCGGCAATATGGCTCTCTCTCCTCTGTCCCACTTTTACCTTACCCACACCTCTCTCTCCTCTGTCCCACCAAAATAGGGGCTTCGACACTCTGTAAGTGTGGTCCGGCAATATGGCTCTCTCTCCTCTGTCCCACCAAAATTGGGGCTTCAACACTATGTAAGTGTGGCCCGACAATATGGCTCCGACACTATGTAAAATACGGTCCAATAGTAAGGCTCCGACTCTATCTAAAGTGCGGTCCAGTAGTAGGGCTCCAGCACTGTATAAAGTGTGGTCCGATAGTTGCAGAGGGCGGTACGGCAGTTCAAGTACGATCCGGTAGTTGCAAAGGGCTGTTTGGCAGTAGATGTTACTGGATTCCAGAGCTCCGACACTATGTAAAGGGCGGTCCGACGATCCAGTAGTTGTCTCAGTTTCGGTCCAGTAGTTGTCTTAGGGCGGTTCGACACTTGTGTGTTCCGGCAATATGATGGTGTGCTCCGGCAATGTTTTAGTCCAGTAGTTGTCTTAGGGCGGTTGGACACTTGTGCGCTCCGGCAATGTGATGGTGCACTCCGGCAATGTGCTACTGGGGTCTAAAAGTCAACATCAAATTTGTCTAAAATGAATTTTGTGTACGGGAAGGGCACTGTGAATGTGCGGTCCGGTAGTAGGGCTTTGACACTGTGTAAAGTGCGGTCCGGCAGTAAGGTTCCAACACTGTGTAAAGTGTGGTCCGACAGTAAGGCTCTGGCACTGTATAAAGTGTGGTCTGGTAGTTGCAAAGGGAGGTACAGTGTGGTCCGACAGTAAGGCTCCGACACTGTGTAAAATGCGGTCCGGTAGTTGCAAAGAGCGGTCTGGCAGTAGATTTTAATGGATTCCAGGGCTCCGACACTATGTAAAGGACGGTCCGACAGTACTCAGTTTTGATCCGATAGTTGTCTTAGGGTGGTTCGGCACTTGTGCGCTCTGGCAATGTGCGCTCTGGGAATGTGATGGTGCACTCCCACAATGTGCTACTAGGGTCCAAAAGTCAACATCAAATCTGGCCAAAATGATTTTTGTGTACGGGAAGGGCACTGTGTAAGTACGGTCCGGCAGTAGGGCTTCGACACTGTGTAAAGTGCGGTCCGACAGTAGGGCTCTGATACTGTGTAAAGTGCTGTGTAAAGTGCGGTTTAGTAGTTGCAAAGGGCGGTCTGACAATAGATGTTACTGGATTCCAGGGCCCTGACGCTACATAAACAGCAGTCTGGCAGTACTCAGTTTCAGTCCGGTAGTTGTCTTAAGGAGGTTCGACATTTGTGCACTCCAGCAATGTGATGGTGTGCTCCGTCAATGTGCGACTGGGTTCCAAAAGTCAACGTCAAACCTGGCCAAAATGATTTTTGTTTATGAAAACGGAATTTCCGTCTCAAAAAATGACTTTTTCCCTTGGAGGGTATTTGCATGAAAAGTTTGTTTTGGGGGAAAAAGTGAAAAAAAATTAAGTTGGGAGTAAGTTGCATACAAAATGTGCTCTTGGGTTTTTTTTGTAATTTTTCTTTAGTAATATTACAGATTACTACACCCTAGAGTCACGAAATGGGCGTAGTATTTTGTAATATTCCTAATACCTTGCTTCATATTCATAATCACTTGCTTTTGTTGATAGATCCGTGCATCATTCCCTTCAAAAAATAGAGAATGAATATGATTTGATTCTAAATAACTTCCACTGTAAGCAAAAACGTAAGGATGGAGCTCAATCATGACTCAAGAGATTTCGTGATCCAAATTCATTACTAGCTCATTATCAGCCTTCGATTCAGCATAGCGGCCGCAGGCCGTCTGATGCTGCCATCGACCTACACAAAATTCCTCGTTCAACAGAGGAAAAGACAGACGGATCTCGACTAAGAGGATTTTTACCATTCAAATGCTTTGCAATGATTTGAAGGCCCAGGTTGTCAATGATATATGAAGTGGCTGCCTCAGTTGAATGCAAGACTGGTTTGACACCAATACAAAACATGGATTTGAAGAAGAATATGAGTACTGATCAAATCAAGATGGGAGAACCCAAGCACATTGAGTGAGAGAATTAGGGAACTGCAATTAGATTGCTGGAGAGAGAGGCTCTGAGACCATATAAGTTTTAGAGAGATGATTATTGGAAACACTGATAAAAGAGATAATGAGTATAT
Source organism: Amborella trichopoda (assembly GCF_054954075.1). Classification (NCBI taxonomy): domain Eukaryota; kingdom Viridiplantae; phylum Streptophyta; class Magnoliopsida; order Amborellales; family Amborellaceae; genus Amborella; species Amborella trichopoda. The sequence continues at coordinate 44,373,774 of NC_142339.1, forward strand.
TTCAAGAAAAATGATCCTATAGGACCTTTTTCTACCCATGTGAGTTGGAATCCAAAGGATCACCATTAAATTTGGCGATCTATAGAAAAGTCAAATCCCACACTCATGTAATAACTCTTTTAAAGATCCGTGCCAACTTTAATGATGATCATTTGAGGTCCTACACACATGAATGAGAGATGATCCTATAAAATCATTACTCATATTTCAATATAATTTATACTTTCAATATATGCACTGATGCACACATTTTTGTATCTATTACACCATGTACTAGATACTATCCTATCTAGTACATTCATTCACAATTCTCTTTTTGTTTATAGTTATAAAACAAATAGGAGTATTAATATTGCTTCCATACAGACTTTTCTTTATTACCAACATGAAGAAAAGGCTATCTCACAATGAAAAAGGAAGCAAAGTATACAGAGAGACATTTTACTTTTAACAAAAAGTTTATCTAAGGTTGCAACCTTATAATGTAGAGCTACAGATGCACCTCAAAAATCCATCGAAAAAGGTAGTTTTAATGTTGAAAAACCCTTTGATTGATCATCTCGATATCGAGATATATGACCATGAAAAATAAAAAGATTTTAAGTCTAAAAAATAGTGAATTTTACAACATATTATCTACACCATCCATTTTAAAGATTTTCATATGTTTATATATCTACTTGATTTTAACTATTTTTGAAATTTTAAATTTTATAATTAGATATAAAAATAGATTTTGAGATAATCCTAAGAACATTTTACATCAAAATTATATACTACGATAAAATTTGAAGGTGCACCTTACCTCTACAGCTACGGATGCATCGATATACCAACTGCACTCTTACTTTTAATATAAGGAGATCACAATTATTCATACCTTTCAGATTTCAAATCAAGTGATTGTAAATGTGGAATTGACTAAACTAAAAGTCTAAAAAATATTTTTCGAACTTTTTGATATACCCTAAGCCATTCAATTTGACATTTAATGGTTAGAAGCCATTATGAACTCTTTATAAGAATGATATATAGTCTCATAGTTTATAATCCGCGAAAAGAATTTGTTTCCATGGCGCATAGAAGAATAAAGTAGAGGGGCACTTGTAATGTGATCTCTTGGTTCAAGAGGTCACAACCCTTGTGGTTAGAGAAGGTTTTCATCGAAATCTGGGATATAATCAAGTTGCCAAACATGCCTGTAGAAAAAGAAATGCGGAAGCCAACTTTTTGGCAAAAGAAGGGGCATCCTTAAGACTTCATCACGGTTACAGTGTTTATTTTGTAAAGTACGAGATATATAGACTCGTTATTTTTTTATAGCTTTACACAAACCACGCAAAACATTTATTGTATGGGATTGTATGAGACTATTTATCTATCTTTGATATAGAGAGAAAAAACGTTTTTTGGGGGGGAGGAAACATAGGCAAAACAAATATAAAACATAGGCAAAACAAATATAAAGGAGGAAACATAGGCAAAACAAATATAAAGGAGCATACAGAGACAAAGATATGAACATGGAAAGAACATGGAGATGAACCTAGAGAGAGAAGCATAACATGAACAAACAAAGAGATAGAAACGTAGAGACAAAGAGGAAATGTTGACTTGGTTCAGGCATAGCAACCATTGCATTTCCCCTAAAATAATAAATTACGGAGCATTCTTTTTCCTTCGACAATACTCATGTTGGATTTGGTGCTATCCAAAATCACCAACATTAGAAAATCCCATATTATATGGGATTGATATTGATATTGATAAGTTTTTTAAAGAAAATAAAAATCCAAAAAGATATTACTTTTAGATATATTTCTTGGTTTTTGGGATATATGTGATATTTGTAAGAATTATTGTGCTGATTCCTAACTTTCTATTTATGAGATGGATTTGTAGAGAATTTGTGTGTCCTATTTGGGTCACTCTATGGGAATGGTGATTCATCTGGAGACAGAGGGGGGTGCAGGGGCCTCATGTGAATAAGCGGCAAAGTCTCCTCTTAAAGAGAAAGAACTTTATACGGAGAGAAACAATGTGTTGGTGCCTCCTACAGAGTGAAAGGTTGGTTTCTTGTAGAGAAACGATTCTGAAGGAGATTTTGGGTGCTTTACCAATGCAAGGTCTCTTCTTAGATAGAAGGAAGTTTCCTATAAAGAGAAACATTGTCAATGGAAAGAAACATTATGATGGTGCCTTTTGAAGAGTGAGAAATTGGTTTTTTGTAGAGAAGAGGTTATCATAGAGATTTGTGTGGTTTCCTTTTTAGTTCGAGAGAAAGTCAGTTTCTCGTTGCTATTCTATCTGTTGTTGTCGGTAATAGTTGCTAGAAGTAAAGAGAAGGTAGGAAAAATAGTTTAAAATATTTAATTCAATTGGGTTTTATCTAGGGTTAGAGAGGTAACTCTATATCCGAAAATCTTTAATGTAACTTTCATTTGTATAGTGGATTTCAGTTAGTCATGCATGTGGTATTTGATGTAACTTTCATTGGTATAGTGGATTTCAATTTGTCATGCTTGTGGATGTAGTTATTTTGGAGTAAACCATGTAAATATTTGTACTCTTATGGTATGTGCTTCATGATTTATTTCTCATTATTTATTAATAAAAAATTAACCCATCGGATTCAAAGCTTCCATGCACGACAATCCATCAATAGCATATGAAGCATGAGCATGTACTGTGGTATGTGTTTCATACTTTATTTCTTGTACATTGTTTACCAAAAATCAACCAATCGGGTTTAAAGCTTTCGTCACAACAATTCATCCATAGCATATGAAACATGGGCCTACACCATATTGGGCAAATAACAAAGCCCAATGGCCTATAGTGGAGCATTACACCCATACCACAAGCAGACATTTTGCAAAGCCTGTTTCACCGCATTGCTCCTTGCTATACACCAACTCGTTTCATGCACCACTGCCACTTCTTTTCCACTCCATAGCCAATATGTATAAAAGAAAATATCTCTGTATACCTTCTTTTTAGGTTTTATTTATCAACAAACCCAAAGTTTCAAAATATATCTTGCGGTATATAGATACCATATATTGCATCTTTTAGAGAGAGAAAACGGGATAACAAGAATGGAAAACGCAGAGGTTTTTTAGATGTGAAGCTTTGATAAAGAAATAGAGAAACATATGAATACAAATTGGAAAGTTAGATAGAGAGAAAAAAAAAGAAAAGAGATAAAATATATGGAATTTCTTTTTTTTTGTCAGACCTTCAATGAGGGCATTTTGCACGATTTATGCTGAAAAGGACCCCGGGAGGGGGCGCGGGGGTCTCAACGAGAAAAAAATTGAGTTCATAGTAACAGGTGATAGAGACTTAACGACGGGGTGTTATGGGGAGAATTTTGCACCGGGCAGGGATTTTGTAATTTTCCTTTCCTAAATGAATTTAGAAGTGCATTAGGTAATCAAGGAAAAAGGTTTGATAGGGTTACAACTCTATCAAAATAAGTAAATCCCCACTTATGAAAATTATAATTCAAAAATTGAAAAATATTTACATCGATCATCTAGGCGTGAACATTATAGTTGTGAAAAAAATTAGGATTTTAAGTTTTAAAAGTAAAGTATATTGCAACAAATTATCTAAACCGTCCATTTTACCCAAAAAGTAAGTCATATATTAGTAAGATCTGTACTATTTTTTAAGTTTCAAATCTTATTTTCGGTGTTTGAAAATTAATTTTAGATCCATCATAGAGATTTCCATTACCAAAAGTACTTTCCAGATGAGGATTTGAGGTGAAGTTTTATTTTGTTTTCATAAAGCCTATCCGGTAATAAATGGGCCATTTCTTCTTTGACGTTGATGATCTCTGTGTTTGTTTATAAAGAACTTATAAGAAGTTACTTTTGCAATAATAATGTCTAGTGTATAAATTAGATGTTCTTTTGCAAATGATCTAAACACCATTAAAATTGGAAAAAAGTTTAAGGATGCTACCTTATAATGTAGAACTACGGATGCCCCTAAAAAATCCATCGGAAAAGGTAGTTTTAATGTTAAAAAACTCTTTGATTGATCATCTCGACATCGAGATGTATGACTATGAAAAATAAAAATATTTTAAATCTAAAAAATAGTGCATTTTTACAACATATTATCAACTCTATCCATTTTCAAGATTTTAAGCATTTTTTAAATTTATAAATTTATAAATAAATATAAAAATAGATTTTGAAATAATCTTAAAAACATTTTACATCAAAATTATATACCATGATAAAATTTGAAGGTGCACCTTACCAATACACCTACGGATGCATCCGTATGCAAACTGCACCCCATAAAAGATATGTAGATGCGACGCATGAATAGTAGAGTTTAAGGTTTGTTTAACAAATAAATAATCTTGACAAAGTCTACTGTGGGCGACATTGGTTCCAGCGTACTAGAAGCTGTTTTTGATTTAACGTGCAATAATAGAAAACAAAAAAAGAATGTGATCATCGGGATTGGGATCCAAGTATTATATTAGTGAGGGAGATTGAGATAGGTTATAAAAGGTGTCAATCGTAGTACTCATATCCAAAATTTGGTGAGAAGGGGTAGTTTTTGTGTTGAGAATCCTTACGATAGCGAGAATGGTCTACAGCTTTGGCTGTAGTATTGCCTAGCTTTATGAAGAGGTCTCTTACTCTATTTTTATCAAAGGTACACACTCCATTCTCATCAAAGGGTATACACTCGGTTACTACATCGTGATATTCACTCCTATCACTTATATTCCCAATTAACACCTTCAAAATATTTGTGATGTCCATTCCTGTTTGACACGCCCAATTAACACCTTCAAAATGTAGCCTATCGTTGACACTCCCTATTAACACCTTCAAAATGTTTGTGATATCCATTTCTATCGTTGACACCCCCAATTAACACCTTCAAAATGTAGCCTATCGTCGACACCCACAATTAACACCTTCACAACATAGTCCTTCAAAATGTAGCCTATCGCTGACACCCCCAATTAACTAGCTCACCAATTTATTGAAAAAACGGGTAGGGTTCTTATCAAAGGGTACACACTCGGTTACCACATCCCTTCAAAATGTAGCCTATCGTTGATACTTCCAATTAACACCTTCAAAATGTAGCCTATCGCTGACACCCCTAATTAACTAGCTCACCAATTTATTGATTCTCATCAAAGGGTACACACTCAGTTACCACATCGTGATATCCATTCCTGTAGCTCACCAATTAACACCTTCAAAATGTAACTCCTTCAAAATGTAATTCCCCAGTCGTATCCCCAATTAACACCTTCAAAATGTAACTCCTTCAAAATGTAATTCCCCAGTCGTATCCCCAATTAATACCTTCAAAATGTAACTCGCCTCTTCCACTTAATTACCTAAAAAAAAAAAAAATCAAAAACATAAAAATATAAAAAATCCTTACCACAACTTGAAAGTTCATTTCCACCCCTAATTATGCAATTTAAACCATAGCAATATTATGCAATTTAAACCATAGCAATGGTATATGTGGAGCAAACCAAAACATAAAAAAATAAAAAATCCTTACCACAACTTGAAAATTCATTTCCACCCCTAATTATGTAATTTAAACTATAGCGATGGTATATGTGGAAATTCATTTCCACCCCTAATTATGCAATTTAAACTATAGCAATGGTATATGTATATAAACACCAGAAAATCCTTACCCTGAAAATTCATTTCCACCCCTAATTATGCAATTTAAACCATAGCAATTACGATAGCTTGAAGATTCATTTCCACCCCTAATTATGCAATTTAAACCATAGCAATGGTATGTGTAGAGCAAACCTATAAACACCAGAAAATCTTGAAAATGGATAGTTCAGATAATGCATCACAAGATGCACGAATCTCATACTTATTTATTTATTTTTTTTTAAATTTTCCATATCCATACATATTAAAACCAAGATGATCTATTCGAGGGATGATCTATTCGAGGGTCTTCAAATTCCTGAATATCTATTTCCATTTGGTTACTAAGTTGCACCTTATTTTAATAGTACAAGATGGATACTTTATATAATTATTTTCCTTGAAATTCATCATTAAAATGCCGGCCTAAAAATTTATGTGAATTTTAAGTACTGACCAGATAAATGATGCTGTATGACAGCAAGGTCTAAATTTTTTAAAAATATTATTTTGAGATCATTTTGTTTTGGTATTTTTTAATCCCCATTTTACCTTAAATTTGAAAATTAATTCTTTCGAACCAATCAAAAGACTTAAAAAAGATGAAGTATGTCGGTGGTCCGAAAGTTACACTTTTAAATGGTTCAGCATTTAGACTTGTTTTTTATATTTTATGAGGTTTAAAAGTTATACTTTCGAACTACCCATATACATTCATTTTTATGTTTTGGGCAGTTCGAAAGGTTCAAAAGTTACACTTTCGAATTATCGAAATACATCAGATTTTTTGTGTTTTGGATGATTCGAAAATATGACTTTTTAATCGCCCATAAATATTTTTTAAATAGTTCGAAAATTGCATTTTTAAAGCACCCAAATAAATAACTTTTCACTTTTGAGAAGTTCAAAAGTTACACTTTTGAATTAGGGGTAAAATAGAAATAAAAAACTCAAAAAGTAAGGCCTTGTTGCAATATATCCAAAAAATCTGTACGTCCATTTCTCTAATATATTTGTAGTGATCAAATTGAATCAATTTTATCACCAAAGTGTTTAATACAGAAATTTATCTTACTCAAGTATCTCCTCAACTATCTTGTTATAAAATACCATAATGCCCATATTATTTAGAATTCAGAACAAGAAAGAGTGTTTTGATAATTTGCCCAACTGAAGTTGCCTAAGACATTCTTAGTTTGGCACCGCGAACACTATTCAATCATTTTGTTCAAAACTACCAATGTTTGTACCAGTTTTCAAACTAGAGCATGTGTTTTTTGTCTTGTTTTGGAAGTGAGGATTTTTATCCTTTTATTTTTACTTATTTATTTTTATTTTTTGTAGTTGGCTGCATTGTTCGACAAATGGCAGGTCCAACTTGGAACCGGCCGAGAAAACTAGAACAGGCCACTGGTCGAGCTAGTTAGGTAGTCTGACCAGTCATTTTTTAAAAATATAAAAATATATATAAAATCTCAAAAAATAAGGGATTTGTTTGTAATGTGTTTTTGAATTTTTTGTTATTATTATTTGGGCAAAAATTGGAATGTTTTTTTGGCCATGAATACTTATTTTTACATTTTTCCTTGTTTTCTAGATTATTTCTAAAATACTTTTGGGCACAGTTGATTTTTCAAAATCCATTATTTTCGCTACTTTTCTACTTCATTTAGATGTGTTTTATTTAGTTATGCCTTAATTATACTTTTGATGTTGTTTTTAGGATCTTTTTATATATATTTTAATTTTGTGAACTATTTTTGCTCGCCCTGAACCTGCCTAGTCAAGCCGGGTGAACCGGCCGGTTTCCGAGTTACTTTGTCCCGGCCCTTGGCTGGTTTCCGGGTCCAGTTCGAACAATCGAACACTGGTGGGCTGCCCTTATGAAACAGAGCAAATTATCAAAATGCTATTGGCTATATTTTCTAAATCATAAACAAAAGCACTTCTTTTTTTTCTCTTTTTTAACAAAGTACTTCAGGAGTTCCTTGAATGAAATGTCATTATTTATTAATAATAAATTAGTTAAGAGATTGTCAGCAAACAAACTATTTATCTTTGGGCATGGCTTGTATAGAGCCGAGGCTCTAAACAATCAAAGTAAAACCCACCTTCAAATAGTATCGAGAAATGTAGTTCCAATACTGAAAATCTTTGTGATAGCCTTAAAATATATTTTCACCTTTAGTTATAAAATTTAAAGTTTAAAAAATAGTGTAGATCAAGCAGATATATGAACACTTGAAAATCTTGAAAATTGACGGTCCAACGATAGGTTACAAGATACACTATTTCCAAAACTTAAAATTCATTTTTTTCTCATGTCCATGCATCTTGATATCGAGATGATCAATTTGAGGATATTTGGACATCAAAACAACTTCTTCTAATGAAATTTTTGAGGTGGGCCCTAATTTGATTATTTAAAGCCGAGGCTCTATATAAACTATTTACTTTATGTTTTGTACATGAAAGTGAAAATTATTCCGACTCATTAGATGTTAAATTAAAAATAATTTTTGATCCTTGGCATGCGGATTCGGCGTCACGCCGTACCCCCATGATAATGTACCCCGCATGCACAAAGACAGAATGAACATCATATGATCAAAAGAAAGAGGTCCAAAAAAAAACAAAAAAACAAAAAAACAAAAGAAGAGACGGAAAAACCTGACCACTTGGAGTCGGAGATTAAAGTGTACTTTGAAGTACGTAGGAGGAGTAAACCGTTATGCCACAACTCAGCACAAATAGAGGAATGTATATAAAAGTTTTGGGGTTCTATAAAGAATTATTTTGCCAGAAGGGTTCATCAAGTGGGCCAAGTTGAAATGACTTTCATGTTTTAAACCCAAAGACCACTTCTGCGCCTGTGCTAGCGGACCGTCATTGCCGGCATAGAACTCCCAATAATTTTCAATCATCATCTCCCACCCCTTGCTCAAATAAATATTAGAAAAGTGGCTGAAAGGTACTAATGGGTCGCGCAGGTCGGGTCTAGGTCACCTCCGACCTCACTGGGTCCTAGTTGGACGTGCACCCAACCTGAACTCGTGGCTGATCAAAGTCATTGGACCTGGACCCGAACAGTCGGGTTAGGTTAGGTGGCAGTTTACGTCTGCATCTAGATAAATGTATAGGGCTTAGGTTCTAAACAAGCAAAGGCGCATCCTCAAATAGTTTCGAAAGATGCTGTTTCAGTATAAAAAATATTTATGGTGACCTGAAAATTAGTTTTCTCTAATTATAAGTTTAAAGCTTCAAAAATATTGCAGATCAAGGATATCTATGAACCTATGAAAATCTTGAAAATTGACGGTCTAGATAATGCATTACAAGATGCATTATCCTAAAACTTGAAGTCCCTTTATTTATTTATTTATTTTTTCGTCCATGTATCTCAAGGTCAAGATGATCGAACTTGAGGTTTTCGGCACTGTAAAAACTTTTTTATTAAAATTTTGAGGTGTGCCTTAAGTTGATTGTTTAGGGTCTCAATCTTATATAAACTTTTTCCCTAGATAAACGAGAAAATCTCGAGGACAAATTTACTTCGAGAATTTAGATATACACTAATTTTATTAGTAAGAGGCAAATATTGCCTTGTGATAATAATTTTTTTTGCCCGAAAATAATCATATTTTTTCTACCCCGTTACACCGACTATTCCAATAATACAAGACAATGGTGTGCGAAATATGGAGTCCTCTATGGCATCCATCAAGATCATGAACCAAACCTTTGCTAGACTCAATTGCTTTGATGGCTCAAATTTTAGAAAGAGAACAACCAAAGCTTCTATTTTTGTTGTCAATACCCAATGTAGCTTATGTTCTTCATAATGAAATGCTGGAGGAGCCACCACAAGTTAAATGAGATACCAAGGAAGAAACCAAGTTACATGACGAACAAAATATTTTTTTCTTGAAGTGGTTTGATAATAACTACATATACAAAGTCCACTTCCACAATCTCTTAACCGATCTGAATATCTGATATGTATGTTTAGTAATTTTGGTGAAAAGACCTTTGGAACCCGATAGAGAGTATTCAGATTGAAGATTTAATGGAACAACCTAAATATTTTGAAGAAGTCTCTATCTCACTTTTTTGAACTTTTACGTGAGATAAAGATTGTATATTTATAACACAAGATATATATATTTTTGGATATACATGGGATGTGTTGTTACAATAATATTTTGAATGAGTGTGACTTTATATTAGGGATAACTCAAATATTTGGATGATTATGGGGTTATCCCTTTACACGGCCCCTCAAGCTCAACGTATTGTCACAGATGTTCAGTTCGGATTGTAGATCTTGAAATCTGCTGCCGAATAAAGTTTTTGTAAAATATCAACAAGTTGATCCGTTGTTGAGATAAATTGCACATCAAGATCTTTTTTCCAGACTTTGTCATGAACGAAATGATTAGTGCCTACATGGAAAATTGGGTTGACAGTAAGATAGGTGGCCCCCACATTGTCACACCAAAGAATTAACGGTTTGTAAGAAGATGCCAAGCTCCCCAACGAGCAATTGCATCCAAGTTAATTCTACAGTGGAACTAGCAAGCGCACGATGTTTCGCCTCTAGGCTTGAATGGGCCATTGTCTGTTGTTTACGAGAGCTCCAAGATATAAGATTTAGTCCCATAAAAATAGCATAACCGCCTGTGGATTTCCTGTCATCAGGGCAACCGGCCCATTCAGCATCAGAGAAGGCAGAGAGGTCTAAGTTATGGGGCCAGTGAACAAAGAGACCATATGTCATGATTCCCTTTAGATATCACAAAATTATTTTCATTGCTGCCCAATGATCAGACGGGCCTTTGGCTGAAAGTGTTTTGTAATCAATCCCTGGTTGTTGATATACCCTTTGGCCTGTGTCGCTCAATCTATCCATCGGTCCAACGCTTTATTTTGAAAATCCATTTGCAGCTTATAACATTGATGTTGAGCGGGGATGGAACAAGCACCCATGTTCCATTTTGGATTAAAGCGTTAAATTCATTACTCATAGCATCTCTCCACTCCTTGTTTTTGCTAGCTTGAGAGTTCAACATCATGGAATCCGGAATTGGTAATGGTATATTTGGATGAAAGATAGGATTTTGGCTTAAAGATGCCATTTAGAGATCTAGTGCGCATGGCATGCGTTCGATGTGGATTAGAAGGGTGCTCATCAATGGGTATTGTCGGGGCAATGATGGGGCAATGGTGGGTCACAATATTGGGTACAGTAGGAGCAGTTAGATCAACACGTAATGGGTTAAGAGGCTATGATATTTGAGCTCTGTCTATACTGGGTGGTGTAGGTATGGTGGTGGTATTGGAGTTTGGTGGGGTGAAGTGAGGAATATGGGTATTTATGAGTGGTAGAGCTGCTTGGTTGGAACATTTACATCGTAGAGAGTGTTGGTTTAGAGGTCCATTGTGAGGTGGACTATCTGATGGAAAATTAGAGAAACTTGCCAGGCTATTGTGTTGTCCACCTCTAGGTTCAAGGTGAGGCCTCCCTTGATCAGGTAGTGGTATAGATGACCCCACTAAAGGTGGTAGTACTGGAGTGAGGGACTACGCAAATGTGCGTACTAGTAATGGAAGATGATGACTTTCCTTATAGATCTATAAAAGGAAATTATTTTCATCCAAAATTACATGTCGTGAAATGATGAGCTTTCCAATGGTTGTAGCCTTTATGACGTGAACTGTAGGCGAAGAATGCACATTGGACTAAGCGAAACTCCATTTTGTTTGAGTTATATTGTCATATATAAGTGTCGCATGCACAACCAAACACTCGTAGAAATGAGTACTCTGGTGTGATCTTAAACAACTTGCCAATGGGTGTTTCATTTCCAATAACGGGAGAAGGGAGTCTATTTATTAGAAGAACAGCTCATTCAAAGGCATGATTCCAGTAGTTAAATGGTACTGATCCATAAGCAAGTAAGAACATGCATGTTTCGACAATATGCATGTGTTTTCGTTCAGCATAACCATTCTGCTTATGAGTATGTGGGCAAAATAGACGATGCTATATCCCACAAGAAGCTAAATATGGAGATAGACGACGATATTCTCCACTCCAATCTGTTTGTAAACACTTGATACGTCTTTCAAATAAATTTTCAACCAAAGCCTTAAACTTTAGAAAAGTGTTATGAACATCTGATTTTTGAAGAAGAGGAAATATCTATGTAAATTGACTAAAGCTATCCAAGAGCCTTCTATAGATGCAACTGGTGCAAGTCCCTATACATTAGAAAATATTAAACCCAATGGCTCAGTACTAATAGTGGATGAGTGTAAAAAAAGGAGTTTATGAGTTTTCCCTTTCTGATATGGTTCACAAACATGGAGAGCCTTATTACAAGAAACACATAATTTATTTTTAAAAATTATTTGCCTAACTGTGTGCATTGCTGGATGGCCGAGTTGATTATGATATTCCGTTATTGTAACTTTTTCTCCAATGAATGTTGAACCCATACTCTTAATATTCCTCTTCTTTGCTACCTCCAGTTGGTATAAACCATTATTAGTTGACCTGTGCAATAGCTCTCCCCATTGATCGATTATTTACAACAAGATGGGAAGGGTGAAATTCAAACACAACATCATCATCCTTCGTAAGATGTTTAACTAACAATAAATTGCGGTAAATGGAAGGAACATGTAGAATATTACGAAGAGCAAATGTAGCATTGTTTGTAATGAGGTTTGATGAACTAATATTTTTTATACTCAAACTTGTACGATTACCAATCTTTATCTGTTCTGGCCCTGCATATTCTGAGTGGAGAGAAAGATTGGAGAGTTTATCAGTAATGTGGTTAGAAGCTTCTGAGTCTGGATACCATGCATCGTTGATGCTGGAAGGGGTCGCATGAAAGGCATTCGTGTTTACATCCAACTCAAGTTGAAATGCTTTGTTAAAGTATTGTCGACATTGGAGGGCCGAATGACCCACGTGGTTGCATAATTGGCAAGACATGCGAGGGTAGTTACCTTGTTGATTTCCAAAGTGGGAGTTATTGTTTTGCTGCTGACCATGGCCTTGACCACGACCACGACCACGACCACAACCACGGTCATCGTATCCACGATTTGGAAATTAACTACCACGTCTCCTTCTTGAGTTGTAGTTTAGTGTGGTTGCAAGATTGACCAATGGAGAGCCAATATCCAGCATGTCATGTTGGTCGGAGTGTCGAATCTCTTGGCTTAGCAACATACCATAGAGATTATTGTGGGTAATTGGATCGAACTTTGTAGTCGTAGAAGTCTAAAATGAATTGTACTAAGGGGGGAGCCACCAAGAATGTGAAGTATCTAGTCATTATCAAACACTGGCGTTTCTACTGCAGCGAGATGATCATATATGCTTTTTGTTTGCTGAAAATAATCAGCAATGTTCAAGGATCTCTTCTTGATAGTCTGCAACTGGAGTCGCAGTTGCATTATGCATGCTCGTGAGTGATTCAAAAACGAACATTCTAGTACAGTCCTGTAACAATCCTAAACTTTCAAATAAATAAATAAATAAATAAATAAATAAATATAAATATATATATATATACACACGTATTAGTGGTGTTAATAGAAATAAATAAAATAAAATAAATAAATAAAATAAAATAAATAAATAAAATACTTACAGGAAATAAATAATTTTGAAGTGATAGTTCATTATGTCGAAAATAATTAGTATTCTCTCATAATGATTAGTATTATGCCCAATATTCATTGGCCGGTAACTTTACATTTTTTTTCTTGAGGATGCCAAATAATAGGAGCATTAGCTTTTTATAAAAATGTTTCAATAAAAACAAAAGTTTTGGATGGTGCAATTGTATTTGGGTGGACCTTAGGTCCACCATCAATTGTTTTAAGGTTTTAGATGGAAAGTCGGTTTTCGCCACTTAGGTGGCAACTCAACAACCATGGGACGTGACACTTCACGAATGCCTTTTTCTTCTCTCTCCTTTCATACACCGCCTCTCCCTTTATCTATCTCTATATCTCCTCCTATTTACGCATTCAGTCAACCCGCAAGTTGAGCATAGAAGAGAGTCTAAATAAGAATAAGAGAGAGAGAGAGTGGGAGGAACGGCCCCATAATGAGCTTAGTAGGATTACCCAGGTGGTGTCCTATGGAGCACACTACCTTTGAAAATCCATAGTCATCAAAAGTAAGCGATCTCATTGTCTCGAAGAATAATTTTTTTAGTAAGAATTGTAATATTTTATCTATTGTAAAATATTCTAAATGCTGTAAATTATTAGAAATAAATGTGAAATTTCCGCTTTTAGTAAAATTGTGAGATTTCTTTCTATGGTTTTTGAATATTTAGACATTGTAAATTTTATATGCAAATGACTGCCTTACTGTTTGAAAACTGATATTTTTGCAATTGATTATAACATCGTCTGTGAAATGTTTATTTACGAATTGACATCCCATAAATTGTGATAATTCCGTGTTCTTGAATTTCTATAAGAGTTTTTCTATACATATTAGATTGACAATTATGCTAAAATGTCTTTACGAACTGCTACCTTTCTAAATTTGAGCCCAAAATATTTGACTGGTTATTTTGAAATGTTATTGAAGGTGACTGTTATTAATGGTTTCAGTGAAATTCATATTAATAATTTCAGTGATATGTTGAGTACATGATATTGCTACTTTCGAATGTTTAAAGAGATTTAGAAATACTTTAAGTATGCAAGTAGACTCATCCGGTTCGCCGTGAGGTATAAGTGGACCTTTCCGGTACGCTGGCAGGGATTAAGCGGACTCATCCGGTACGCCGGTGAGGTATAAGTGGACCTGCAGGGATTAAGTGGGACATATCTGGGATGCCAATAGGGATTAAGTGGAACCATCAGGACGCTGATGGGGTATATAGGTGACCTACTTGGGACGCTAGTAGGGTATTTTGTGAAATCTTTTGAATTATGCATTGCCATTAAAATGTTATACACATTTCAATTATTCAAATTGTACTTAATTATGCATTTTTGAAAGTGTAATTGTTGATGCATTTCTGTTAATAGATCTCCTTTTTGAAAATATTGATATCTTTCATCCATGATTATTTTTAGGATTCTGATTATCAATTACTGAGTAGCCAAACTCATCAAATTATGGTAAACATTGTTTCTGGATAATTGCGGTTTCATTTTGCGTGCTCGTCAGGATCAACTCTGGAAGATATTGTAGTTGTGCTTAAACTTTCTTTTGTTACTTTGTAAGAATTCGCCACTGTAAATTTATCCTATTAAGATATGTATATATGTTTTGACTGTCACATCTCAAGAATATCAGTATTGTAAATTCTTGTGGCGTGACAAGACCATACTTCTTGGGAGGTGGTAAGACCCACGATTTGGGCATGGATGCCATCTGTGAGGGCCAAGATAATCCAGCTAAATAATAGTTGGTCTTGTCGCTTCCAATTGAGAAACGTGTGGCTGATCTTGGGCTCCTCATTCTTTTCAGCTGGAGGAAATTCCGCAGGGCAATGGAGGGAGCCATCCACGTCGCCGAGAAGATCATACTCTCGAAGAATGGGTATGAACTCAGTTGTGAGTTTGTGGGGAAGAAAGTGATGAAGGTTCTTAATAGGGGGGTTGGATTTATCGGCAACAAGTGTATGTGCGTTGTTAGTAGCTGTGGCCATTGTTGAGTGTAGCCATTGTTGAGTGTAAAGAAAAAGGTAAGAAAAAATATGGGGAGGATAGGTGGGCACAAAGAAATTGCTGGATGCTAGAGAGAGAGAGTGAAAGAGATTTTAGAGAGAGAAAAAAAGTTTAGATGGAGTTAAGTAAAATAATAGACACAATATGATAAGGCTATAGAGAGAGACATTTTAAAAAAAAATAAATAAATAGCTTAACTAGTAATGAAGAGAGGGATTTGTACGCAGAGAGAAGAACTTGCGTTAAGGAACATTTTCAAGATAGTAGGCTGAGTGGATAGACTCTGCTCTGATATCATAATAGAACAACCCAAATATTTTGAAGAATCCTCTATCTCACTTTCTTAAACTTTCACTTGAGATGAAATTGTATATTTACAACACAAGATATACATACTTTTGGATATACATGAGATGTGTTGTTACAACAATATTTTAAATGCGTTTGACTTTATATTAGGGATAACCCAAAGATTTGGATGATTGCGGGTTATCCCTTTATAAGATTCAAATAACCAAATTCTTTTTATCTCTAGTTCATAAGAATACTCAATCAAATGTACAAGTCATCCATTGATGTGCAATATAGTTGAATTAGGCTTTCCATGCAAGAGCAACCATCCAAAAGTTACTCCCACCATAAAAAAAGAACCAAAAGAAAATGAAATAGAACAAGGTTGATGTTGATTTAATTTAACTTCAATGCTTTCTTCGTATTGAAGAGGATAATAAACTTTAGGAAACAAAGATGAGGCCGTGGATGCATAGTTAGCAAGGGATTATCTAAGGTAAACCTTGTATAACATAAATTGAAAAATAAGGCTCAAAGCAAAAAGCATTTTCCATACTTTCAAAGGGATATTTCTAAAGAAAAGAAGTCAAAAAGAAAGGAAATTATTATACATGTTATAAACCATGGCACTACTATATGGAGTATTAATGGCGAGACAGCGCTCAAGAGCCCCAAAACTAAGCAAACATGACCTCCAAATCCCCAAAATCAAATAAATATGACTGCCGAAGAAGATAAGTTGGTATCTATGATCATTGTGGTCAACATAATGGACACAGAGGTTGGTTAGTGGGCCACCTAATATATTTTCAACAATCAAGACATCTTTAAGACATTTGAACCGGTAGGAGAAGCAAACTTAGTCCAATTGATAACTGATGCTTTGGCTAGGATGCTTAGTAAATGTATGGTGAAACCAAAATCCAGTTCAAGAAACGTTGTCCTTTTGATGAATATGTTATTTTTGCAACATATGAGGAGGAAACTTGTAATAGACTACCTTAATAAACACAATCTCAAAATAGTTATTGTACATGAAAACGTAATTTTGATCAAGAGAGATGAACTTGTCGAGAAAGAGTACTATTGCAACAAAATGTTTGATCATTATTTAACGGATAAAATAAAGAAATCTTCCACTTATTATAAGTGGATGCAACTAAACTAAGTCCTTGAATTTTTCTTCTATGAGAATCATTGGTTAAGCTGGGCCTAATCCCTTAATGTGGCAGTATATCGATAAATATGAGGCATATTGCAAGCCATAATAATAAGAAAACAATTTCGTTCAATGAAAAGGAATATTGAATTATTAAGTCTCGTATATAGTGATATTGGGATCTGAATAATGTTCTCAAAAGAAGAGGAAAAATATACATCTTCACATTCATCAATGATTTCTCTTGGTATACATATATGATTTGTTAATGAAAGATGCTAAAGCTTGCAAAAAGTTCAAAATTTGTAAAAGCTGAAGTTCAAAATCAAAATTCTAAGAATTGACCAAGATGGCGAATATTTATCTAAGTAGTTTTCTATATTTTATGAAAATAGTGGGATAATTCAGCAAGTCACTGTCATATAATCCTCAATGAAATGGCTTGGCTTAAAAAAAGGATGAAAGATTAGTGTAAATAGTTATTGTTATGATCATTATTTTGTATTTGCCTTCATTTTTGTGGGTTGAAGTTAATTCTTTTCACATGTTTCATTACTAATTGAATACTATATAAGAAAGTGAAAGAGGCGCGCCCTACGAACTCTAGTAATAAGGAACAAACAGTTGGGTGAGTGGCCATTGAAGGCCTCGTGAGTGCTTGTAAAATGAAATGGTATAATGGAACCTGAACTCAGTGGGAGTGTGGTCCCTCGTGGACCATAATAAGCAAACAATATTTGCTAATATCGGACTGAGTTTGACGAATTAGGTCAGTCGATTGGAAAAAATCTATGTTACATGAGCATAAAAAACTATTCGATACAGATTCTAATAGGTCATCTTTTGATGAGGTTGGAGTATGCCCGGATGAGTTAACCGAGGGACTGCGTGACTGTTGTGTATGATAGCGGCCTTCAAATACGGGGGCCAAAGCCTCATTGCCGAGCCATCACATGACATGCATAATGATAGTCGTTCGGGAAAGCGAACTATTTTTTAAGGTAAAGCTTATGCATGTGCGAGAGATACCCCCTATGCGTTATAAAAGCTGTGGTCGCATCAGGTCTAGGTGACTTTGGTACGTCTCTGAGGGAGAACCTGAAATCTACAAACTGAGATTACGACCCTTTGGCTCATTGGCCAGACTAGGTGGAGTGGCCCAACATTTATTTATTTAATTCCTAGACCATATAGATCATTGTCCCATCTAATGAATTTAGTTATGTTTGTTTTAATGATATATAATTTTTTTCAGTATTATTTGAATGTTTTCAGATCTCTAGATATTATATTTATTAAATTTGGATTTATAAAAAAAGAGATATTGATTTTAGATTGATTTAAATATTCAAATTTGATTTTATGAATTTCTAAAAATTATATAATTAATTTTAGTAGTTTTAATATTGCATGGGAGGCCCAATATGTTAATGAGCCCACCATTGCATGTAGGTGGGGCCCGTGAAGTACCACCTAGGGCGGCACACCCCACCTTAATGAAACTTTCTTTGTGTTAATTCAAGCTTTAGCTTGAAGAGAAAGCTTTGAAATATTTTGGAAAGATTTTGCCTTGAGGAAGCTTTTGAAGGATTTTTGGAAAGCATGAGAATGTTTGTGCATAATTTTCGTAAGCACTATATTATGAATGAAATTATTTTATTTAATTTATATTGAGGGAAAAATACTTTAGGAATGAGGGACAAAGGTCCTAACACCTTTCATTATATTGATTGCCCATTTATGGAATTGAGGATTTAAATTTCTCACCCCACAAGTCACTCATTATCAATGTTTCATATTCAATATCACAAGAAGAGACAAGCCGATGAGAACCCTAAAAAAACCTAATCTTGTTCAAGCACTAAAAAAAATGGATTGATCTCTACCAAATCTCTTACACCTAATTCCCATCTCTCTCTCATATCCCACAAAGGGGGCACACCCCATTTAGAATATCTCTCTCTCTTAAGAAAGTTTCTATCTCTATCTCTTGAGAGAGACCAAAAGGGGCACACCCTACTCTCTCATCTTTGATATTTTCTCTCATTGTGGTTCTCTTAACCTTGTCATGATCTCTCATCTCTCATTGGGGTTTTAGACTATAGGGTTATAGTAGAAAAGAGAAATATTTCTTTCAAACTAGGCTGCTAAGGGATTCATTTAAGAGTTTGAGATTTGTGATAAAGGAGTTCATAGTACTATTAGAGGGCTTTCCTAAACTTGCTTTCCCGATTGAGATTGAAGGTTGATCGTTGTCCCGTGCCATCGGATGGTGATGACTCCATATGGGGTGTAATAAGCACAGTTGAGGTAATCTTTAATACGCTCTTTTGTTTCTTACCATATTTAATTATATTGTCTTTATATTCTTAAGCATAAGAATTGTTGATATTTTCTTTGTTTAAAGCAAATTGGTTTAATGACATTAAGGTTTTTAAGATCTTGGATTTGTTAGTTTTATTTTTTTAAAAGCAAGAGTTATTATAATAAGATTATTTGTAAGTGATCTTTGCCAAAAAAAAAGAATAAGAAAAGAAAATTGGTGAAAAGAAGAAAAATAAAAAAATTATATCCCCCTGTAAGATCACATTAGTCTTTCTTTCACAAACTTTCGGGTTTTTCAAAGTGTGAGGTTGTTTGGCAAAATATGTAAAATTGCCAGATTTGTTTTAAAAAATTGGGACCCTGAATCTTTAGTTTGTGTTTTTGTTAGGTATATACATAATCAAATGGTATACTGATTTCTAGAATATAGTTTTAATGCTATAATCAAATCTAGAGACGTTGAATTCTGAGAATTTAACTCTCCTCTCTTCCAAGAAGAGATGAACAAGAAACTTGTAATGATCCTATTGAAGATGTTATAGAATAAAATAGAAATAAAAAATCGAGAAAGAATTTATCATATAATTTTGAGCTTATAACTCTTCAGCATTTAAGAGCAATGAACAGTCATATCGGATGAAGTTGAAAGGATGCTTTCTCTCTATATATGGGACTAGAACTTCTCTTTTTTAACACAATTTCACCTATAAATTTCATACTTTCTCTATCTTGTGTGAACCCTCTCTAGGAAAAAGATGATTCAAGCGCTCTAGATCTTGATGTATATGGTGTTTAATCTCTTATTTTCTTGTATTCTGAGTATAAATTTTCCTAAAAAGCTTAGATGCACGCTAATTTTTAACCAAGAGGGACAAATATTATGTTGAGAAATAAAAGTTTTCTTGCCTAAAAATAGGAAGATTATTTTGTCTATTTTTTCCTCCTATAAAGTATTTGCAATTTTTTCGGCATCGTTTAATTTGCTATTTTCAACACACACGCGTACACATACACACACGATATGATTTAGGAGGATAACTAGCCTATTGAATTATAGGTTGGGCGACTCATATTCAATTTGTGAATCTATGACTAGCATGTATAGGCACGTTTTCATTTAAAAAATTTTCTATAAATCTTTGGGAAAATATTTTTGTGTCCCCTAATTTTGGCTTCCATTTCTCAAGAGACCCAACAATTTAAACTATTTTTTACGGCATAAAGTCTCAATCTTTCTATCTTCCTACCCCCTAAACCCTTTTGATTATACATTATCGACCTAAACATTTTGTAAAATGACCGCATTTCTATCTCTCTCAAAACTCTGTATCTCTATCTCCATCAATACAAATAACTCCTTATATAGAGACGTCTGTTATCCCTCTAATTGTAATAGAAGATGATCATGTGGCTCAAATGCCAAGAACAATGACAGAGATATACCTAAAAAGTCATATGCACCCTAATATTGGATCATCAAATGGTCATATACAATCAATCCAGATGAAGACAGATGGGAGTATATTCCTAAATTACATAGACAAATATCTATAAAATTGTGGGATAGATATAATATATATATTTTCCACAAAAAATTTGGTACTAAAAAATATCCCTAAAAAAACCATTAACCACAGGGTTCACATATCGAATTAACAAATACAATATCAAAACCCTACTTTAACTAAAGAAGAGTTTAAAAAACAACTCTTATCACTATTGGATGAGGCAGATAATATGTCCACCTCAGCCACGTCAGCAAAAGAAGAAGAAGATGAATACGTTTCAAGAGGAAAAGTTATGATCCCAACTATGCCTCTCCTTTTTCATCTCAAAACTAAAAGAAAAGCACAAGGGACGGACCGACTCCATCCACTACCCAAGACATGTGTCCGTACTTTTCAAAAGATTTCACTATAGCGGACTTAACATCATTTCGAGTCCACCGACACTACTGTAGTGTACCTGAAGTCACTTCAATTCCACTAATACTCCTGTAGTGGAACTGAAGCCATTTCAAGTCCACAGATATTATTGTACTGGAACTGAAGCCATTTCAAGTCCACTGACACCTTTTACGGACTTAAAGATGTTGTAAGTCCACTACAAACCTCTATAAAAGGGAACCTCCTTATTCTAAGAGGCATCATAAAAATAAGAGTGAGTTTGTATTGTGAGTTGTGAGAGTAGAGTGAGTTGAGAGGGTATTCTTGAGAGTAGGTTTGTTTTCTAAGTATTTCAGTTGAGTGTGCTTTTTTAAGTTACCATCTGTGTATCTGGTGGTATGTCAAGTTCTCTGAGTCCTTCTCCCTTCAAGCTATGTAAGTTTCTTTAAATTTGTTTATGGATGATTCTATATTTGTGTCTTTTCATTCTATATTGAAGAGAATTATGAGACTCTTCAATTTGGTTGTGTAAGTTTGCTGAATTTTGTGAATTAATAAATTATATGTGGTTTTGTCTTTGTTAGTCTTGCTTCTAGCTTTGTCTCTATTAGTCTTGCTCCTAGTTTTATATTAGCTTGTGCTAAGTTGGTATCAGAGCTCTCGACAATAACTCGAATCTATTTTGAGATTCATTAACTGTGATGGTTTTCTCAACAGTCGTTATAATATAATCACTTTCTAAATTCAAATGATCATCTTATATAAACATCACATGAGGGGACCCTAGGAATGTTCCAATTTTGGAGTTGTTTTTCTATATTATTTATTATAATTTCCTCACTGTTGTTTATTTTAAGCTTACCATTCGTATAAGTAAAATTGTGAGACAATGTTATAAAAAAAACCAGCCATTTAAATAACACTCTTATTTAGTAGTGTCTCTTAGCGAGTCAACAAGAACAATGCCCTAACCTTGCCACTTTTAGGACTCACAGCTAATAGGCCACTGCGACTTTGCTAATCGGGATTAGCCTCACTAAATTTCTTTCTTATTTAAATATTTGGTTTTAAGCATATGAATATGTTTTTAAATATACAATATTACTCTTCTTTTCTTTTTATTGGTGTGTGTGTGTGTATGTGTGTGTGTGGGAGGGGGGGGGGGGGGGGGGGGGGGGGGTTTCTAGATGGCTGCAACCATAAACAATCTAATTAAGATGCACCCCTAAATTGTATCATAATATGTAATTTGGGTGTAAAGAATTCTTAGGATTATCTGAAAATATGTTTTCGTATCTAATTATAAAATTTTAAACTAAAAAAAATGGTTAAAATCAAGTAGATCTATAAACTTATGAAAATCATGAAAATCGACTGTCTAAATAATGTGTTGTAAGATGCACTATTTCTAGAATTAAAAAATAATAATAATAATAATAAAATAAAATAAATAAATAAATAAATAAATAAATAAATAAATAAATAAATAAATATATATATATATATATATATATATATATATATATATATATATATACATATTCATATTCATATTCATCCATCTTGATATCGAGATGATCAATTAGAGGGTTTTTCAACATTAAAAGAACCTTTTCCGATAGAATTTTGAGGGGCATCTTTACTTTTACATTTTAAGGTTGTAATCTTATATAAACTTTTTCCGTCTAGATAATGTGTTGTAAGATGCACTATTTTTGGGACTCAAAATATATATATTTTTTCATATTCATCTATCTTGATGTCGAGATGATCAATTAGAGGCTTTTCAAAATTAAAACAACCTTTTCTGATAGATTTTTGAGGGGCATGTTTACTTCTACATTTCAAGGTTGCAAGCTTATATAAACTTTTTCCTTATATATATATATATATATAGTTATGCTCAGTGGATAGTATTAGATATATCAATAGTCCCTTTATTAAGAATAATCTTGTTCTGTCTTAACTATTATAGAATTTTACAATCAATAATCAAGTACAACAGTTTGTTGTTCACATACTTATTATAAATTAAATATTCACACTCGGAAGCCTAGATAACAATAAAATAAACAAAAATGACAGTGCTGTAGATCCTGGCGAAAGTGGTATCAGAGCCATAACAGTGAAACACTATCAACAAATTACAACAGTAAAACTGTTCAACAGTGGAACTGTGTAAACAGTTACAACTGGTGAATTTGTAAAACTGTTCTTTTAACTCAATAAGTTAGTGATAAAGTTACGTTTTACCATAAGATACTAAGTGAGATTGACCTCCAAGAAAGTTGGTCCGAGAGTTAAGACAAGAGACAAGTGAAAGCCGATGCGAAAAGTACTGCCAAGGCCAGGAGAGCCGCTTAGGGAAAAAAGCTAAGGCCACTGAATGTCCAGATTGTCATTATCCGCAACCTACGAATGGCTAATCTCATAAGGAATCTTACAGGAAAAACTGTAGCTTCATCTTCAAAACTTAGAGTAAAGAATAAAGAACAAATTATTATAAATGATATTGAGGAAAATATTCAAAACTGGAATATTCCTAAGGTACCAATTCATGATGTTTATAATAAAGGATCATTTAAACTTAAGATGGGTTATGCCATCAAGACTGTAGAAGAAAGTCTATCAGTAACACAAAACCAAGAAGACTTTCACCTACTTTCAAAGAAAATAATCGAAAAACATAAAGAAAATAATTACTAATATTTACATATTGGCCTTATTCAAATAGCCGTAAAACCTTTGACCCGTTTAGGGTTGAACACTTCTGTGCTTGTATGCCTAAGAGATATAAGACACAATATATTCACAGACTCTCTACTTGGCATGGTCGAATCCAGCCTTTGTAGTGGTCCAATATATTTTCATTGTTTCCCTAATTTTTCTATTTCTTTGACCGATCCAAATATTTTAGATATTTTAACAATAAACCTAAAAACACATGGATTCAACATGATCCATGGTTCACAAAATTTGGCTATAGTATACAGAATATACTATAAAGTTATGAATACGTTAAGTCCAAATACTTTAAAACTTGATCAAAAAGATCAAACAATATTGTTTCAAACAAATATAGAAAAATCTAATATGATTGTCCCAAAAACCATAAAATGGTCAGATATTGTATTACCTCAATCATGGGCATTACAAAATGCCAACCAACCACAAGAAATTCCTCAAAATCATATTCCCAATCAAATAATAGAACATACTAATGGAAATATTGAAATTAAATTTCAACAACCACAAGTACAGGAAGATATAAATATTAATAGGAAAAGAAATATTAAAAATAGAATACCAAATAGAAAATCTTATTCTCACAATCCCAATGTTATTATATTACCTCCTCCTAATCAACATTCTTCATCCAATTCAGATATTCAATTTCAAGGAACACAAAGAACCACAGATAATGTTGTGATTCCCACATACACATCTAAATCTCATACCACAACAACTAATACTGAACCCAGTATAGAAGAATTACAAGATTTTCAAGTATGTGCACTACAAATAGAGGAAGATACTTATGATAATACTTACTATTCAGATGAATATATAGCAGCCTATCTAGCCGCCAAGCTAGAAAGGAAAAAGAGAAAAATAAATAAAGATTATATCAAAAGAGATTATTTATCAGAAGAAAATAAAAACATAAGAGAATGGTATTTGAAAAGATTTCAACCACCAAGACTACTAGAACTGATACATAAAAAATATAATAAAGTTCTACATAAAGAAAGGTTAAACATAGGATTTTTCCAATGGTTAAAAGAAATGTGTATAGAAAAGAATATTACTATTCCCTCATTCGATAAAATTCAAACAATAGAAGAAAAAACATACATTAGTACTGATGGTACTACAACAGCTAGTATCCATCCACCTGAAAAAAGTATTATACTCAAGGCAGCTATTCCACAAAAGAATGAGCCTCCACAACCTCAAACATTATATGACATAGTGGCTACACCATATAAAATCATACCTAAAGAGTTAAATAAAAAACAAGAATACATTCCTCATATAGTAGAACAAAATAATTATACAAATTTATATTTACAATCCCTAGGAAAGCAAACAGAAAGAATAGAAAGAATTGTATCCAAAGAACAATCTGCTGTTACCTCTATTCCTAAATCAGTATTATTTAAACCACCTCCAGAATTAAATAAAAATAAATTCCACATTGGAGATAATAATAAATCCCTTATAGATCAGTTAATATCAAAATTATCCCAGTTAGAGATTAAAGGAGTACCATCACCTCAAATTAATATCCCTCAACCACCTGAGTCTTCTGGCAAAGGAAAAGCCATAGCAATACCTGAGCATGAAACAATGATGCTTACAGAAGAAGAACCAATTATAGAAGATACTATCCAAAACCAAGAAAAAGCTTTTATGGATACTACACCTATAACTGACACTATTAATAAAATAGCCTATGGAAAATATTGGAAACCCATAACAGCCTTACCCTATCATAAGAGATCTACCCCTGTTGATATTCAAATGGAAGAAGATCCGATACAACATGCAGTAGCATATTCAGGAAGATCAATAGTTAATTGGCAAATTGATGGGTTATCTGAGTTAAAAATATTAGATGTCATGAGGCATATGACAATAAAATGGCAGGCAACCATGATCAAGAAGTTGCTAAAGCCATAATTAATGGATTTACAGGATGGTTAAGAGGATGGTGGGATTTTTATGTAGATGATGATACAAAACAAAGGATCCTTAATAATACTAGGCAATGGACAGGAAGAAATGAACAAAATCAAGAAGTTATATACACAGAAAGTGATGCTGTTAATACTCTCATATATACCATTACTTTACACTTTGTAGGCAGTACATCATTACTAGCAGCAAGATCAGAGGATCTGCTCTCTAATTTACGCTGTCCTACTCTATCCCATTATAAATGGTATAAAGATGTATTTTTCTCAAGATTATTAATAAGAGAAGATTGTCAGTTAGATCATTGGAAGGAAAAATTCATAGCTGGTCTTCCATATTTATTCGCAGAAAAAGTTAAAGAAAGACTGCGAAAGAAACATAATGGAATAATTGTCTATTCATCACATACACTCGGAGAACTCTCCGCAGAAATATGTGCTGAAGGCTTAGCTTTATGCACTGATATGAAATTAAAAAGACAACTAGATAAACAAAAGATCACCAAAAGGAAAGAACTAGGTGATTTTTGTGAACAATTTGGATATTACCTAGATAAGAAAAATATGCCTGACAATCTATACAAGAAAAAGAAAAAATACAAAAAGGAAAAATATAAATCCAAAAATAAGGAAAAAGATAAAAAGTATTATAAAAAATCTAAAAGAAAAATAATTAATAAATTTTCCCCCAATACAAAGAAAAGGAAAAAATTACCAGTATGCTATAAGTGTGGTAAAATAGGACATTATAAACACCAATGTAAATTAAAAAAGAAAATAGAATCATTAAATCTAGATGATACAATAAAATCAAAATTATAATTTTGACTTGAACAAATCATTTTTGTACAACTATTTTGTTTATTAAGTTGACAGAAGGAATTGGGACTGTAGGTACTTCTGAGGGTTCAGGAGTATCTATTACTTGATTTGGATCAAGATTTATTAAGTCATTGAATTCTATTTCATCTGTATCAGATTCTTGCTGAGACATTTGTTGTAATTCAAGTGATTGAATTCTACTTTTTAATTGTCCTATTTCTGTTTTTATTTCTTTAATCTCTTTTTTGAGATCTGAGATTGTAGGTTCCTTTTGCTGAGAAGTGTGTTGATCACTTACTCTGATACCACTTTCGCCAGGATCTACAGCACTGTCATTTTTGTTTATTTTATTGTTATCTAGGCTTTCGAGTGTGAATATTTAATTTATAATAAGTATGTGAACAACAAACTGTTGTACTTGATTATTGATTGTAAAATTCTATAATAGTTAAGACAAAACAAGATTATTCATAATAAAGGGACTATTGATATATCTAATACTATCCACTGAGCATAACTATTTTCTCCGATCTTAATATTAAACAAAATCTTAAATTGCATAATTATAACATGTAGGCAAACATATATTTATTACACATGTGCTTTACAAAGGAGATACTACAGAGATATTACAGAACTGTATATTACAAAAGGAGAAAAAGATATAAGATAAAAAAGAGAAAAGAGATAGATCAGACTGGGAATAGGTAAAACAGGGAAGAGATAGGAAAACTTACTGTGTACACAAACAGTAACTGGAAAATAACTTCCAGTGATGAGGGCAATATGAGGGTAAATCGTTGATATTACAATCACTCATAATTAAACAAAGTAAGGTAAGAAAAAACCTGATTATGTTGAGCTATGAGGGCGAAGATAGCTCTAGCTTCAGACAAGGGTAAGGGTTTTTAGAAGGTAGGTTCGATTGCAACAGGTTGGTACAGGTTGCAGAGGTTTTGCAGAGGTTACAGGTTGCAGATGTAACAGGTTACAGGTTGCAGAGGTTACAGGTAACAGGTTACAGGTAGGTTGCAGAGGTAACAGTCTGATGAGCAGAAGAGAAGAAGTGAGAAGAAGGTGAGACTTGAGAGGAAGAAGGGGAGAGCTTTCGAGGAGTGAGGCCATGCCTAATGAAGAGGGTCTGCCTTCCTTTTATAGAGAGGAGGAGTTCCTTCCTTATGAAGAAAGGAATAAAGTGAGAGGTAGAAGACGACAAACGGAAAAGGTTCGTCGGTATAAAACGACAAGGGTGAGTGGAGGTAAAGAGATTCGTCGGTGCAAGACGACAAAACGTCAAGAGAGATTGGAAGCAAAAGGACAAAAATCAAAAGAAAAGAAAAGCAAAAAGCATTTTTGTACAGTGGCCCTTTTGGCCGTATTACATAGTGGAGCACAGTGTTTTGTCGGTGACATGACCATTATTTTGTCGCATATGTCGGTGATGGAATCTTGGCATAGTTCTTTTGTCTTTTATTGCTGATTGTTGTTTGTCTCTTTGTACTGTCATGGAAGATGTCATGGCCTTTGGCTGAATTCTTCTGGATCGTCTTCTTCCAGATCTGTTTCTTCTGGATCTGTTTCTTCTGGATCATTTTGGCTCAATTGAAGGTACCTATTGGTATGGAGTGGAGAGGACTGTACGGTTTCCTCTGAAGATGTTGGCTTTTTTCCTGCTTCGGCAAAAATTTCTTTCATTTTTTTTTCCAGTTCCTCTTTGGATGCATGGGGATTGGTTTGGAGCATATTGCGAAGATAAGTTGGAAAGTCAAAAGAGGTGTTTGCAGTATTTAGGTTTTCCTGGTATTTAGGTGCTTTTGGAGGTATTCTCTTTGGAGTGGCTTTGGTGAGATCCATTTGAAAGATACCCCACCATTTGATAGATATGGTTTTTCCCAAGCGGGGAATATAGGTATAATCATTTGTGGTATTGGGTGATATAGTATAATCCCATTTCATAATCCAAGGGATTTGGTACAATGCCATAAAGTAAAGGTGAGTGTCAACTGAAGTATCAATATTATTGTATTGTATAAATTGTTCTTGCAACTCCTTGAAAGCAGGAGGTAAAATTAAAGCAGTTGATCCCCACACAAAATACCAGTTTTGAAACCATGTGGGGAACCTTTCAAAAATGGGCAGCCGGAACTATAAATACCAGCTGTGTGTATTGTTGGGGTTTTGGTAATAGAAGAATTTGTGCCAAGCTTCTATATACTCAGCATATTTAAAATATTTATAAGAAAACTCTGGGTTTTGTAATTTCTTTCCTTGTTCGGGATTGGAACCCCACTCATCATAAGAAAGAAGTTTTTTTATTTGAACTTTAGAATAAGCTATTATTCTAGTATTTTGTTGAAAGTAGTGGACAACAGAGATGGACCCTGTTTCCATGAGTATGGCTTCATAGTATTCTCGAGTCTTAACCCCATTGATAGGATTAAGATGATTGAGTAAGTATAAGGGTGCAAGCTTACTTGGATCCATGTGAACCTGATGTTCATCAATGGTAATGTCCATTAAAAAGGCTCTTTCAAGATAAACAGATCGTGGAATATTTGATGGAGGAACAGATTTTGACTGTGCTGGTGAGAATGTGGGTGTAGAAGCATGTGCTTCCGGATAAGTTATTTGATGGATTGGAGATTGAGAAGGTGAACGGATATTTAAGGGTGAAGGTTCTCTTTCATATGGTACTAGTGATTTCATGGGCTGTTTATCCCTACGAGTATTGCCTCGGGATCCCATATTTAAAAATGAAAGAGTAGTATTGGTTTGATTCTCTTGGAATAATTGGAGAGCAAGAGATAGTGGAGCGTCGTCGTTGGCGTCAGTGTTGCCCCCTGCAAAAATTCACGGGTAAGAAAATCGGGTAAAGAATTGGAAGACCCGGGAAGATGTTCGATTGAGAAATCAAAGGCAGAGAGAATGGCCTGCCATCTAGCAAATACTTGTTTGGAAACCAAATTTTGCACATCTTTTTGCAGAATATCTTTGGCTGCTTTGCAATCAGTTCGTATGAGAAAGTGTTGGTTTAAAACATCGCTTTGGAATTTGGTGACACAATGAACTATAGCTAATAATTCCTTTTTTACCATAGAATAATTTAACTGTGTGGAATTCCAGGCTTTTGATGTATATCGTAATAATTGTTCTTTGGAATCAATTTGTTGTTTTAAAATACCTCCAACACCTTTATCAGAGGCGTCACATTCTATTATTTTGAAAGCAGTAGGATGTGGAAGAGATAAGCATTCGAGAGTTTTTACCTTACTCTTTATTACCTTTATTGCTTGGGTGTGGATATCAGTCCAAGGAGGATGATTCTTTTTTAGTCTATCATATAAAGGTTTAGAGTCTAATGCAAGGTTAGGATAGAAATCACTAACATAATTCAAACATCCTAAAAATCTCTGAAGTTCAGTTTTATCTAAAATCTTATCAGGGAATTTGTCTGCAAAGGCTATGGATCTATCTATTGGAATAATAGTGCCATGGTGTATCATAAGTCCTAAAAACCTAATATTGGTTTTGAAAAGTGTAATCTTTTTGGCTGAAACTACTAAGCCAGCATGTTTTACTGCATGGATGAATGTGTTAATATGCTTGATGTGTTGGTCTATGGATTCTAAGAAGATCAATACATCATCAATATAAACTATCATGAAATGGTAATAAGCATTGAATACGTCATTCATTATTTTCTGAAATTCTGATGGAGCATTCTTCAAACCAAAAGGCATAACATTCCATTCGTATTGTCCAAATGGAACATTAAATGTGGTCTTATATTTATCTTGTTCTTGGATTTGTATTTGCCAATATCCTGATTTCATATCAAATTTTGAAAATATACATGCTTGAGCAACTCTATCCAATAAATCTTTTTTATTTGGAATAGGGTATCTTATCCATTTTAAAACTTTATTTAATGGTTTATAATTTATAACAAGTCTTGGAACTCCTCGTTCTTTTTCGGCATTTTTGTTAACATAAAAAGCTGTACAACTCCAAGGTGAAGAACTTGGTCTTATGAGCTTTCTTTGTTGGAGTTCAGTTATTTCTTTTCGACACATATCTAATAGAATAGTATTCATTTGTATTGGTCTAGCTTTGATAAGTATTTGTTTTTCATCAAATCCTTGTTGATATGGTAGATTTATACTATGCTTTTTCCTTTCCCAGAAAGCATTAGGATGTTCACTGCATATTGATGTTTCTATTTGTTTTTGTAATGCTTGAATTGTTTGTTGTATTGAAGGAGTTTGTAATTGTTCTTCAATCACTTTATATTTAATTTCTTGTTTTAGTGTACAAAGAAATCTTTCTTTGTCCTTTAATTGGCTTTTGACATTATTTAATTCTTTTAATTTTGGTTTATGAATAAAATTAAACTGTATTGGAATATTTTGAATTGTTGATGAAATTCCTGTTTCATCTATGGTTATAGGATAGAGCAAGGTTAGGAATGGGACTCCTAAGATTACTGATTGGCTTAATCCTTTAACCATGATAAATGGTGTATTAATACACTGATGATTGTTGCATACAGAAGCATTAGATAATTTATATTTAATAAATAATCTACTGCCATCTGCTGTATTTAATATTTGAGTGGTTTTGTCAAAATATTTGGAAGGTACAAGCCCTTCATTTATACAATTTAAGTCAGCTCCTGAATCTATCAGAGCGGAGGTTTCGAAACTATAATTTTTTGTAACTATAATTTTGACTTGAACAAACCATTTTTGTACAACTATTTTGTTTATTAAGTTGACAGAAGGAATTGGGACTGTAGGTACTTCTGAGGGTTCAGGAGTATCTATTACTTGATTTGGATCAAGATTTATTAAGTCATTGAATTCTATTTCATCTGTATCAGATTCTTGTTGATACATTTGTTGTAATTCAAGTGATTGAATTCTACTTTTTAATTGTCCTATTTCTGTTTTTATTTCTTTAATCTCTTTTTTGAGATCTGAGATTGTAGGTTCCTTTTGCTGAGAAGTGTGTTGATCACTTACTCTTTTTATTATGGCAGAAAAATTATATTCATCTAGATTTTTATTGATAGGTAATGGTTTGGATTTATTTTTGGTAATATTAATAAATTGAGTAATGACGGCTCTTTTCTCATTGGGGTCACTAATTTTGTCAATAATATCTAAGATGAAATTATCTTCTTGAGTAAGTGTGTGAACATTATATTGAGGTAAGGGACAACTGCAATCATTGTCTTCTATTGAATTAGAAGATTCTGTATCAGTGGTAGAATCTGAAGCGTTTGTCCATATAAGATCATCATCATCTATTTGGTCTAGGTGAGAAGTACTAGAAGTAGAAGAAGAAGAATCGTCAGAAATTATATGATATAATTTTGATTTTATTGTATCATCTAGATTTAATGATTCTATTTTCTTTTTTTAATTTACATTGGTGTTTATAATGTCCTATTTTACCACACGTATAGCATACTGGTAATTTTTTCCTTTTCTTTGTATTGGGGGAAAATTTATTAATTATTTTTCTTTTAGATTTTTTATAATACTTTTTATCTTTTTCCTTATTTTTGGATTTATATTTTTCCTTTTTGTATTTTTTCTTTTTCTTGTATAGATTGTCAGGCATATTTTTCTTATCTAGGTAATATCCAAATTGTTCACAAAAATCACCTAGTTCTTTCCTTTTGGTGATCTTTTGTTTATCTAGTTGTCTATTCATCATATACACTCGGAGAACTCTCCGCAGAAATATGTGCTGAAGGTTTAGCTTTATGCACTGATATGAAATTAATATATATATATATATATATATATATATATATATATATATATATATATATATATATATATATATATATATATATATAGTAATGATCCTATGAGACCCTCCCACATACATGTGTGTAGGACCCAAAGGATCACCGTTAAATTTGGTACAGATCTCTAGAAAAGTTAGCACATAGGTGTGGGACTTGACTTTTCTAATGATCTGTGTCAAATTTAATGGTGAAAGGTTATTCAATTTCGCCTATAGTTTTAAGAGTTATATATATATATATATATATATATATATATATATATATATATATATATATATATATATATATATATATATATATATGTGTGTGTGTGTGTGTGTGTGTGTGTGTGTGATATTCTAAAAGGTGTGGTTTGTATAGAGCCTAGGTTCTAAAAAATCAAATTAGAGCCTACCTTCAAATAGTATCGAGTAATGTGGTTTCAATACTGAAAATCATTGTGGCAGCCTTAAATATATTTTCATCTTTATTTATAAAGTTTAAAGCTTCAAAAATAATATAGATCGATATATCTATGAAAATATGAAAATCTTGAAAATTGACGGTCCAAAAATGCATTACAAAATACACTATTTCCAAAATTTGAAATCCATTTTTTTCTCATGTTGATGCATCTTGATATTGAGATGATCAATTTGAGGATATTTGAGCATCAAAACAACATCTTTTAATGAAATTTTTGAGGTAGGCTCTAATTTGATGTTTTAAAGCCTCGGCTCTATATAAACTTTTCCATATTCTAAGATACAACACATTCATGATGATATTCTATAATACATCACAATATTGGTGAACTTAGAATCTCCTACACCAAAATTTTTGACAATAAAATGCTCTTACAAATTTTGAAAAGTACATTAGCAATTGTTTGAAAATTTCGAAGATGTATTTAAAAACCCAATCATTATTCAAAAATCCAAATGCATCTTTCTAAATTAGACATTGAGTTGGAAGAATTTTGTAAAGACAAAAATACCATTTGTAAACTAGCAGAACTCGTCAGGGTCAAAAATCATTTTTTCACATACAAGGGCATTTCTGGTAAACCATTTCATAGTAGAAAGTTGTACTCTAAATTTTAGAACGTTAGTCTTTTTAAAAAAGGTGCGGTTTCTATAAGGTTACAACTTTAGACAATTCAATTAAGGCTCACTTTAAAAATTTATCATAACATGTACTTTTGTTATAAAAACTTCTTAATATTATCTTAAAATTTATTTTCATGACTAATTAAATAAATTTAAATTCCAAAAATGGTTAAAATGAAGTAGATCTATAAATATATGAAAGTCTTGAAAATAGACGGTCTAGATAATATATTGCAAGATGTACTAATTCCAAAACTCAAAAACTTTTTTTTTCATATTCATACATCTCAATGTCGAGATAATCGATTAGAAGGTTTTTTCAACATTAAAATAACATTTCTGATAGATTTTTGTGGTGCATATGTAATTCTACATTTTAAAGTTGCAACTTTATATAAACTTTACCCTTTTCAAAAATACTACTAGACCAGATTTACCCTAGGCAACCATAGCAAATGAACAATATGTTCGAGTGAGAGCAGGGAAGCATTTCAGCTATATATTTGACCTTGAGTGGGTCGTGGTCGTGGTCGTGGTCTACTCTGCATCTCACTCCTAGTTTTTGGGTCAATCCCGCGCTTGCTACATTATGCTTTTTTAATATTTCCAAGAGCGAGAGAGAGAGCGAGATCCTAAATCAAATTGCATGAAAAGGCATTCAGGAGATAAAAACACGGGCATTACCTTAGTAGTTCCACTGCCATTAAAACAATAATTCACTGGGTTTATATTAGAATTCACTGATTACAAAGTATGGCATATGAGATCATTGGTAAATTGAAAGAAATATAGGTATATATTAAAAAGGGTGTGGTTTCTATACGGTTTCAACCTTAAACAATCCAATTAAAGCACACCTCCAAATTTTATTATAACATGTAATTTTGGTGCAAAAAATTCTTAAGATTATATAAAGTTGCAACTTTAAAATATAGGATTAAAGTGCACCTAAAAAATCCATCAAAAATTGGAAAGCCATCTAACTGATAATCTCGATATTGAGATGTATAAATATGGAAAAAAGAAAAAAATTGAATCCGAAAAATAGTGCATCTTACAACAAATTATCTGGCCGTCCATTTTCAAAATTTTCATGTATTTATAGATCTGCTTGAGTTTAACCAATTTTTGGAGTTTAAAAATTATTATTAATTATGAAAATGAATCCTTAGAGTATCTAAGAATTTTTAAGACTAAAACAACAATAAAATTTAGAGGTGCGTCTTGTTTAAGGTTGGGACCTCATGCAAACCACACCCATGAATAAAATATAGCATCAGTAAAATCCAAGGCGCATCAAGACATATATTGAAACACTGTCGCGAGAATAGCAACTAGAAAAGGGTTCAAGTTGCAAAATAGAATAGTAATAAGCTACAAGACCTGTGAAATTTCCATCAACGTCGTATTCAGCTACAAAAACGACAATGACAAGCCCGAGGCACTTATGTCATAAAATATGATTATGAATCATATCTACAGTTTTATATCAATCCGAGCATATGATTATGAATCATATCAACGGTTTTATATCAATCCGATCATTTTTATTGCACACTAGTTTCCAAAACCCTAGAAAGCAACCAAAGAGAGTTTATTTGTAGAGAGAGCCCATGAATGAATAGAAAGAGAACAAGGACCACAAAAACCCCAATAGGGTTAAGAATAAGCACCTGCCCATCTTTGAAAACCAGGCCCTTTTCAAAAGGAAAAGCACCTTCCCAATACTGAGATCCGCAAATCTTACATAAAAATGACACACACCATTTCCCAACCGGAAACCGCCTATTATTTTCAAAGTTTAAACAACTTGACTTTATTGCCTATGAAATAATACAGGAAAAGATATTCAACCCAAGAGGGATATCCTTTTCAAATATCCACTCCTATTAGAAAAGGACCCCAAAAGAGAGAGAGTGTGTCCCACTTTAGAGAGAGAGAGAGTCCCAATTTCTAAATATTCAAAGAGAAGCAGGTGAGAATTTAAGTGGTTGAACAAAAACAGGGGAAAAAAAGCAGAGCATGAGACTTGATTGACAGTGTCTCACCCCAAACCAAAACCCCCCTCTTTATATATTCACATAAAGGAACCATGACCAAAGACTGGGTCTCCTGTGGGTTCAGTGAATAACAGAAGATCATCAAAATCTTTATTACCAAAAGATGAAGGCAAGAAAATCAAATTCAGAATCAACAAAAACATACACCCATGTCAACACCACCTCCACCTCTCATGGAGCTTTTAAAATCCCCACTACTGCAAGTAAAATAACCCAACAGCCCCAAAAAAGTTACTATTCCCATGTGCCCACCTATGAAGATGCAATATCAGAGCACATGGGCTCATAGATTTCAACCAAAAAAAAAGCCGAACAAAAAACAGGCACTTTTGAGGGCCGGTTCATATGTCTCATCGCATGAAAATAAAGAAATAGAGAAGTGGTAAAGGTGATCCCAAAAAATTAGGGTTCGTGAGGTTGTCGTGCTCCCTTATGGACATACCTCCATGACCATCTAATTTTAAAATTGGAGAGGGAAACAATGAATGGAACAGGAAAGCAGATGGAGAAAGATGAGAGATATTTCTTTCTATTTTTCTTTCATTAGTAACATGAACATGAGAAGATATCGCTATGTACATATTGAGAAGGGATCCCTATATTTCAAAGATTTGATTAACAGAAGAAAAAAAAAGAAAAGAAAGAGGATCAACTTCTTGTGGGCAAGCTTTTTGCTTGGCCCCACCTCTCTCTCCCTTGAAATTTACAGGGCAAGTATCCTCTTACACATCCGTATCACAAAATCTCCCATGTATTCTGTTTTGAACGGCCTTGATCGCAGCGACTCGAGCTGCAGTGGCAGCTCTACTTGCAGCTACAACAGCTCTGTTCACTCTATCTTCGACTCGTGGAACTGAGAAGGCCTTTTCAGCTGTCTTTCTTGCTTCCTGTCAATGGAATTCATCAAACAATTGTCATAAAATAGAACCAACAAAGGGGAGGAGAGAGTGGAAGAATTAGCAAATTTGTTCAATGGTTGTGTGATCGAGATCAATTTACCTGAACAGCATTTGAGACCACGAGAGAAGCTGATGGATGAGGGTTCTTTAGAGCTCCATTGTCCCACTCTCCAGAACGTGTATCACCACTTCTAAAACTGTAGACTCCGAACCCTTGCTTCTTTCCTTCGTGCCATGAGCCCTCATAACAGTGGCCATTAGCGAAGCGGTAGACCCCGAAACCCTGGGGTTTATCAGCAAAATATTCCCCCGAGTATGTATCCCCATTCCTGCAAAAATTACAGGCCACCCAACTCTAATTTAAGTCAGAAAATACTGGAATGACTGAACGAGAAATGCAATTAAATGATTCGAAGTTGGATTAATACAGAATTGACTATATTGGGTTCAAGAATTGAATATAAATTTAATGATTTTTACCCAAAAAAGGCATAAATTTGATGCAGATTTCTTGAACTATGCTTTCAATTTCCAGTTTAGGACAAGGGGTTTTATAGCAGCTGGTTTCCTAGTGGGTTTCAAGAAAGATCCAAGTAGATGAAGGAAATCGAAAGGCGACTGCAGATTTTTCACTGATTTAACAGATACCTAACTATGGAAAAAAATGCAAGGACAATATGATAGATTTGCAGGAAGAGAAGGTTCCTGAATAGAAGTAGAAAATATTGATACAAAATAAAATTAAATAAAAAATAAGTTTTTTTTCTGATGAACTATAGACTTAAGGAATGTTTCAGGTTGCAAATTGCCTAACTCAAAAAAAATTAACCGGGTCTTCTACATGCTGAACAAATTTGAGAAAAATACAGATTGACAACTAACTAATTAGTCAAAAAGCCAGTTAATTCCCACAAATCAGATACCAATTACAGTAAGACACATGGATAATTCTAAAAAAAGGCAACTCAGATTCAGAGAAAGGATAATTAAGTGAAACAGATAACGAATGAGAGAGAGAGAGAGAGAGAGAGAGAGAGAGAGAGAGAGAGAGCATTCACACCTGAACTGGTAATATCCATAGCCATGCTTCACCCCACACTTAAACTCGCCAACATATCGGCTTCCATCCTCGCAGGACTGAACCCCACAACCATGGCTCTGTCCGTTACACCATTCCCCTGCATAACTATCCCCTGTGTAAAACCTATAAACTCCATATCCATGTCTCATTCCCTGTCTATACTGACCTCTGTACCTGCTCCCTCGTGCCCAAGTCTCAATTCCATAGCCATCATACTTACCATCAATCCAATCCCCTTCATATCTCCCACTTCCAAAATAGTAATAAACCCCACTTCCTGAGCTCCTCCCTTGATGAAATTCGCCTTCGTACATGTCGCCATTACTGTAAACTTCAACTCCCTCTCTTATAATCAGCTTCCTCCTGTCTCTGAGCTCTGATTTCTCCTCTCCGATGTACCATGCAACAGAGCTCCCTTTACGAAACCCTAATTTCCTGTGTCTCTCCTCATAGAGATGAAGAACCAGCTGTTTCAGGAAAGGAACGCTCAATCTCCTTAACCCTAGGGTCGAACCGGCTATACCCCTTCGAACCCAAAGGGCAAACCCAAAGAAGAGAAGCAAAACAGAGGCGAGATCCAACCATATTGCCATAATTGGAAAGTTCTCGACTTGGCTAGGTATGGATCTCAGGTAAAACCAGAGAAGAGGAGCGGAAATCGTCACCACAATGAGCAAGAAGCCAGGCCTTTTCGGGGAAATAAATTTGTGGGTTTTCTTGTAGCTATCTTCTGCTTGCTCTTCCAAAATTGAGAGGCCATTAATGGAGGACTTGACGGTGGGGGATCGGAGGAGAGAGGAAGGGGTTCTGGTTAGCTTCTGGTTCTTGGGGCCTTCCATCATAGTGTTAGAAAACCGCTCCTGGTTTTCCGTTTATAAGCAGTGGATTCTGTACCGCGAGATCCTCTTAGAGAGGCAGAGATTGAGAAAGCAAACCATTGAATGGAAGAAGAAAGAGAGACGTCGTGTTAGAGAGAGAGAGAGAGAGAGCGACTGTGGTTGTGTTTTTAGAGAGAGAGAGACTGTGTTTGTGTTTTTAGAGAGAGAGAGGGTCTTTCCTGCTGAGTTTTGAGGGGAGCGACGGAAAACTGCTCTGTGCGAACCGGAGGCGGTTTTAAAGTGGGGGAGGTAGTGCGGGCTTCCAACGGATTGCTAGCGTTCAATTACGGCCGTCCGTTTTCGATCGGGCGGCCAAGAGAGGACGAGGCTTTCCACAACGAGCCGCCCGGGGCGGAATCGACCGTCGGCTTTTGAGAGGGCTTTTCAGCCGTTGGATCTTTTCTTGAGGGCCCTTGTTTGACGGGATGGTGGGGTTTGTTGGTCCAATTATTTGGTTTTTGCTTTAGCCAAATGACCGTGAATGGCACCATTAATTTCTCAAATGACATGTATATCCTGCTCTCAGCCTCTTACTCTAGAAGAATGACCATTATGCCCTTATGCAGTGAATATTGCTGAAATTTAGTTGTGATCCAAATTTGTTGAAACTTTCGGCCCAATTATCCGACCCCTTGCCAAATAAATTTAGGGAAGTTCGGCACATATTAATAGTCCATTAATATCTCAGCTTCGATCAAGTACGTTTCAAAAGTGTCTTTAAAAGTAATGTTTTGTTTATATTGGGAGACTTTCACTCAATAACTATTTTGGGTGTTATTTTGGCCATGTTTTTTCTGTTTTTGAAGAATTTTAGTATTTTTTTTGTTCTGATCGAAAAATAAATCTGATTTATTTTGTGTCCTTCGCTCAATGAGAAAATGAATCAGATTGTTCAAGATCTCTATGGGACTTAAGAAAGAAAAAAGTTTATATAAGGTTGCAACCTTAAGATGTAGAATTAAAGATACACTTCAAAAATCCATCTAGAATGGTTGTTTTGATATTGAAAAACTCTTTAATTGATCATCTCGACATCGATATGTATGAATATGAAAAA
Source organism: Amborella trichopoda (assembly GCF_054954075.1). NCBI lineage: Eukaryota > Viridiplantae > Streptophyta > Magnoliopsida > Amborellales > Amborellaceae > Amborella > Amborella trichopoda. The sequence goes on from NC_142339.1 coordinate 44,413,221, forward strand.
AAAAAAAAAAAAGATTTTGAGTTCCAAAAATGGTGCGCCTTGCAACACATTATCTAGATCGTCCATTTTCAAGATTTTCATATATTTACATAAACCTACTTGGTTTTAATCATTTTTCTAGTTAAAATTTTTATTATTAGACATGAAAATAGGTTTTCAGATAATCCTAAGATTTTTTTATAACAAAATTATATGTTATAATAAAATTTAAACGTACGCCTTAATTGGATTGTTGAAAGTTGCAGCCTTGTAGAAACCACACCCCTTAAGAAATGATGGAATCAAATAACATGATGAAAAAGAGGAAGAGAGAAAATAGAAATAAAAAATTTGGATATTCACAAAAATGACCTTACACACCAAAATTATGAAGCCTACGTCTCCTTCAACATTTTGGGCACCAATTAGGGGGCATCAAACCGGGTGATCTTTCTTTAAATATGGAGGGTGGATTAAGGGCGTTTTAGTCATTGGACCGATCAAATTTATTTTTCATTTTTAAACCTTTTTAGATATACGAAAAATATATTCGGGGTCAATGGCACGTGTGAGTCGGAGCAGCAGTTGTGGTACCAGAGAAGCGAGTTTATCGTGTGCACCGTGGGGCTTTCCTGTCATTTTTAACTCAAAATAAGGTTTCCTTTTTCTTACTACAAAAATGACGGAAACGACGCTGATTTTCTTTGTTTGGTAGATAACATTCCTGCACACTCGAATTTCTAAGTGAGAAATTTGAAAAATCCCCTATCTAATCTTATGGTCTCATATACACCTATGGGTTCATGAGTAGCCTACCAATCCTCAAATTTTATAAATAAATTTTAGCTTTTGTTTTTGGTTTTTTTTTTTTTTGTTTTTTTTCGGTGTGGTTTATATAGAAGCAGGGCTCTAAACAATCGAAATAAAGTGCACCTTCAAATAGTGTCGAGAAATGTGGTTTCAATATTGGAAATCTTTGTGATAGCTTTAAAATATATTTTCATCTTCGATTATAAAATTTAAAGCTTAAAAAATAGTGCAACGAAGTAGATTTATAAAAACTTGAAAATCTCAAAAATTGATGATCCAAAAATGCATTACAAGATGCACTATTTTCAAAACTTTGAATTCCATTTTTTTTTTTTCTCATTTCCATGCATCTTGACGATAATTGATCAATTTGAGCATCACAATAACCTCTTTTAGTGAATTTTTTGAGGTGGGCTCTCATTTTATTATTTAAACCCTCGGCTCTATATAAGCCTTTTTTTTTTTTTTTTGGTTTTTTCTTTCATCAAATTGTTATTTTCTTTGCATATATCACCCTACAGTCAACTTTTAATAAAGTAGAATGACAAACTAGGATTCATATATCCCATTCCAAATATTTGGACAAATGCTATGCCGATGACAGTCCAAATCCCTTTTCCTCATAATCCGTCATCTCTCTCCCATTAACCTTCCATCTCTTTCTTTCTTTTCCCATGAATTTCTGCCCCCTTGCTCTCTCTACATGCGGAGAGGAAAGAGAAAAAAAGTAACATGCAGAGAGGAAAAAAAGGTGGGGACGGTTCATGGGGGTAGAAAGAGAGAGGCGGAGACAATATTATTAAAAGAGAAAGGGATTTGGACTATAGAACAACAATAACTAAAAGTTAAAAAGGACAAGGAAAAAAACATTAAATTGGGATAAGGGGCTGCATCATTTTCCCTTTATATGGATATTCCCACGTTATTTAAAAATGCCCTACTTAAATTTTGTAATTGACTTTTGTTTATTCTCTTCCAAAAATTACTTTTATTTTAGGCCTTGAAGGTCCGTTGAGTCTTCAATTTTTTATCTCATTTCAAACATTTTTCTCACTAATATAATTCATACTTCAAATATCCAAGATAACAACTTTAGACCTCAAAAATCCAAAGTCATCCAAAACCTTAAAGTCAACTTGAGGGAAAAAAAAGAAAGAAAGAACCTATAAACAAAAATTTTTCAAAAGACCTTTTAAATAGAGGTAAAATTGGAAAAAATAGTGTGAATTTATAATTTATAATTTTTAATTTGCTCCTTACTATTGGCATGATAGCATAAATCCTTGGTTTAAATATTCCTCTTTTCCCATGTTTACGTGGGAATGGCAAAACCCCGGCTCAATCCATTGGGAAATTATTACCAATACGTGTAAACGGTGTTTCGAAAATATTTTCCTTGAAAACTGGCATTATCTATGATAACAGGGAAAAGCTAATTTATTGTAGCACCGCAGCACCGGTTTCTTCAGCTCACCATCTTCCCTGGTGAATCGTTTTCCACCCGAATATTTTCGTGCACAATTTCCACCCACCACAAAGAGAGGATCTTGTAACACATTATTGTTTCGGTTTTCTACTTAAATACATGGGCTTCGAAAGCCGGCAGCAGCTTTACAAATTTTTAATATCAAAATTCTAGGAACATGACAAAAAAAAAAAAAGAAAAGAAAAAAAAAAAGAGTCGTCGATCCTCTTACTTGTGATGTCGAACCACACAATCTAACCAAACATGCGCTTTGTACTTTTAATTTTGTTTTTCCTCTGTATAACTAACTTGGATGATCCAAATTGCCGATTCAGCCAATTCATATTGGCATGGGTGGACAGTCGATCTAGCGCACCTATCGTTCTTTCTAAAACACTCGATCGAACCATAGATACTTACAGGTCCGAAGGGGAATGACCTCATCTTTTATAGGATTTAATAAGTTTGAATGAGAGGTTGGTTTGATTTATTATTACTCAGGAGTTGTTCCTATGTTTTTAAGGGAATTTTTTTTAGAGTTCAATGATAGGAATTGAACTTGAGATGTAATGTTGATTTTTTTTAAAATGTTAATAGCAACAGACATATTATGTGGAATACTATAGTTTTTTTGGAAAACCTATGAAAAATGGAAAAAAGCTTAGAGCATCTTGAATTGCAATAGTGAAGTTTGAGGTTAACGGACTTGGGTTGGTTGGTTCCTCGAATGCATGTAATTTTTCACTCAGTATGTAATATGTAGCGGTAGAAGGGAAAAATATCTTTTTAAGGGATCAAAACTGCTTACAAAATAATTGAAGGGTTTAAAACATCTTAATTAATACTGCAATGTTTGTATTTTAATTTTCATTTTACTTAGACACCTCTCTTAAGTATATCATCAAAAGTATTAAATTGACTATGTTCAGGGTTGAAAAACTTCAATAAGCAAGGCAGTTTAGGCCTACCTAAGAGGCTCCAATCAAATGAAAAGAGTACCCTTGCTTGGTCAAGTGGGTGAAATTACTGAAATGCCTTACTTGTTGTTCCCTAAAAAATGCAAATTTGGACATTCTTTAAGTTGCGCAACTTGTTGTTCCCTAAAAAATGGAAATTTGGACATTCTTTAAGTTATTTTTTGATGATGTACTTGAGTGGAATAAAAGGTAAAGAATAAACCCTCTATGGTAATTAAGATCTTTTGACCCATTCAATGATCTTCACAGGATTTGACCCCTAAATTATTTTCCTCAAAAAAAAAAAGAAAAAGAAAAGAAAACTATGGACATGAGAACAGTTGCCATTGTTTGGTTATTCCACAAGGAACCACAAATTCCTAGGAACTACGTTTTAGGTAAATCAATTTATGGGGAAAGTATTTTCCTGGAAAATGTGTTCTATTAGTAATTTTAGTCAAATAGGATAATTGGGACTCTTGTGCTGTTGCTAATCTACCCAACCATTACTTTTATGTAGTTCATGTAGTGCCGCTTTTTAAGTTTGCTTTTGTTTAGTTCTATTTTTTCTTTGCTTTTGGTGGATTACTCAAAAGGTGGCACACTTTCTCTGCCTTTTTTTTTTTCGTTTTTTGGCCAAACTTGCTTACAGGATTCTTGTAGCGAATTCCTTTTCTAATCTAAGTCATAAAACGAGAAATTTTGTTCCTCATGTGCATACTGACGTACTTGGAAAAAGAAAAATATCTTTTCACTATGGAAAATGGTTTGATAGGGGCTGCAACCCTATAAAAATTAGTAAATCCTCCTCACCTCATAACTCATCGAAATTGCAAGTTAAGCATTGAAAAATCTTTACATCGATCATCTCGACTTGAACATTGTGGTTGTGAAAAAAAAATTAGGATTTCAAGCTTTAAAAATAGTGTTTGTTATAACAAATTATGTAGTGTGTCTATTTTGCCTTACAAAATAAGGCACATATCTTAAACGTATGTTTCCATTTTTAGTTTTAAATTCTCTTGCCGGTGTTGGAAATTGATTTTAGAGCTATTATAAAGATTTATGTGACCCAAAGTACTTCCTAGACAAGGATTTGAGGTGAGACTTTATTTTGTTTTCATAAATCCTAGGCCCTATAGAATTCTCTTTCTTTGGCAAATATAGAAATCTCGTCATTTGGCAAATATGTTGGTACTTATAGTATGCTCAGGAGCATAGCTTATTCCTATTCCCTCATTCATAAGACCTATTTGGGGAAAATTTTCAATCTAAAATTTTGTGAACCACTTAATGAAAACTTGATGATTAGTCTTTAAAAATGTAATTTGAGTTTCTAAAACTCAGATCTCACCGTCTAAAAATTGGATGGTCTTTATTCAATCTCGAGGGATATTTTTTTCAAATGCATAGAGGGTACAATTAAATAATATTTTTTTATTGAGGTTAATCTATGGGTTAAAGATGTTATATTCGCAAAAATTCGGTTCCTAAACTTAATCCTAAGTGGGTTTTAGTCAGGGGAGTAAATGTATAATATAATAAGAGGAGAGAGAAGAGAGCATAATAAAAGTTTAATTTAAATGAAGAAATATTTTATTTCTCACGAGTGTTTGATGTACATGAAAAATCAAAAAAGAAAGAATTTTGTCATGAAGAAAATAAGGAGACATGAAAGAAAGCATGAAAATGAAGGGCAAGGTGCACGCATCTTGTACAAGTCCGGGACAAAAAGCCCTCAAGATTCAACCAAAATCAAAATGAGAACAACTGAAGGTCCAGATGCACTCTTGTTATATGTTTCATGCCAAACGGCAGATCTAGACCGTTCGATCCAGCAAGATTCCTTACCCGTGTCGTTTATAGCACCCCGTGACTCCATCATTGAGAGAGACGTAATTAGAAGAGAGAGACATCGTGACACTAGAGTGAGAGAGAGATGACGAGTATGAATTTTAGACCTTGACACTGGTTCAAAGAGGAGAGAAGGAGAGAGACACTCGTGTCGCAAGCTCGAAACACAGAGAGAGACACAAAAAAGATTTTTCTTCTGCACTTGGCAAAAGTAACAAAGAGAGACGAAAATCTCTCATCGGTTTCTTCTCTCTGCACAGGAAGATTTGGTCCGTGATATCAAAATTTTCTTTAATCAAGTGTTGACTCCGAAAAGAACTGCCGGAGATGGAGACGGTGATAGGAACCGTTTCATGTGACGAGAACAGCGATACCTATCGGAGGGTCATGAATCGGCAGATTAGCCTTTGATATTCTGATCACTTGGACAAATTTTGAAGGCTTGTATGAGTGTCCTCTTGATAATTGCTAGTTGCTAGTACTGCAACACGCTTCTCAATTTAGGAATTTGTGTTGGGTATATTTTTGGATTCATAATGCAAGGAATAAAGACACTTGGGAGGTTTATGATTAAGGATAAAGGACAATTTAAAAGGATAGAGTGGATATAGCCGGTGAGGTCATATATAAGGCGAATATATATGATCACAAAAGATACAAACAAAATATACTGCAAATATCATATTAGGAGTCTGGGATTTTCCATCCAAGGTCTTGATATTCCTTGAAATGCTTGTCAGCCAATCACTATGCATATCTTCACAACCACTCCCTTTCAAAGACAATAAAAAACTCTCGATTCGATACCAAACTTTTGGACATATATTTTCATGACCCCTCATATGCCTTTCCATACGATATTGGAGGAGTTCGGATACAATTTGATACGTCTTGAAGATTATTGTTGTTAAGAAGGGTTTGGCAACAAGTCCATGACAAACCTCATCAAATCACAATACAATGAGGTGGAACTTGACAAATGTTCATAATGAGCCCTCATATGCCTCTTGTCCAAGACATCGTTTGATGTATTTCCTAATTTACCAATTACCAGGATATGCCCTGAGCTCGGTTGCCTTATGATAGCTGGGAATTGGTTTGATGAGGCATGTGACCCTCTTCACAAAATTTCAACCCGATTCGACCCCTCAACGGTGCATTCGCCTCCGCATTGGTTTCTCCATTGTAGATATCAATTGCACATAAGCATCAAGTTTTTATTGTAAATTTCATCAAACATATTACATAGCTCTTATGAGAATGAGCCTTTGCCATTGCTCCACCCAAAACCAAGTTTCATGAGTCTCCCTCGATGATGGAGCACTGATGCTTGCTTTTTAGGAGCCTTAGATCATATAGCAAAGAGCAAGCCCGTGCCATGTTGGAGCAGCAATCTATGAGTGGACCAGAATGGTAAAGAATGGCAGCCATGCGGTCCCTGTTTGTGTGGTTTTTGTATCATATAAACATGCATGTCTCATTTCGTATTAGGCACATGTTCTTAGAGACTGTTATATTGAGGGAACTTTTTAGTGTTTATGGATTAATCATCCATGCCTAATACTAGGCTCTGGCAAAATTGTAGGCACCCCCATTTGAAATTAGCTTGTTTCCTTAATTCTTGAAACCCAAAATTTCCGAGTGACTACAACCTTGTACCCTAATCACTTCTAAGACCTAAAACCCAGACTTTTAACCCATTTGTCATTCTAGAGACCCCTAAACCCAATAAAGGGAGGAGACTGACCCGAATTCCAATCCGACACCCAAAAACTTAAAAACCTTTTAGTTTTATAGACCCTTTTAAACTCACTCAAATTGAGCAAAATTTGTTTTTAAATATTTTTAGAAAGAAGCTTTCTAATGGTTCAAGAATCACTCAAATTTGATGCATACTTTACAAGTTATGGCCTGAATAAATTTGTAGTCCAAGAACATAATTCGGATCATTTGACCAATGAATGTGGTGCCATTTTGCTCCATTGGTTCCAAAAAATTTCTAAAATTTGGAAATATTGTTTGGGTTTTCTTCTGGAATCTTCTAGAAAATTCTTGGACGTGGTTTAACATCGAATTTGATCCAGACTCTAGGACTCAATCCTCTATAAACCCCTAGAAAAATCATTAAAAAATCTTTAGAAAATCCCAAAAAACCCAAAAAACTAAAAAATATATAAAAAAATCATTAAAAATTAAAAAATCCTTAGAAAATTTAGAAAATATCCAAAAAATCTACAAATTTCCTATGAAAATTAGGAAACTTATAACTATCATCATCATTATCATCATAGCCTAACCCCTAGATCTAGGAAACCCTATAAAACCCTACATTAAACCCTAGCGAATTCTCAACAATTATAAAACCCTAATTACAAATTCATAAACCCTAGGATGAGCATTCCCAAAGTACTTCTCAAATCCAAAGTAAAGTTTCAGAGATTGAAGATGAAATGAAGACATTTCAACCATTAATCTATTCCGGGCCACTAGCTCCAGGTGCCAAGCTAGAGGGACCAGATTCAAGTATGCCTTTCCTTTATTTTGATTTTTCTTTTACTTATTTTTGCATTTATTTCTTTCCTAAATTTTTGGGTTTCTTGATGGATTTTGCGTGATCTCAATCTGGCTCTGCTGACAATTCTTAGAATGAAATGTTCTCTCGGGATCAGGATCTTTTTCTGAACCATAATTTGACATACACCACCATTCTTTTCCGGTCTTTAATTTAAATGGTTTAAACTTTAAAGCATAAATTCGATGAGGTTTCATTTGAGATCTATTTATATTTGCTATATAAACGGTTTGGCCCCCACTGAGGCAATTGAGCTAATTTTTGCATCAAGACATGTTCTAAAAATAATTTGTATATCTATATAACTCTAATCTCGGGGTTCAAAAAACAATAGTAGAGAGAGAATTTGGGGACCCTTGATCTAAAGATGAGACGAAGCCCGTCATCTGGAGATTTCTCTCGCAAGACGCGCTTCATGTAGCCTATGGCACATATCTTAGAAAAAAAAATTGGGGATCCTTAATTTCCCTCCTGAGCTGTTGTACGGTTTTTAAAAGGGTGTAGTTTGTATAGAGCCGAGGCTCTAAACAATCAAAGTAGAGCCCACCTTTAAATATTTTCGAGTATTGTGGTTTCAATACTGAAAATCTTTGCGATAACCTTAAAATATACTTTCATATCTAATTATAAAATTTAAAGCTTAAAAAATAGTATAGAACGAGTAGATCTATGAAGGCCTGAAAATTTTGAAAATTGACGGTCCAAAAATGCATACAAGATGTACTATTTCCAAAACTTGAAATCAATTTTTTTTCTCATGTCCATGCATCTTGATGTTGAGATGATCAATTTGAAGATATTGGGACATCAAAACAACCTTTTCTAATGAAATTTTTGAAGTGGGCTCCAATTTGATTGTTTAGAGCCTCGGCTCTATGTAAACTTTTTCCTTTTTAAAATCAGGCAATCCTCTCCAGTGCATTCAGGTCTCATTAATAGGTGCCATAAGATCTCATCCCTCTATTTTCATTATCCCAACAAATTCACGCATACAAACTTGATGCATACTTACTTAAATAAGTAGGGAACAAATATTATTATGAGATAGCATGAAAATCATATGGTACATAAGCATGATCCCTTAAAAGAGCGGCTAACATCCAATATTTTAGTTAAGGCTGGCAATGGGCCAAGCCGCCCGGCCCTAAAAAAAGTAGGGCCTAGGCTACAAACTATAGCCTGAAGGCCGGGCTACCCGAACATGGCTAAGCCGGGCTTGGGCTGGCCCTTTGGGAACGGGGCCGCGCCACAGCAAGGGTGGCCTTCACCGCGGTCATTTGCATGCTCAAATTCCATTTTAGTCTTAGGATTATTACTCCATCTTGTAGGCAATCTTGGGACCATTGTCACTAACCTTTGGTAGTAATGTCCCGCATCAAATCATGTATGGAACTCATTTTCACAAAGGCTATAGAAGAGATTTGGGTGGCTTCAAATATGCTATAAGAAAGGACGGTTTTGTTTGTTTACAGAGAAAATGCCGCCAAGCTTATGTTAATGACGAGCTTAGTGTTAAAATTGTTAAAGTGTATTTTCTATAATCATATTAGTTTTAATGTTATTTTATTATGACTGATGTAATGAGGTTGTACTTGTAAGTATGTGTAGTAGGAAGTTATGAAACTACTAGCTGGTTAGTTGTTGTTGTTATAAGTGGTAGTTTTTGTAGTAAATATGATTGTAAAAAACCTCTACTTAAAGATAGGTATATGGTAAGAAAATTGGGTCACATGTATTAAGGTTAATCTTAGATGTCAAGATTGTAATGCCTTTGTGTACCCATGGGTCACGTGTATTAATGTTAATCTTGGGTGTCAAGATTGTAAAGACTCGTATACCCCATTTTTCATCTTTCAATGGGAGTTTTTCTTCTTTCTATTTGTTTGTGAGTCTTGGGCTAGTGTGACATTGCTACACTAATTGGGATGTGGATTGTTCCGGTATTGTGGCATCCATCTTTCTCTACATTTAGTTCACAAACCTTCTATGAAACCTCCTAAGCCATACTTTCAAAAGATAGAAAAATGTTAAGCACAACGATCAATTTGGAGTAAATATAAGCATTTGTACTTTATTGTCAAGACATTGACCCCTAAGAAGATTATGAGTGGCCTATGTTGTAAGATCGTCATCATCATCCAAGTTTATCTCAATAATTTGGAGTCGACTACATAAATCCTATTATGTCATTTTGCTCTACCAAGGGCTATATCCTCAGTCAAACTATAAGTCATCTCTTTTCATTCTATCATTGTCCTTTTGGGTCTTTCTTTGGCCTTTTAGGGCTTTTTACTTGAACGAAATCACCTTCCCTAAATAGTGTTGTTCTAGGTGACACTGCACATAGTCAAAACATCTAAATTTACTTTCTCTCATCTTATCGTCTATTGAAACTACCTTTAAATAGCCCCAAATGTATTCATTCTAAATTCGATCCTTTTTTTTCTTACTTGTTTTGTCGTTCATCCATCTCAACATCGTTATCTTACCTATACCATACTATAGATATGATGTTTCTTGACTATCTAACATTCCATCTCATAAAGTATGGTGAGTAGTTTTATGGCCCTTCTCTCAAACTGATATTTTGTTAAATACGTGAGGGATGGGTAACTCCTTTCATTGGTTTCTTTCGTTGGCATGCCTTGTATAGCTTGTTCCAAACAAGAACTGCTTGCCTCAAGAGAGCTCACGTTCCTTCTCTCACTCGAACTAGTGAATTTACCAAAGGAAAATGGTTTGATTGGGCTATCAAAATAAGAAGTGTCACCTCATGACACATCAAAGTTGCAATTGAAGTATTGAAAAACTTTTAAATTTGAAAAAAAAAGAAATCAGGATTTCAAGTTCTAAAAATAACGGAAATTGCAACAAATCATCTAAACCATCCATTTCTCCTTAAAAAATAAGTGTTAACATATCTGCAAGATCTGTACCTCTTTGTTGAGTTTTAAATTTCATTCTTAACATTGGAAATTGATTTTAGAGCCATCATAAAGATTTCCGATGCCCAAAGTGCTTTCCGGATAAAGATTTGAGGTGAGGTTTTATTTATTTTCTTAAAACCTAGGCCCTACAAAAACTTCTTCCTTTACCAAAACACTCATTGATGCCTCTCCACATCGGAACATTTACTTGTTTGATTTCATCAAAACGATCTGGTATTTTCCGAGGTTTGAGTTTGGAGCCTGATGTAAGATAAGCACTAGTGTGTGATAGGCTTTTTACCTTATACAAAAGTGGGCAAAATGCCTTACGCTCTAAAAAGCTGCACTCATGAGCCATAGAGCATGGGGCGGCCTTTCCATATGAAAAAAACAGAAGAAAAAGAAATCTCAATCAAAAGGTGAAGAAAAGAGCATCCATCCAAAAGCCATCGCAATATTCTCAACATCTTTTTATCTCATGGAATGGATTGAGCCCCACATGGGGCTAATGAAATTTGATTGGTGCCGACCATGGAGGAGGATTACATGCTTCCATGGTATGGATAGGGTACACATGTAGTCTTGATACCATGGTAAACAGTGTTGTGGACATTTCATAGGAGCAATAATAATGTTGTCCACATCTTTTATGAGAACATATATTATGCTCCTTCGGGAGCATAGTTTATTTCTACTCCCTCGGACAGATGACGTACTTGGGAGGATGCTTTCAGTCTGAATTTTTGGTAATCACCTTAGAATCACTTGATGATTATTCTTAAACATAAAATTTTAGAATTTGAGTTTTGTAACACTTAGATCCCACCTTGTGAAAATTGAACCGTCTCCATTCAATCTTGAGACATTTGTTTTTTCAAGTTCTTAGAGGGTGCAATTAGGTAATTTTTTTATTGAGGTTAATCTATGTGTAAAAGGGATTACATCCCTACTTTTGGGATCCTAAAACTAATCCTAGGTAAGGTTTTAACTGACAGATTAAATAAACAATTACTCCCGAGGGAGTAGAATATCTTTTGAGCTCTTTTATTAACAGCAATCGATTCGAGGTTGACAAGAGCTTAAGCGCCGCTAAGGTTGGAATCCTGTATTTGTCTCTTCATGAGAGAAAGCATCTCTCCCTTACTTTTTTATTTTTTTCCATTTCTAATTAAAAAGGTTAAATCCGTGATACTCTTAAGAGTCCAAACAATGCACGAAACACCCACTTGGGAGCATTCTTTATACGATGAGGAGTGTACAGGGTGTTATCTTTATTATGTAGAAGTATAGTGGACCTCTAAAATTTATTTGGAGATAGTAATTTTGGTGTCAGAAATCTTATGATGCTTTAAAAATCTATTTGTATCTTAGTTATGAAATTTAAAATTTTGAAAATGATACAAATTGAGCATATCTATAAATATTTGAAAATAGACGATCGAGATGACTTTTACAAGATGTGTTATTTTTAAGACTTTAATTTTTTTTTTTCTCCTATCCTTGCATCTTGAGGTCGAGATGATCAATTGGAGTGATCTCCAATATTATAACACTCCTGTAGAGGATTTTTGAGTTACACCTCACTACAAGGTTGCAACCTTGTATAAACTTTTTATTCTTGATATTTGAATTCTTTGAAACATTTTTGGATTCACATGATGAATTTACCAATAAAAATATTTTTCAGTTCTTAAAAACCAAGATGTCGCCTTTAATTAAATGCATGGTCTTCGTTCACTATAAAGAGGAATTGCGTTTGGGCAAGACCTCATATTTCTCTAAAAGCACAAATTTTTCAAAAATTTGCCGATTTTTTTAAAAAATCATGTTTTAAATAGAGACTTGCTAACTATGCTCCACCTACTCAATGATGATAAGACTTTGTTGCTCGATCGACTCCACCAAGCTACTCCACCAAGCTATTGCTTTTAAGGACATGATTATAACTGTAGGACTAGAAGCTCCAAGCATGAGTGACTATAGCGGTAATGGCTGCCATATTATTACTCAGATGGATAAGGTTTCCACAAGGATTAAGCGTTATGAAAACAAATTAAAGCCTTACCTCAAATCCTCATTCGAAAAGCACTGTCGGCAATGAAAATCTCAATGATGGCTCTAAAATCAATTTCCAACACCGAGAATAAAATTTGAAATTAAAAAAATGGTAAAGAAAATGATTAAAATCAAGTGGATATATAAACATATGAAAATCTTGAAAATGGGCGGTCTAGATATGTGTTGCAAGATGCACTATTTGTAGGACTTAAATATTTTTTTATTTTTTTTTCATATCATACATCTCGATATCAAGACGATCGATTAGAGGATTTTTCAACGTTAAAACAACTTTTTCTGGTTGATTTTTAAGATATATCGTTAATTCTACAGTTGCAACCTTATATAAACCTTTTTTCATATTTTTATATGATAACTGCTCCCATGGATGCTCTTAAGTCTTTGGAAAAGTCACGAGGGGTGAAAAGACTCAAAATGAGTATCCTCAACAATCAAGAAAATCAATCTCTTTTCCATAATAATTGTGTAGTTTAAAAAAAAAATTCATTTGTTTACCCTTTAGATAAATATTTCTTTGACAGCTAATATCCCGATATATATATGATGCAACCTTATAATGTAGAACTACAGATGCACATCAGGAAATGTAGTTTTAATGTTGAAAAACCCTTTGATTGATCATCTCGACATCGAGATGTATGGCCATGAAAAATAAAAAGATTTTAAGTCTAAAAAATAGTGCATTTTACAACATATTATCTACACCGTCCATTTTCAAGATTTTCATATGTTTATAGATCTACTTGATTTTAACCATTTTTTAATTTAAAATTTTTATAATTAGATATTAAAATAGATTTTGAGATAATCCTAAGAGCATTTTATATCTTATATACCATGGTAAAATTTGAAAGTGCACCTTACCTCGACAGCTACGGATGTATCCGTATGCCAACTACACCCATATATATATATATCCACACACACGCACAAAAATGATTTCATGTTGCCATACCACTTTAATATAATGAAATCATAGTTTAGAAAAACTATGTTTGTGGCATTTGTATGAACTAATAATCAATCCTAAAAAAAAGAATTCATTTTGTGCCTTAGATTTGGTCAAAATGAGTCCCCTTCAACACTGAATCTAAATCCGTGTAAGAAAAATCGAGCGGTTCAAATCAGAACTGCCCAGTTAGATCGACCACTGGCCAGTTCAGATTTCGTTTGGTTTTGTTGAATCGGCTGGATATTTTTTTAAAAAATAAAATATATATATATATAATCCCAAAAAATAAGGGATTTTATTTGTAATGTATTTTTTTAATGTTTTTCATCGTTTTGATAAATATTAGAAATTGTTTTGGCCAATAATATTTATTTTTATATTTTCTTATCTTTTTTTTAAAAAAATTAAAAATACCTCTAAATACAAATCTATTATTTGAAAAAAAAAAAATTTATTACTTTTCAACTGTGTTTGAATGTACATTGCTTAATCATACTTTAAATATATTTTTTATATTTTTTTAAAATTTTTTATATTTTTATTTTTTTAACACTTTTTTGATCGTCCGAAACTTGACTAATTAGACTGGTTTACCGGATAATACAAAAGAACCACTTAAGGCCCCATGTCCAACCATTCTGAATCGATTTTTCCTTCAAGGGGAGGGAGAGAACTTGAGTTTTGAAGAAAGCAGGTCGAGAAAATTGGCGTTGCCCTGCAAGGTGTTATCGCTTGTTCCATAAATCGCTAGGAATAGAGGGAGGAAAGAAAGCGAGAAGCCTTCATAGAAAATCCCATAAACCCAAAGCCAGTCACTTATTAGAGAACAATAAGAATAGAGAGAGAGAGAGAGAGAGAGAGAGAGAGAGAAACACTCGAGTTATAAGAGACGGAGAAAGAGTGAGGAGATTTGTGGGAGAGAGAGGATACTCCACAAAGACATTTCTCCTTCTTGCCATCTTATTTTTATTTCTAATTTCTTTCCTCAATCTCCAAACTTCAGATAGCTACAGTATTGGAGAAAATAGGAGAATTTTTCCCCTTTTCTAATTACCAAACATGACCTAGAAATACCAGTTTCCCACCGCCCTTGTATTTTTCTCAATCGACTCAATGGCAACAACGCCAACAACCCATACCCACCCAACCAACCAAGCATCCGCTTGAAATTTTTATTCAACAAGGACCCATCAGATTTACCACTGCTTTCAATACACCCCTTGGCTATGCCACTAGTATCATAAACGCGCACAATAACCAGAACCATAAATCTTAAACCAAAATGATTAAATTAGCTCCTCATCTCCTTAGCTTCTCCTTCATCCTCTCCACTGCCTTCCTTAACGTATCCTCATCCTTACAAAAAGTAAACCTCACCAGCTTCTTACCCTCCTCGGGATCCAAATAAAACACACTAGCTGGTATGGCAACCACCCCAACATGCTCTATCAAATGCTGACAAAATTCAATATCACTTTCAAACCCAAATGGCGTGTGGTCAACCACAACAAAAAACGTCCCCTGCGATGGGTAAACCGTAAACCCCACCTCTCTCAAACCATTCACCAATATCGCCTTCTTCGCCTTGTAATCTCTCTTCAACTCCTCGTAGTAAGAGTCAGGTGCCCTAAGTGCTTCAGCAGCAGCCCACTGCATGGGCGTTGACGTTGCAAATGTGAGGAATGAGTGGGCCTGCCTCACACCCCATGTTAGGTGGGGTGGGGCAACAGCCCAACCTATCTTCCAACCAGTGAGAGAGAAAGTCTTCCCCAAAGAATTCATGGTGATTGTCCTCTCATACATACCAGGAAGAGAAGCCATTGATATGTGATCCTCCTCTAAGGCCAACTTGTCATATACTTCATCAGTGAAAACCAAAGAGTCATTCTCGATACAAAGAGAAGCAATTGCATCAAGTTCTTCTCTGGTGAACATTTTCCCAGTGGGGTTATGTGGGGTGTTGATCAAAACTGCTCGGGTTTGTGTAGAGAAGGCTGACTTTAACTCTTCGATTGGGACCGAGAAGTCGGGGGGTCGGAGATTGATGGCCTTGATTTTAGCCCCTGCCATTAATGCAGTGGGCTCATATATGTCATAGAAAGGTGCAAAAACGATTACTTCATCACCAGGGTTAACTAACCCCAACATGGTGGCTGCAATGGCCTCAGTACAACCCGAGGTTACTGTGACTTCCTTTTCAGGGTTTACTGAGATGCCAGTGTCTTTCTTGAAACGGTCGGCTATGGCTGAGTTTAAATTAGGGATGCCATAACCCCTGGCATATTGGTTCTTGCCTTCCCTTATGGCTTTGATGGCAGCCTCCTTCACAAATTCAGGGCCATCAAAGTTGGGGAAGCCCTGGCCGAGGTTTATCGCACCATATTTGAGGGCGAGGCTACTCATTTGGGTGAAGATTGTGGTCTGGAACTTCTCCAAGCGCTTAGCCACCTGCAAGGTGTGACCTTGTCAATTGAATTTTCTTACAATATGGAACCATGACCTTCAACAAGATTGATGCTCCTGCCATGGAGTGCATGTTTCATGGTTCACAAGCAGAAGCACACGGGAATCATGGTCAAGTGAGTCTTACCATACATACTAACACACACTTACATTCATAGATAAATGTATATATGGTGTGCATACTGGAAACACATAAGTACACATACATATCACCCCACAGTTTATATAATCACAAGCATGTATAGGTCTAATGTAATATATTGCTTAATTTATGGATATATGGAACAAGGAATTACTAAAGAAAAGCCATCCAGAATAAGAGTAGCAAATA
The DNA here is from genome assembly GCF_054954075.1 of Amborella trichopoda. Taxonomy (NCBI): domain Eukaryota; kingdom Viridiplantae; phylum Streptophyta; class Magnoliopsida; order Amborellales; family Amborellaceae; genus Amborella; species Amborella trichopoda. The sequence goes on from NC_142339.1 coordinate 44,429,609, forward strand.
TTAAGATCCACCAATATTGTATGGTGATAACGTGATTGTCAAAAATGCCGGAATGCAGCAGTATTTAAGTCTCTATTTAATTCTCTATTTAATTCTTATGTCATTGCTATTATAAAAATCTAGTTCCATTTTCGTATTTTTTTTCGTTTTTCCTAAGCAACAAGCAGCTAACAAGCATCTGTTGGCTGGAAACTAACAGAGGCCCAAAGTTAAGCTTGTTTCATCAAGAAGATCATTGTACACCACCTCCTCAGAGCCTCTTTAGTGCACCCTCATTTACCGATAACAAGAAAAACAAGACAACCTCCCATTTCAACAGCCCATCGAAAAAATTGCATTTTTCAACGAATGACAATCTCATTATCTTTCCCTTTTCTTTTCTTTTCTTTTTTCACATGGAGGAAAATTACTAACAGTGCAACAGGAAAGCTATAGGACATTTAAGAGCAACTCTCATGCCCTGATAAGTAATGGATTTTTAAAGGAAATCTGGGGCATTTAAAACTTTTGGATGCTCTAAGCACCTCTAAAATAGCATAATTGGATTTTCATGTTGAGAATGATGCCCCTTAAATTTCCAAACTAAGGGACAGAATGGAGTGAGCTCCACTAACGCAAATGCCCCTTAGTTCGAACAAAGGAAAACATGATGCAATGATCAGATAACTATGGGTGTAATTTGACAAACAGCAATGCGAGATTCTTAGTTACAAGGATAGGACACAGGATTCATCGGCAGAAGTTTGAAAGCTTGACAAAAAAGACCGTCAACTATACACAAATTTGGTAACGTTCTGAGAAAATTGTGCCGGATATTCCAATGAATAATTGCCAGTCCGAAGTACATGAAGAAAAAGGTTCACATTAGTACAAGTTTCCAAAGTTTCAGTCTTGCAGCAGAAAATTTTTCAGCAGACATAAAAACTCCAGTTTTATAGTAGGCTCTGCATAGCACACTGGTCCCAAAGTCCAACTTCGACAGCTCCACTCAAAATTAAATTAACGGTATCTGAATCCACCATAGAAACCGATGAAACCAAACTGGCCATGTTCAGAAGTTGCACAGTCAATAAAATAATGCAGAAACATGTGAGTGGAAACCCAATAGTCTCTCTCTGTGGAAAGCAGAGCTCAGGATTTCCATGGAAGGAAATCCAAGAAATTAGGAAGGAAAATCAGGATTTCTGAAAAAATGACGGATTCAAAATCACCAATAGTCTCACCATGTGGAAAACAGTAGGATTTCCATGGAAAACAAAGCTCCCTACCTCTCTTCATCTCAGAATGGAAATGGAACCATTATGGGCGGAACTTCTGTATATATTCTCTGCCTAAAAACCCCAAGAAAGAGAGGAGAGAGCCCCCTATTCATTTGTGACCATTTCCTCTCTTCTATTGACCCAAACACCCAGAGAGAGAGAGAGAGCGAGAGAGAGAGAGAGAAGGGGGGGGAGAGAGGGAGAGAGAGAGAACCTAAAAATGGTCCAGAGAAAGAAAGGGGGAGAGAAAGAGAGGGGGGGAGAGAGAGAGCCCAAAAAAGGTCTAGAGAGAGAGAGAGAAAGAGTCTAAAAATGGTACAATACCAACACCAGTAAAAAGTAATTGTAGAAGCAGACTCTGTAGGCAATCATTTTCACCTCCTCTCCTCACCTGCAGAACTCAGGTTTGATGATGTCTACTCTGAGGTTCAAATGACTCTAGTATTGAATATGATGATAGCTTTCTGGTGTTGAAATATTATGAATTTGCTAAATTCGGGGTAGAATCATTTCGGGGTTTAGAAGAAATATAGAGTTTTCGAGGGACTCAAACCAGTCCCTCCTCAGCTTTCAAGACTGTTTATATTTGTCTTTTGAAAAGCAGTCTCAAAGCCTCTACCATCCCACTTTCTTGCCAGTTGGCGGTTTCTAAAAATATGACTTTCTTTTTATGGGGGGGGGCAAAATTAAAAAATGCCATTTAAAATTAGATAAAAAAGAATGATGGGACATTTGGAATTAGTTCAAAATAACTAAGTGACAAATAATTCAACTCTTATGTGTCGTTTCATAAATTTCTCATGTGAAATTAATTCTCAGTCTAAGTAATGAGATCCACACCATTTTTCTGAATCTAATAAAGTATTAGAGCATGACCCAAGCATTCTATATGTTTTTTCCTTTTTGATAAATGACTAACCGCTCTTGATAGGAGACTCAAACTTAAGGGAGTAAATTTTTCAACGTGCAATCAACAAGGCCAACCGCTAGATTAATTCCTCAGTTGAATAAATAAGAATTCTACAAGCCAATAAGTGCTTCCAAAATTTTGAAAGAGCCTAAAATTACTATTTAAAATATTGTGGTGGATATAAAAACCGACACCCCTTGAATCAGCAGGCTCCTAACACCTTCTTGTCTCAACATATAAACTGTCTATCCATCTAACGGCTTTTCCTTTTCGTTTTTGTCAAACATATAGACTACAGGGCAAAGTTTCTAAGATTTAATTTTTTCCTCTTTGGGTAAATAAATTCCTGAGATTTGAATATCAAATCCAACAATTCATGGCCAAGTAAAACACTATAGCAAACCAACCTCCTTCATACAAAGCAACCCTGATCAGGGAAATGATCAAGGTTCATGTCACACTAAGTGGAACTAAAGGAGCATTATAATAGCCTCTGCAAAACCTTACACAAACCCCCTATGAGACTTATAAGGGTAAAATAAAAAATTCCTGCCTCTGCTCTTTTCAGAACTACTGCAATGAGGAGCATTTGAGCTCTCATGGGCATCCAACCATGCATTAATCCTAAAGAACTTAATTAAACTGGCCTCAAAAGATCAAAATTATGCTTTCTAAAGGATTCAATTAAACTGTCCTCAAAATATCAAAATTCTAGGGAAGAAACCACCAAGGGGAAATCAAGCCGTACAGCCTTACCACTGGGCACACTAAAAGCCATGGTCCTAACTCAACTTGATATCAAAGGCCTATCCAACCAAATCGCACAATTCCTAGGCATGGTCCTAATCTTAGGCCAAGGGCAAACTCCATTGATGAGTAGACATTTGAAAATCCCACCATGACAACAACCTTACCTCCATCAGATATGGTCTCTGATCAACGATAATGTTCCACAATGATTTTCCTAATTCTAGCACTAGCCAATTTAAGGAAGAAAGTAGTATTGTAATCCCCTTCTTTCTAGCACAAAGCTTAAGACTTCATCATGAATGAATCTCCTCTAGATGCAACAAATCCTGGTAAGAAACTCTCAATGGTACTGTACAACTATCCTCCTCTTCCAAAATAGGCATTTGTCCTCTTCTTCCAGAGTGGCACCCTTCAAGAATCTTTGCTTTGTGTCTCTCCATCTCCTAGTGACCTCCGCACTATATGTCTAAATTTTAATTTTTCCTTTATCCACTGCAATTTCTGCGGGACTCTTAAGATAACCCAACCTTGACCATGATAGACCCCATGCCATTTCTTTACATCAACTTTAAGATTCAGATGCTTAAAACCAAATGCAGTCAAATATAAAGGGGAAGGGCCAGCTACCCAGAAAAGCAATTAACAAAGAGTGGTCGAGGATCTGACAAGGGTTTAATTAGCTAGTTTTTAATACATTTAGTAAGAGTTAAAAAATCTGTCCTCAAAAAATCATTGATCGTCATCGTAACTTGAGCTTCTTCATTGCTCATCTGAGAAAGACAACGAGACCACACAACATAAACTCTGAGCACTACCACACTGTAGAAGTCATCCTACCCCTATGAGTCTGTAACGCACAAATACATGCATATGTTTGACATATTGGCAGTGAAACTATATCAGGTTCATACTGAAAGTGATACCGGATTTCCAAATGGTAATAGGATACGTGTAACTGTAAAAAGAAAATCTCAAATTAACCTTGTTCAAGATTGCAAAGCCTAAACAATCAGAGGCATTTTAATAAGTTGACACCCAAGAGGCCCAACTGAAGACAATAATACTTCTGCTTGTTCAATATCTCGCAAAAAGGAATACATTGTTCTACTAATTAATAACTAGGGGTATTTTTGTCATTTGGCACCCAAATGCCCTACGCATGTGTAAAATCACATAAATACCCTAATTGTTCCTCATTCGGAACTATAAACAGTGTGCTCCTTATTTGTAAACCTGAACAAGCAGAGCTATTTGGATTATGTGGTTGGGGCCTCCTGGGGGTCCGAATTAATGAAATGCCCCTACTTGTTCAAACTTCCCAACCCAAAACAAGGGCAAATTGGGAATTTTCTAGTACTTTTTTTTTTTTGAGGAGGTAGCTGAGAAAAATTACCTTTGTAAGAAGAAAATAAAAAAGCAACACTTAAATGCTAATTAGGATCAATGTTCTCCAACTCAGTTTGGGCCATGGGCTCAACCTTTGCCCGAGCCAAGTTACTGGGGAGAGTTCAAGTGGAATTGGCCTAGTAGTGCATGCCTCAAAAAAACCATACAAAAGAAAAAAGAAAAAACAGGTTCCCAAAAAAAGGGGAAAAATCAAGTAAAGGGCAGACACAGGCCAATGTTAAATAGGATCAATGTTTTAAGGAGGTACTTGAGTAATTTTACTTGATTAAAATGAAAAAAAAAAAAAAAACACACTCAAATGTTAATTAGGATAAATGTTTTATAACTCAGCTTGGTCCATGGGCTCAACCCCAAGCTGAGCGGAGTTACTCGGGCGAGTTCAAGTGGAGTTGGCCGAGTAGCGTAAGCCTCAGAAAAACCATTAAAAAAAAAAAGGATTCCCAAAAAAGGGGAAAAATCAGGGGGCAAAGGAAAGCAAGGGTAAGATTTCTGCCTCCTTTGAGTGAGAGAGAGATGAATAAGGGGGTGGATCTGGCCACCTCTTAGAGAGAGAGAGAGAACAGCGAGTGGATTTCTTCCCCTTTGTACGAGAGAGAGAGTTGCAAGGATGCAGATATGCGCCCTTTTAGAGAAGACAGATGAAAAGGGGGCAGTTTCACCCCCTTTGAGAGAGACAGATGGATAGAGAATGAGAAATGGAAAGGGTCAGAACTGCACCCTTTTTAGAGAGAGAGGAAAAGGAGGGCTGATCTGCCCCTCTTTGAGAAAGAGGGAGAGATGAAAAGGACACCCTTTTTAGAGAGAGATGAAAAGGAGGGCTGATCTGCCCCTTTTTGAGAAAGAGGGAGAGATGAAAAGGGGGAGAAGATCTGGCTTATTTTTAGAGAGAGAATTCCAAGGGTGTGTTGGCCCCTCCAATCACCTCGGCCATAGGCCACTCAACCGAGTCTTGGAACACTGAGGAGGATCATTTGACCCCTTAAATTTTTGTGCAAGATGTTTCAAGTCCTTAGATGATACTTTTCCTAAGTTAGGAGAACTCCCTATGAACAATCTTGTGACATAGTACATCCTGTGTTTTAATCCAAAGCCTTATGAAATGTTCTTCAAGTAACAAAATATAGAAAACAGACATTTTTAAGACTACTTGATATGATGGTGTCTGCTAATTCCACAACAACTATGACGAGACGACAACAAGAAAAAAGGAAATAAAAAGGAAGAAACAAGGGTTTGCCCTGGCTTTTGCCATAAGCAGAAAATCTAGGCAGTCGAGGTGTGATAGTGTCGCCCGTGTTTTGGGTGAGAAAAGCAAAAACGCAAGTAGAGATGGTAAAAACATGGGTACAAACAGCAATGCCAAAATAAAAAGGAATCCAGTTTCAGACCAGTAATCCTCTCCGCAAACAAATAAAATGACTGAAGTTCTCTCATAACGGAACAAATGAAAGAATACATCTCATAACGGATCAAATAAAAGTATACATCAGTTGAGTGCTCAAAATACAAGCCTAACAATCACATAACTAATACCCAAATCAAGCAATTCAAACCCATAAACACCAAGAAGAATAGATTTAGGGTTTATTCTCGTTTTTACTTACCTGAAGAGGAGGGGATTTGGAGGCCTCTTCAACAGGAGTAACAGTGGACATGGCTGCGGAAACAGGACGAATGCCCTTCCTTTGAGGAAATTGCAGAGCTCTAAGGAGTGAAGACGGTGGAGCTGCCAAGGTTAGGGTTAGCGTGTTTTTGAGTGACGAAGTGCTAAAAGTGAGAAACGGCATCTCCATTGACCATACATAACTAGACGTGCAATGAATCTTAACATAAAAATCAAGCGTAATGAGCTTTCCGTTTCTTAGGTGGCGAGATGCTGCACGCCATTTTCATTCTTAATTCAAACATTCAACGATTTACCGGAGGAAAATTGCTTCATGCGGGCTGCACCGCATTTCTACATATACGGTCCAGAAAGTGTAAACCATCATCTTGAAGATGGATGCACGTAAACGTTCCATCTAAAAAGACCGGAAGCGAACAGTCCAAATGTTTTCTTGTTACGTTTTTTAAAATTTATTTATTTTTTCATATTTATTATCTCCAATGTTAGAGATTACATGGAGATAATGTTAAAGATTACATGGAGATCATCTTAAAATCCATCTCAAAAATAAATTTATTAAGAAGCTTGCATTTCTACACACGTGAACTTGGCCACATGGAAACTAGGTCCTTTTTTTTTCTTTTTTTTGTAACACTTGAAATATGGAGAGACGTGTCCCAAGGTCTAGACACGTGGTTTGATTTTTTAGACACTTTTATGGAGTGTCTAATGGCAGTTTTTTTTTACACATTTTTTTTTTGGAATTTTTGTTTTTGAATTTTAAAAATGTCAGTTTTCAATGAACAATAATTGTTTTAAAAAATAAAATATATCTGAATAATAAAAATAAAAACTATTTTTATTTTCTATTGAGGATGCAAGCAATGCGATGGTATGCGTTGGATTAAATACATTACATCCCTATTCAATAGCTATGCAAGAAGGTGCCACATTTTGAACAAATAATTAACTAATAGTTTTTGGCTTTAATCAATATTCACTTGCCCGGGTCAAATAGTCTTACTCTTATTTTATATGAGAGCTAGGACTTTTTGCTGCGACCTTTTTATTTTATCTTATTACTTTGCTGTAATTTAAGTCAAGAGATATGGCCACAAGAGTTTCATGGCACGAATAAAATTGTGATTCACGGAGTAACATATTTTTGGACTGTTAAGTTAATTTATTTGTTTCTATTATGCTTAACTAGAATTGTCGAATATTTAAATGCACATGTGAATTGTTTGAAAATTTTCAACATATGTATATGTAGACATGTATATATACATGGACACGCATATATTTTACAAATGTGTCATGTATAGATGTAAGATTTTTGGGTTCATGTTTGTGATACTCGCATTCTTATCACAAATAGACACGCATGTCCATTTCAATGTAACATAGCGGGTAATGAAGTACAGATTTTCCATAAAACTAATATCGGGAGGAACTTTTATCCACGCAATGGTTGATGCAAGAGTATATGCCCAATAGTCTAGAGCAGTGATTAAAAAAACGCCGGTTCGACTCAGGAATCGGTACTAGACGTGCCGAATTGGTCAAAAAACACGGAATCACCCAGTTCTAGAGAGAACCGGGCGATTCTGTACAGTGACTCGCCGATTCACTGTACGGAATCGGCGAGTCCCGTGAAGAACACGGGCTGCACAGTGTTCTTCACGGGATTCTTCAAAATTTGTCATTTTTTTATCATTTTTTTTGTTTTTTTTTGCCCTGTGATCGAATATGCAGGCTTTATACAGATTTTTTCAGCCTTTTCATGGATTAAATGGTGGAGAAATTTCGTTTTTTTTTATCATGAAAGTTGGGTTTTTAGGGTTTCCGCCTTTCCCTGTGTTTCATGCCAAATAGAGCATGAATCTGTGAATATTTGTAGTCATTTTGATCGTAAAGTTGTTCATCAAAACATTCTGTTATGAATTTGTGAGAATCATTGAGAAAAACAGAGTAATTTGGAGATTGAAGGCCCGAGTTCACGAAACCAGGTAAGAACTTTGGGTTTTTTTTTTTTTTTTCCGCCATATGATCAATTTCACTGCAGATTTTGAAAATAATGAGTTACATTTGTAGGGTTTTTAATCGTTATTGTGTCTTTTATCATGTAACATATTCAATTTTGTTTAATTTGCTCAATTACAGCCTGATTTTTTAGATGAACACAGTGATGTCTGGGAAGAAAATTTCTGCTGTTTTTTTTTTTTTTTTTTTTCCGCCATTCGATTTTTTGTTCATGATATATTACAATTAATGTGTTAGATTTCTAGGGTTTTTAATCGTTATAGTCTTGTTTATAATTATATGTACTCAATTTGATTTGATTTATTCAATTTGAGCTTCATTTTTTAGATTCAATGATTGTTGTCTGTGAAGAACTGCGTTTTTTGTTTTTTTGCTCATTTTAATCGATTTGATTTGATTTATAGATGATAATGTGTTCAAAATTTAGGGTTTTGATTTCTTATATTGTTGTTTATCAGAAAATGTACTCAATTGGATGTAATTTATTTGCTTGGAAGTGGATTTTTTAGTTAAAATGGCTTATGTAAGATGGCTCTGTGAAGAACAGATTTTTTATTTTTTATTTTTTTTTTATTTTTTGTAATCCATGATCAAATTGTTTTTTTGTTTTTTTTTTGTAATCCATGGTCGAATTTTATGAAAATTTGCTGTATTTTTTTTTTTTTTTTTTTTATCCATGATCAAATTTTTTGAAAAATGATGATTTTCCGAAAAGATGTGAAAATCGTGACAAGGTTTAGATTATCATGAGGTATTAAACCATATTTTAAATTTTTATTGTTAAAGTTTTTGTTGAAAAAATTGTATGTTGATAGATTATTTATGCAAAAAATGCATGTTATTATATTTTTAATGCAAAACTGTATTTTTTTAATCTGTTGTTAATGCATTTTTGAGTTGGAATAACTTATGTTAGGTGGCTCTATGAAGAATTGTTTTTATTTGTTTTTTTTTTTTTTTGTACATGATGGATTTTATTTTAAAAATCTGATTTTCTGAAAAGATGTGAAAATAGTGACCAGGTTTTGATTATCATGAGGTATTAAACCATATTTTTAATTTTTATTGTTAAAGTTTTTGTTGAAAAAATTGCATGTTGATAGAATATTTATACAAAAAACATACATGTTATTATATTTCTAATGCAAAACTGTATTATATTTTTTATGTAGTTTTGCATTGAAAATGTATTTTCAATTTTTATAATTTTGAACGCAAAAAAATACATGTTGTTAAATTGTTGTATCGTGTGGAATTAAAGTGAATATCATTGTAAAAAAATCGTGGCATATATGACAATTATATTATCCTGCATTTTTTCAAATTTATTATTGATTTTTAAATGTAAAAAATGTATGTTCTTGATAATTGAGTTGTAGCCATGTTTGGAGCTTGCATTTTGTATGATATTATCCTGTATGTTTGTAATTGATATGTACGAAAATATTATTGTCAATAGAGGTATTTTGCAATAACAAATAACGACAAATATGACTACAAGAACTACCCCAACATATTATCACTACACATGGTGATTATTTTTCTTGTTGAACTGTCAGGTTAATTTTTAACTTTTTACATATTAAAACAGTTGAATCATGTCAAGATCTGTAGAAGACTCTGCATGGCAACATGGGGTCAGACTTGATCCCAACAAAAAAGACAAAATTATTTGTAATTACTACCAAAGAGTGATAAGTAGTGGGGTACATAGGTTCAAGCAACACTTAGCAAGGGTTAAGAGAGATGTTTCTGCATGCAGTAGTGTCCCTAGTAATGTAAAAAAACAGATGATGGCAATTCTTAATGCTAACAAAAGTAAAAAAATTGCCAAACATAGGATGAATGAGGAGATAGCTAGCTTATATACGTCATCGAGCAGGAATGATACAGAAGAGCAATATAATAATGACCTGGACATGGCCACAAGATTGAGTTTACATGAACAATATCAGAGGGAACGTGGGTTTAGAATGCCTGGTGGGTCTAGCTCAGACATGCATGGTGGGTCTAGCTCAGACATGTATGGCGGGCCCAGCTTAGACATGTATGGCGGGCCCAGCTTAGACATGCATGGCGGGCCCAGGTCGAGCATGTATGACGGGCCCAGCTCAAATATGTATGGAGGGGTTGGTGGCAGTATGTGTCAACAAGAACAAACGTTGAAGAAATAGTTCCTAACTTATCTAGGAGTGCCAGTATTGCAGGTCATGGTCGTATAGACCAATTTCTCTTAAAGCCTAAGTCACAACAGATGACCCTAAAAGGCATGTTTAAAGGTACAAAAAACATGTTGGGGAGATATGTTGGTAAATGTTCTACGATAAATGGATTCCCTTTGATGCAGCCAATAGCCCATATTTTCTACCTATGGTCAGTGCAATCCAAAGAGCAGGGCCCGGGGTAAAACCCCCGACGGCATACAAGCTCAGTGGGCCAATATTAGATTAAGGGGTGGAGGAAGTTACTAAGTGGATTGAAGAATATAAACAGAGTTGGCCAAGGACAAGCATTACTCTCATGAGTGATGGTTGGTTGAATAAAGTTAACAAAAAGGAGTTTTTAAACTTCTTGGCCTATTCCCCAAAAGGTACAGTTTTTTTGTCTAGCAAAGACGTATCAGGAACGAAGAAGGATGCAAACTTCTACGTACGACTATATGATCAGATAGTGGAGGAGGTAAGAGATAAGCATATAGTCCAGTTTATTACAGACAATGTGCATGCATGTATTTCTGCGGGCAGGAAGTTAATGGATAAGAGGAAGCATTTAGTATGGACGTCGTGTGCTGCATACAACATCGATCTTATGTTAGAGGAGATCGGTGAGATCAAAATTGTGAAGGACACTCTAGATGAAGCAAGGTTGGTGTCGAGATTTATATATAACCACTCTAAAATATTATTTCTATTTAAAGAACACTCTAAGAAAAAAGAGATAATCAGGCTTGCCATAACCTGTTTTGCGACCGATTACTTAGTTGTGGACTCCATTCGGGAATCTGAAGGTGCATTAAAGAGATTGTTTACCTGTGAAGAGTGGTTAAATAACTGCCTCTTGAAGTCCAGTACCGGTATAAAAGTGGACGGCATAGTCTCAAATAAGAAGTTCTGGTCTCGATGTTTCAGTGTCGTAAAGGCCACTGCCCCTTTAGTCGCGGTGTTAAGAATGGTGGATGCTGAGAAGAAAGCTGCCATGGGCGTTCTTTATGAAAGTATCGAAAGAGCGAAATCAGCTATTGGGGAGAAGTGTAGTTTTGCTAGCAAAGTGATCGAGATTATAGAACGAAGGTGGAACACCAAATTTGGACGTCCAATTCATTATGTAGGTAAATATATATTTATATCATTAGAATGTTTCTTTGTAAATTATTTTTTTATAAAATTTTAAATGACATTTTTCTATCGATATATTTTCCAGGTTTCTTCTTCAACCCAAAATTTTTCTATTTGACACCTGAACATCCCAAAAAGATTATGGAAGGGGTCAGATACATTATTGTCAGGTTGGAGAGAAGCTATCGAAACCAGGTAGCAGCAGTACACGAGGTATTATTTAATGTTTGGGTAAGAAATTTATTGAGTTGTTATATTTGTGAGGAATAATGCACTAAAACGAAATATATTTGTTTTAGCTTGCTACGTATAGGGATGTTATAGGATCCTTCGGAACTAGACTTACCAGGAATTCTCGAACTAAGATGGATCCAGGTTATCCCCTAGCTAATATTTTGTTCATTCATATATTTAATCTTATGAATTGTTCTTGCCCTTACAATGCTTTTTGCATTTTAATATAGCTGAATGGTGGGAGATATATGGTACTGATGCACCTCACCTAAAGAGGATAGCAATCAATGTGCTCTCCCAGACATGTTCTGCTATTGGCTGTGAGCGCAACTGGAGTACTTTTCAATGGTTGCACTCTGCTAGGAGAAATCGACTCGCTTCGGAGAAGCTTCATAAACTAGCCTACGTTCATTACAACTTAAACCTCCGAGAGTGATAAATACGAAGGAAGCTTGAAAACTGTGGGGCGATAGACTTAGACACAATATTTGTCACAGACACAGTATACCAATGGGTAGTAGAAGAGGAGGAGCCAGTGTTGCACAAGAGAGCGTTCCTTGAGGCTATCGGTGAGGAAGATCTGGAAGAAGGTGATGAGCAGCATGAAAGAGGAAGCAGTCAGCCAACATATCCACAATTCGTCGGAGATGTCGGTGATATTGCACCTAATGAGGGAGAGTGAGAAGGGGGTCTAAGGGAAAATGAGAAAGATGATGATTCCGAGGCAACCCTATCCCAGCCATATTATTCACATATCGAGTCCCAACAGCAACAGGGTAGGGATGAGCACGACAGTGTAGGTGAGCATGAAGGATGGACAAGCTTTCGGGGATTTTAGACTGGAAACACAACAGAACACTCAGGGATTTGGATATAGTCAGACACCTGCTAATATCGATGATTCGTTTTTAGATCGAATCAATGAATTGTCAAACGAATTCAATCAATGCAACCAGCGTGACCAAGAAGAAGAATGACGTCGTCTGTCATTTTATTTTTAGATCGTATTTTACTAATTGTATGCTTTATTGTAGTCCATGGATGTTGATATACTTATTCCATGATAATTCTATGTTTATCCTTTTGTGTGACGTAAATTAAATGGTAAATAGTAGTTCATGCAGGGAAAGAACATATCAATATTCGCATATTCATGCAAAGAAATGAAAATTCTTAATGGAGTACCCTCATTTTTTATTGAATTCCTAAAAAACAATATTTATAATGAATTTTAATAATTTTTTTGGATTTTTTTGAAGCTTTAATCTGACCGATTCACCCGATTCCCGATCCGGATCGTCGATTCGCCATTTCGGATCGGTTTTTGAGGTGCCCGATCCGGGTCACCGATCCGCTTTTTAAACTATTGGTCTAGAGTAACTGTAGGTTGATCTGATAATCATGATTGCATTTCGTATTTAAATTCTTGAAATTTGGAGCCTTCACACTTAAAAATATAAAAATAACTCACAAAAAATATATTGAACATAATACTCCTGTATGTTTTAGGGGCAATTTGGTCAAATTAATTTTGTGTAAATTATTTTTTAATATTTTTATAGGTGTGCCTATTTTTTAAAAGTAAACTGTCAAAAAAGTAATGCGGATTCTTATAAAAAAAATAGAATTTAAAGGCAAAACACAGTTGTTGACGGTTGTTGACGTCTGATCGACCCAAATTCAATTTAGGCCATTTGGGGTGTATACTATTGCATTGGCCTTTGGGCTAACAAAATCTTTTTCCATAATATTTATTGGAGCAAAAAGCTAAAACCTAACCTTCTTTTTTTTTTTTTGGGGGGGCAGGGGGAATAGAGGCCCCTACTCATTTTTTTAAATGACTGTCTACAAAGAGACAATTCATCTTTTGTACATGGAGGTCACAATTTTCACTTATTAAATGGCAATTTGAATGGCTTGGGGTGAGTCACGGAAATCTGAGGATTTTATTTTACACTTTGTGTCTACTCAATGACACTCTTATGAAATTTCAGTGGGATTGGAGAGCACGATATTGGATTAAAGTATTGGGGGTGTTACCCCACAATCCCAATCCCTTCCCAAACTAAAACCTAACTCCTTTATTAAGAAACTCGATGCATAATTAAAGGGAAATCTTCCTACACGTGACTAGGCAATGGAAACTGGCATATGCTACCCATCTCATAACTGTCTAATTTGAATGGACAGCTAGGACGACTTTCAATCATAAAGTCACAAGTGAGCCTATTATCATTTGATCTTAATAGGAAGGCTCAAACAATTTTATTTAGAACAATTGTTTTCATGCGGGTTGGCCCGCATTTCTACAATATGTGGTCCAGAGGCATAAAACATCCATCTTAATGACGGATGCAAATAGGTGGTCCGTCTAAAAACATTTGTAACTAACATTCCAAATATTTTTTTAATATAATTATTATTTGCAGTTTTTAAAAATTATTTATTTATTCATATTCATGATCTCCATGTTAAAAATTAAATATTTTCTAAAAATTAGGATCAAATTATATTTAAAAAATATATTAATTGCCAAGCTCGCATTTCTACATGTGCGTGCTTGGCCATATACTAACCGTGTCCATTTATTTATAGTTTTCTTTCTACATATCTGAAATTTAGAATTGTGTCGTGCTCTCCAGGGCCATACCCAAAAGGAGTGAGGAGCTGAGAGAGACAATAGAAATAGAAGAGAGAGGGTGAAATCAAAGAGAGAGAAATTGGAGAGAGAGATCCCTTATACCTGCGGTGGAGAGAGAGAGGGAGCCAATGGCTTCTCTTTTTTTGTATTTATTTATTATTATTTATTTATTTATTTTTATTATTTTTTATAATGGCCCGAGCCAATCCTATATTAAATTAAAACCCTGTTTGTGTTAGGTTGGATTGTGCGAGGCTAGGCTTACAGAGTATTTCATGCCAACTTGGGTTTGGCCCGAATACACATATTCAGTCCGGTCTAGGCTAGGGCACGCAGCAAAATATAATCGGGCTGTTCCTTAGGCTAAGCCCAAGCCCTTCCAAGCCCGGACCGGTGGCAACCCTACTACCAATAGGTAGAGGGTGATGGAGACTGGGTCCCGCTAATCATGTGACTAATAGATATGCATAACAGCCTTCAAGAATCACCGCCCAAACTTAGTCCAGAATATTGAATGGACAGTAATGAAAACCATTACCATGAGTTCACGCACGTATTAATACTGGCGTACATACTTGAAACCTACTATGACATGGAAAATGGTTTGATAGGGCTGTAGCCCTATCAAATTAAGTAAAGTGTCACCTCATAACTAATTCAAAATTATAATTCAAACATTGAAATCTCAACTTGAATACGATGGTTGTAAATAATAAATAAATTATATATATATATATATATATATATATATAGTAATGATCTTATAGGACCCTCCCCCATCCATATGTGTAGGATCCCCCAAGGATCACCATTAAATTTGTCACGATTTTATAGAAAAGTCAAGTCTCACACCCATGTAATAACTTTTTAAAGATATGCGTCAATTTTAATGGTGATCCCTTGGGGTCCTACACATATGGGTGGGGGAGGGTCCTATAGGATCATATATATATATATATATATATATATATATTATTAAGCTCAAAAAATAGTGTATATTGTAACAAATTATCTTAGATCATTCATGTCGTCCTAAAAATAAAGTTTCACATATATACAAGATCTATGCCATTGTTTAGTTTCAAATTTTATCGTTGGTGTTGAAAAATGATTTTAGAGCCTTTATGGAGATTTTCTTTGCGAACGAGGATATGAGGTAAATCTTTATTTATATTTTCATAATACCCGGGCATTCTTTGTCCCACCTGGGGCCAAGTCGGTGAGAGCAATGGCAATCTCTCTCTGAGTGATATAATTTCCTTGACTAAGTTTGATATTTTCCTTCATTGACCAGCAAGGGTGCAGTGCATATAGGACTTCTTACTCACCATAATCAGCTCATTTCATCACTAATAATAAATCACCTATACTTTTAAAATCCAAAATTCTAATAATACAACCTCGATCACCTAATGCGTAGGAGCCATCGATTCCAAGAGCATAGCATCCAACCATTGATTTACGTGCCGACAGTTCTGCCGCACCTCGCTACCCATGGCTGCCTGGGGTGGCAGCCGCCCAAGCTCCACCATGCCGGCCTTAAATGCCTCAAAGAACGCTGTCTGGTCACGACTAAACCTCAAAACATGTTCTCTTGTGTCCCTTCTCCCACCAGAAAAGAGCACTTGGTCCGAGTTCAAGAACCCTCGCATTCTCACTAAGTCTTTGAAATATTGGTTGTCGAAGAGTTGAGGTGTGGAGTCAAGATCGCCTGTCACGTTCTGGTCACCATTAAGGGGACAGAGATTGTCGAGTCTGTCTCTGTAGACAGGGTCCATGTACGGGTCGGGCTTGCCGGTGTCTGACTGGTTGTAGAGGCGATGCACAATCGAGAAACAGCGGGCTTTGCCGATGCTATGTGAGCCTGAAAGGGCCACAAGGCTCTCGACTGAGAGGTTAAATGACTCGAAGAGTTGGACGAGGAAGGTGGCGTTGGCTCGAGGACTTGGCATGATTCGGTTTGAGTCTTCTTGGTTAGCGGTTAGGCTGTCTTTTCGGCCTAGCTCCACCTCCCAGCTCGGCCCTCCACTCTGAAATTCGCATTCCATAAGAGTGTTTAAGGTACAAGAATTTTGAATTTATTCGATTTGAGTCTTTAAGATACAAGAATTTTGATTTTTATTCCCTTCAACTACGAAAAGCACAAGCCAAAACGACCAATTGGTGGCTGGAAATTTACGCAGGACTTGTAGGTGTTCGACAGTCTCCGTGAGTGCCTAAAATAACTTCCTACTGCTAATAACCACTTTAAAACAGTTCAATTTTACTTTTAGGACAATTTTACCCTCTAGAGATACAAATATTTGTTTAGGAAAAAAACCTGTTCAAAACAGGCAAATTGGATCACGGGGTTAGAAAATATGTCTTGTGAAATCTCGTGACTTTTTAAAATTTTAGATTTGTTGAGAAATAGTGCACCAAAATAAAATATATGAAAACATTTTTCTTATTAAAAATAGGTAGTTCACTATTCGAGCTTGGGATGGAGTGTTACAATCCTCAACAACTAAACAATCAAGCTCGAAATCTAGAACTTAAACGTCCAAAGTTTCAACATTTCGAGAAAATATTATCTAACCGTCCACATATAAACACGGGTTCTTAAGTTTGGGCGAATGAAAATATATTATGATCTACATGACCACATGAAAGTTGTCATAAGGGTTACCGCATCCAATCAGTAGGTTGGTTGGACGGTGTTGGAGAGAGAATGGGAAATAGCAATGAATTAATATTATGTTTGGCAGGTACAATTCTCTCTCACATCACTCAACCCATTATTAAAAAATGATAGGTTATGATTATTTAAGATTCATGTAGCCGAGTCCAATTAATTAAAAAAAATATATAATTGTGCATTCCATATGTTCATGTGGATCATAGTATTGCTAATGCAACCATTATTGCTAATGTAACCAACCTGTTATTCTAAGGGAAAGCTTTCTATATATGTTTTACTGTATAGAACTTATATACTTTCCTCTCATCAAGCTGTCCAATTTGATCAAGTGAGCTACTGACCATTTGATCTCAATCCGACGTTTTTGAGTATTTTATTTTTAATTTTTTAAAAAAATTGTATGAATATGAAATTTGGTATGTGTCATCATCTCAATCGGCAGTACCTCAAAAATTATTCTAAAAATATTTTTAATAAAATAAAATGTCCAATATACCCCTAAAAATTTCAAAGATATTTTGGTCATTTTATATTAGAAATAAAATTTTAAATATTTTTTGTAGGTTCTATTTTAAGAGAGGAGTGGACGTCCAAACTTTGGTGACAAAATATTTTGTGCAAAAAAGTTAAAAATCAAGCTGTGTAGAAAGGGGACATTGTGATTAGGTCCAACTACATCTTTCATTCAAATCGAGCAGTTGGACATAGGGAAGTATATAGCTTCTATATATTAGGAAAAATATAGAAAGATTGCCCTTATTATAGTGTAGATTAAACATTTGATGTAGTGAAGTGGATCATAGTATTGCTAATACAACCAGGTAGAGGTGGTAATGGATCAGTTTGGGCCAAACAATGTGGCTTGAGAGTCAGGCCACTACAGCCCAAAGGCTGGGTTAGGCTTGGGCCGAGATAGGGCCAACTAGGTTCAGCCCAGCCCAAACCTTTTGTTCTATATTCTTTTTCTGCTTTTGGACTTTTTTTCATTTGGACCTGCCTAGTCCCCCATAGGGTAGGGCTTCTTTGCCCATATCAAGGCTGGGCTAGGGTTGAGGCTGGGGCTATGGGAATCAAGGCTGGGCTAGGTCCGGGACGGGCCCAGCCCAAGCCCGGAAATTTCCCACCCTACAACCGGGAATATATTCCCTTAGCTGAAGTGCATGGTACTTAAAAAAGTTTAATGCAGATGGCTCATTTGGACTATAGTTCATTCCTACGACTTGTCCAGATCAATGAGTGAGAACCCTACCAAACTCCTTGAATTTGGGCCCACACACCGTAACATGACATGGACCACCATAGCAATCGGTACTCTAAAATCTAAATAGTACTAGCGAGTAAAAACCTAGAAACCAACAAAACCTAACAAGCCTTGTGTATCGTAATTACCTAATGCAACAAACCGGCACCAATTGTCAAACACAGTGGAGGTCCTTCTAGCACACCTTTGAAGAAAGTAGAGGGATCCTTCATTGAGAGTACGTTTGTTCAAACGGAAATATCTCTCCTCCCAGACAGAGATTTCCATTGACTGCCCCACTTTCCTATGTTTGTTTCATGGGAAAGCAGGCCCTCAAACTCAACCAGGCTATACATTCAGGCATTTTTAGGAATGCGGTTTCATATCTTGCTAGTTACGAAAATAGTTTGCGATTTTTCAAAATTCACCCTACTAGAGAGAGCTCTATAGGAGAGTGGGCCAGTGTACCGGGACCAGTATACTAGGTCTCGGCCGAATCTGATGACTACCCTTATTATGTGACAACTCGTGTACTTAAAAAAGATTCAAAAAATGAAAATATTATAAAAAATAAAGTTGTGTTATACAATTGTTTTAGATATATTTGGTAAAGATTGGTGAGGCTTTTTCCCATAATCATATTTTTATACTTTTTTTTTTGGATTTTTAAATTAATCCGAACTGTAAGTTGTTTTTTTTTAATCCATGTTTTCTCTATTTTTAATTTACTTTTGATCAATGTTTTTATTTTTTTCAGTTGTTTTTTGGGTCTTTTGGCCCTGTGCTGGACTCGGCACTCTGGAGTAACTCACCTCGCCAAGGGATATGTCCCCTAGTCGAGGCGAGTACCAGCACACAGTGGGCTTTGAGAGCCCATTATTGAGAGTAAGAGGTCCATGCCACTAAACTAAGAAACCTACACAAAAGGGAGCACTATAGCTTACCAAGGGCCCATCTCAGTGCACAAAAGAAACTATTTCATCGATAAATGGATTAAAGTGAGAGCATTGGTAATTAGATTAATGAAAGAATTGTGCTTGTGTTAAAAAAAAGGAAAAAGTTTATATGGAACCGAGGATCTAAACAATCAAATTAGAGCCTACTCAAAAATTTCACTAGAAGAGATGTTTTGATGCCCAAATATCCTCAAATAGATCATCTCGACATCAATATGCATGGACATGAGAAAAAAATGGATTTCAAATTTTACATCTTACAATGCATTTTTGGACCGTCAACTTTCAAGATTCTCAAATTCTCATATATATGCTCGATCTACATTATTTTTGAAGCTTTAAAATTTTATAATTAAAAATAAAAATATATTTTAAAGCTATCACAAACATTTCCAGTATCGAAACCACATTTCCCGACACTATTTGAAAGTGCGTTTTAACGGAAAAGGATAGGGGGTGTTGAGAGAGTACCAAGACTACAGCGTCTCTTGCTGCCATGATAAGTACATCTGCACAAGAGACAACGCCTGGGCAAAGTTTTTCCAAAGCCTGTTTGGCTTCATCTACAACCTCATAAGACCTCAGTGAGTTTATGTTGGAGAGGGCCAACTTCTCACCGAGCATGCTGGGCGTGTCATCTAGCAACAGTGAAGCGTCACAACCCTACAAAAAGAAGCACCTTTAGCATCATTCTTTTCATCTTTTTGTTTTATCTTATAAAATTATTAGTGCTTGAAAGTGTGGTTGTTTTATTTTTTTAGTGGTGGGTGGGGCAAGTGATTTTGTTTGCATCTTGTGTGATGAACAAATAAATCTTTGACCTTAATCCAAACCGCATGTCACACCCAATGCACTTTAGTTTATTTGTTTAGGGCTTCAACTTTTTTTATATATGTATATATATATATATTTAAATATGATGCAACACCCGTGTTCGCAAAATCATCGAGGTTGACTCGAAAATAAGAGGGTTATATCCAGAACTCGCGATTGGCCGTGGCCGGTTAGGGTAGTCAACTAGCTAGGCCACTCTAACTTAAAAAAAAAATATTATAATTTTGTTTTAAAAAAAATCTGTTGTTCTGAAAAAAAAAGGTTGGGAAGTATTTTGGACATAAATACTTATTTTTTACAATTTTTTCCTTATTTTTAAAATTATTTCTAAAATACCCCTAGCACATATCCCATTTATGATGAAGTTTGACCTCAAGGAAAGCACTTTTATTTATTTATTCTTATGTCTTAATTGTTTATGCCTCCAAAGGGAAAAACATAATATGCATGCCCATTTTCCCTACTCGTATCTACTGTCCATTGCAGATGTACGGTGACGATTGGACGACGGCACTTGTCATCTCTCCCCTCCCTCGGACAAACCTCCATGCTCTCAAGAGAGCACCTAATATACACATGAATATATCCCTGAATTTTGAAACATAATTAGGCTAAAAAAACCAGGACTAGAGATGCTATTTAAGCTGATCTTAGTGGATCACAGTCTGAAAATCCATGTCTTCAAGAGAGAGAGAGTTAACTACTGAACAAAAAAGAAAACAAATGAAGATAGAGAGAGACAAACATTAACAAGGCAGTCATGAAATTGCAGGCGCATAACAGAGGCTGCGTTCCTGGGCTCTCTAATCATGGCTTGCCGGATCACCTCCCTCACTATGGCCTCAGCCCCTGGGCATGTCTCTATGTAAAACCCGGGCCTCAAGCTCGATCCCAAGCCCAAACTCACCCCGCGCATCGAGTTCAACGCCATGGCCAAACCCACAAAGAAGATAATCATGGAGACCTCTCTGAGCATGGTGGGAGTAGAGGGACACAAAAGGTGAAGGGCTCGGGTTAGAGAGAGAAAGGCAGGTATTGGGTTAGAGAGAGATATGTGGGTATTTAGGAGAGAGAAAGAGGGGATGGCATCAGATTCGGGTTAGGGGAGACAGCTTTTATGGCCTCTTCCTATTCCTTAAAATGGAAGGGATTTCCGAAATGCGACGCGATTCTGTTAGTGCCGTCCTACGACATTTATGATTTATCACGCCTTTCTTTTCTTTTCTTTTCTCTAACTTTTTACTTAATTCCCTATCTTTCTATTCTTTAACACGCACGCGTTGTAGTGGTGGCGCGTGGCATTTTCCGTGATTTTGAGACGTTGGATTGCGTCAAGCTCAATAATTCTCCCTCTCCTCATCTCCTTATTTTTCCCCTCTTCATTTCTCTATGAACCTGCGAACCGCCATTGTGTCAGGACAAAGAACTCACGGAATAAGAGGAGGTATAATGAATGCTCAAAGGTCCATGTCACAGAGAAACGCGCACTACAGTGGTCCGCTGCACCAAATCTACTCTTTACCCTATGCAAAAATAAAAAAAAATGTTACTTATGACCTTAGATTGTCAAATTTTAACTATGGAAGAAATTTGAGCTTCAAATTATGAAAAATGATGGTAAAGATTACTAGAGTCTTGGGGCTCCATGAAATTATTGAAGTAAGTCATTTGACAAGTAGGACTAAATGAAAAAGTTAGTCCAACGCTACCGCTGATATTTTTCTATAATACTTCTTCTCTGTCTCTAATCTCATGAATCCTCCACCCGTCCATTATTGAGATTTAAGGTTGAGGGACCTGTTTATTTATATCCATCCAGACAAGATATAAACGGGTACTACACTCTAAGTTCCCATAAGAAATGGGCAAGCTTTTTATGCTTTCTCTGTATCATAGAAGTTTTATCTTCCCTTTTATCCAACTGTCCATTCTGAATGGAGGGTTAAGATTGTTCCAATCACAATATCACATCTCTACACTATTTTATTTTTAATTTTTTTTCTATAAACTATTTTGACACCAAATTTTGGATGTCCATTCCTCTATTAAATTCGTACTAGTGAAAAATAAAAATTAAAATATTTTCAATAAAATAAAATTATCAAAATACCTTTGAGAGTTTCAAGATGTATTTTGGTCATTATATTTTATCGAAAAATTATTTTTCATATTTTTTATAGATGCATTCTAATGAAAAGATGACACGTACCAAATTTTATATTAATTTGTATAAAAAAACTAAAAGTAAAATATTTTGAAACGTCAGATCTAAGATTAAATGATGCGTGGCTCTCTTGATAAAAAATAGCGGGTTTAAAAGAAGATAAAACTTCTATGATTAAAAAAAAGATGATAGAACTTTTATATTTTAGGAAAAACATAGAAACCTTTCCCTAAAGAAAGCGAATTGATTTTTGTCTAGTGCAATGTGTCACGAAAACGAAAACGATGGAAACCTCTCCGTATTTCATAGTTGCCAAAAGATGGTCTACTCCTTCGGGAGTATAATGTGCGTTCGCTCTCTCGGGTAAAAATTAACACATAGATTAACCTCACCGAGGGGGTAGAAGTAAAATATGCTCCTGAGGGAGCACAGTGTATGTGTTCTTCATAATTTCTTTGTTGGTACTGCAAAGGCAGTGGACAGTTTGAAGGGGCAGAGACAGAGAAAGTTGTTTGAGTTAGGAAGAGGGTTTATTTGTGTTCTCTGTCCCTCTAACATCTTTAGAGACAGAATTGGATGGTTTTAGCAAGGGAGTTGCAACTTCCTTCTAACTTTATATCATATTCCTTGCTGGAATGACCACATTCATACAACCCTTTTAAGAGAGAGGCAAGTCACTTCCTCTTTTTCTCGAGCACAATAAATATCGATAAATGCATTCACACCATAAAGGAAAATACATTGGTTTTAGGAATGCTGCACACTTTTTACATGGAAAGATTGTACAATTTTATGGACTCTTTAGAGAACCATAGTCCGCACATCACCACTCGACCAAGGCGTGGTCACGGATAGGAGTGGCAACGGTTCGGGTCCGGCTGGATCTAGACCCAAATAATACATGGGTCCAAAATTTGGACCCATATCCGGATCTATTGGGTCCTAGGTCTGGTCGGATCTATTGCCGTCCCATGACTATGAGCTTATTTTTATTTTTATTTGTGCCCTTTTTTTTACCATCATATATCCTATGAGTATGAGATTCTTTTTTCTTGTCAATAATACTGTAAATGTTATCAATATTGTGACAATATGAACACATCATTGACATCATATACCCTATGACTATGGGTATGGGCTATATCCGATGACCTGAACTGAGACCTCGATAGTATTCGGGTCTATTGCCACTTGTAGTCAACGATGGAGAGATAGTGGTGCTCCTTAGAACATTTACGACTTAAAAAGGTATATATGTCTTGAAATCTTTTTAAATGGTGAAGGTATAGTGTATCTCTCTACGCCTGAAAATGGATGCATTATTTTTCCGACTTGAAATTTTTTTTTTGTTGTTTTTTTTATCTTTTTCAAATTCATGATTGCCTATATTGCGGTGATCAATTTGAAAGTTTGCTAACAATGAAAATATAATAATATTTTAAAAGTTTGTATACAATGAGACCATTTACTTTTAATACAAGGTGGTCACAATTACTTACAACCATCCGATGTGAAAATTGATAGCTTGGATGTGTCACAAAGTTAAAAAAAAATTCTTTTGAAGTTTGAACTTGATCAATACAATAATCTCAGCCACCCAATATCCATATCCAATTGTCAAGACTAATGTGATCACCTTGTAGAAAAGACAAATTGTCTCTTTGTATACTTTTCTATATTTTAATGGACGAGGTTTCTATGAGGCCTAGGCTTTATGAAACAAGATAAAGCCACACCTCAAATCCACGTCCAGAGAGAACTTTTGGCAAAAGAAATCTCCATGGCGGCTCTAAAATGAATTTTTAATGCCAACAATAAAATTTGAAACTAAAAAAATGGTATAGATCACAGATCTGTGAACACTTATTTTTTGGTGAAATGGACGGTCTAGATAATTTGTTCAATGTAGCATAATTTTAGAGCTTGAAATCCTATTTTTTTTGCAACCATAATGTTGTAAAGGTCTTTTAATGATTAAATTTTAATTTAAGAGTTGCAGCCTTATCAAACTATTTTCCTATTTTAATTGCAGCTTTATTTTCCTATTTTAATTGCAGCCTTATCAAACTATTCTCCACCGTACGTTTTTGGAAAAATGGATGGCAAATGCCAACGAGGGGAGTTGGTTCGCTTGCCTAGTTGCTGCTGACCATTGCGTCACTACATCAAAAAGTTCCACTCCTGCCCCTATACATACCATGTAATTTAGGAGCTAGCCGTGCATGAAATGTTTGTTGGGAGTAGGGGTGGCAAACGGTTCAAAAATGTATTACAAAATACATTATTTTTAAAACTTGAAATCCATTTTTTTCTCATGTCCATGCTTCTTGATGTTGAGCTTATCAATTTGATGATATTTGGGCATCAAAGCAACCTCTTCTAGTGAAATTTTTGAGGTAGGCTCAAATTTGATTGTTTGGGGCCTCGGCTCTATATAAACTTTTCCCTTTTTTAAATATCATTTACATTATTATGGTAAAGATTAAAATTTGTTTTGACCATTAATACTCACTTTTATATTTTTTCATCTTTTTTTAAAAATTTTAAAAATAGCCATTGGAAAATATAAAATGGGTTAAAATCCATTTTTTTCATTAATTTTCAACTTCATTTAAATGTGCTTTATTTTAATCATTTTTTATGTGTTTTTCATATTTTAACAGATTTTTTTTGTTTTTTTTTTTAATTTTTTAACACTTTTTTGATTGCCTGAGACTTGTTCGGTTAGAGCGGTTGAATCGACTGGTTTACCGGATAAACCAGTTTATGCCCAATTACCCATTTCGGTTCGATTTTACGAACACTGATCCTATGTCTAAGATTGACTCTAGACCCATCCAGTAAGATTGATTCTAGCCCCATCTAGGGAATGTCAAAACTAGGGGATTGTTAGGTGCTCAAAATAATTAAATTAAAACCTGCTGCTATTTTGCCTGTGAGACCAAATGTACAAATCAGTCCTGTGAGACCACCAATATATGCCTCTTCTTAAATTATTCCCAAAATCTAATAAAATAGTAGGGGTGCAGTTGGCATACGGATGCATCCGTAGAGGTGAAGTGCACCTTCAAATTTTGTCATGGTATATAATTTTGATGTAAAATGTTCTTAGGATTATCTTAAAATCTATTTTTAAATCTAATTATAAAATTTTAAATTTCAAAAATAGTTAAAATCAAGTAGATCCATAAACATATGAAAATCTTGAAAATGGACGGTGTAGATAATATGTTGTAAAATGTGTTATTTCTGATACTTAAAATCTTTTTATTTTTCATGGTCATATATCTCGATGATGAGATGATCAATCAAAGGGTTTTTTAACATTAAAATTACCTTTTTCCATGGATTTTTGAGGTGCATCCGTAGTTCTACATTATAAGGTTGCATCCTTGTATAAACTTTTTCCAAATAGAAGTCCGCTAAGTTTGGGGTGAACACAACTTGATCTAGCGGTACAAGACATGGGACTAAACCAAAGTTTAAAGGCACCGTTTCGTAACCCAGATCACCCCTCTCGGCTCAGCAGTCCGGATTGGCGATTGAATTGGAAAATAAAAAATTAAAAATTAAGGTATAAACAAATTACAAAAATCAACAAAATAAAGTAGGATCTGACCAGTTCTGTCAGATGTTTAGCAAGATCTACATCAGCGTGACCGATACCCAAACTAAATTGATCAGTTCTGATCTAGATCACCAATTTTTATAACCAAGGACAAAACCAAATTGAGGATATTTTGTGCCAATAGTAGGCAAATTAGCGGAGCCATTAATGCAACAAAAGTAGTTGTGAGAAATGTCATTGTAGAAATTAAAGATGAACAATTGTTTCATGCATGCTAAACCGCATTTGTACAATATGCGGTGGTCTAGAGGTATAAAGCATTCATCTTAAAGATGGATGCAAATAGATGGTCCATCTAAAAACAAATGAAACTAATGGTGCAAATGTTTTCTTAACATAATTATTATTTTTTATTTTTAAAATTTATTTATTTATTCATATTCATAATCTCCATGTTAAAGATTATATATTCTCTAAAAATTAAGATTGAATTCTATTTCAAAAATAAATTTATTAAAGGGCCCGCATTTCTACATGTGCGGGTTCTCTCTCTCTATCTCTCACTCTTCAAATGGTTGTAGAGCTCTCCATGTCAATGCACTTACCTCTCCATCCGACACACAAACTCCAAGACCAAACCCACTTTCTCTAAAGTGATTTTGTTCCATGCCTTGAACTAGGATGGTGCCAACCCAATGGCTGGTGGTCCCTCACACACGATGGCAACAAACATAGTGATAGTGAACCATCAAAAGCTTTACGAGTCACACCATACATATGAGTCACACCATATATATTGTGGTCTTAGCAGAGTCACACCATATATATTGTGGTCTTAGCAATCTCAATGACTGGTGACATAGACATTGTACTTAAGTTTAGAAGGATTGCGTATTAAGCCTGCAAGCATTTTCATCCGAAATCCTAACTCCATGAGCAAGTGTTCATTTCCACAATGCTAATGCATTTGGTGTATTTCCACCACTGATAAAGGTCCAAAAAGTAAGAGAAGCAAGCAAGAAAACCAAGATAATGGAAGCAGCACTAACCGACATCACTTGTTCACTTTCAAAGATTGTCAATCATAGATTTGCACCATCGAAGCCATGCTTTGTATGAGTTCATCACTTGCCTAAATTGTAGACAAATGCTCTAAGAGCCTCAGAACAAGTAATTTAAACCATTTTTTTACAGTACTGTACATTATGCCACTGTGCAACATAAATGTCACATCTACAATATATTAGTAAAGATTATAAGAGCAGACTCAAGATAGTAGTTGTGGTCGACAAAAGTAAAATTTGTTCATGAAAGAATTATGAAACACAATAATCCCAGGCTTAATTGGTTAGCGCTTTCCGTTTTGCAACGCTACATCCTCGGGCTCAATTCCTACCAAGGACAGGGCCCGCTCCCCACTGGCTCACCCAAAAGAAAAAAACATTGTAATCAATTGTCTTTTAGATTTGGGTAATTAAAATGGTCAATTATCTTCATCTTTCACACTTTGTATCATACAATTAATTACAAAATAAGCATGTGAAATGATATACAAATCATATGTGATGTTTCTTTATTGGTATATATTCACTCTCATGCTCTACAGTATCAGTTTTTTGTTTTACTTCATTTTCTTTGATTGCTAAGTTCAATTTCTTGATTGTATTCCTGCATTCATTTTGTTATATTGAAACATCTTATCTATTTCTTCACTTTGGATAATATTGATACAAGGCTGCAGTTGGCATACAGATACATCTGTAGGTGTAGAGGCAAGGTGCACCTTCAAATTTTATTATGGTATATAATTTTGATGTAAAATGTTCTTAGGATTATCTCAAAATCTATTTTTATATCTAATTATAAAATTTTAAATTTAGAAAATGGTTAAAATCAAGTAGATCTATAAACATACGAAAATCTTGAAAATGGATGGCGTAGATAATATGTTGTAAAATGCACTATTTTTTAGACATAAAATCTTTTTATTTTTCATAGTCATATATCTCGATATCGAGATGATCAATCAAAAGGTTTTTCAACATTAAAACTACCTTTCCGATAGATTTTTGAGAGGCATCCGTAATTCTACATTATAAGGTTGCATCCTTATATAAACTGTTTCCTTGATGCATTCAGTGTCTCACACTCAAATACTCCAAGGGTTGTGTCAGACATAAGAAGATAAGGGATGGCGGCGCGAAAGAACAGCATATTCAATGTTGAAAACACTCATTGATCTCCTCATGTACAGGAGATGCAAGAAATTGATGAAGATAATAATGTTTATACACTACCTTGAGAATTATTCACAATTTGACGATTTAATATGGGATAAATATTCAATACAAAAATTAACAGAATACAAACCAGCTACATCGAAGGATACTCCATCAAAAACAAGCCATGACATGAAGATGTTCTACTCCTTTAGGAGTATAATGTCTAGTTACTCCATCGGATGAAATCCCACCTAGGATTAGCTTTATGACCCCAAATTTTGGGGATATAACCTCTCTAACCTATAGATTAACCTCAATAAAAAGACATTTCCTAATCGCACCCTTTAAGCACTTGAAGAAAATAATGTCTCAAGATTGAATAGAAACCGTCTACTTTTTAGAGGATGAGATCTAAGAGTTAGAAACTCAATTTTCAAAAAACATTTATTTGACAATAATCATCTAGTGATTCTAGGGTGATTACCAAAATTTCAGATCGAAAAAATCATTTCAAGTAGGTCATCTGACCGAGGGAGTAGAAGTAAACTATGCTCTCTCGCATATTCTTCATAATTTTGTGGTGCACCACCACATTTCTGAAAGAAAGACTAATGTGATATTGTTGGGGAATTTTTTTTTTTTCTTCTTATTTTTTTCCCCCTTTTTTTTTTTTTCTGCCTTTTGGCAAAAATCATTTACAAGTGGTCTTATTACAATAACACATACTTTAAAAGATTTTAACAATAAAACTAAGATCTTAAAACTTGATATCATTGAAATAACTATGCACTATGCTTGAGAAGATAAAGATAAGATTGCAAGTAATAAAAGTGAAGAGCGCCGGAGATTACCTCAACCAGACTTATTACATCTCACACCGAGTCACAACCATCCGATGGCGCGGGATCAATGATCAACCTTCAATCTCAATAGGAAAGTAAGTGTAGGCCAATAGAACATGAACCCCTTTGATTATAAACTCAAACCCTAAGTGAATTCCCTTGGCAACTTAGTTTGAGAAAGATGGATTCTTTTTTTTTTTTTTTTGCTACACCTTAAAACCCTTAGCCATAAATCTATAGTTGAAAAATGAGAGAGAAAAACCCCATAGCCTAAACCCTTTGCTCCTTTTTACAATGTGGGAGAGAGAAAGATCTCAAAGCTGAGAGAGTGAGACATGCCCCCTTTTTTTAGCTTTCATTAGAGAGAGAAACTTTTCTTAAAGGAAAGAGAGAAATTTTAAGTAGGACGTGCCCCTTCGTGGGATATTAGAGAGAAATATGAGAATTAGGTATAAGAGATAAGGTGTAGAGATTTTTTGGTAGAGGCAATCTCTTTTTATAGGCTTTGAATAAGATTAAGGTTTCTTAGCGTTTTCCTTAGCTTGCCTCTTCTTGTGAGATTGAACATGAACCATTGATCTTAAGTGACTTGTGGGGTGGTAGGTTTGAGACATCCATTCCATAGATGAGTCATCAACATTATGGAAGATGCATGAACCATTATCCTTATTTCCTAAACCATTTTCCCATCAATAGAAATTAAATAAATTAAATCTAATCAAAATATTCTGCATTCTATAAACTGGAACAAGTTTACTTACTCTTTCCACAAAATCTTTCAAAGATATATCAAGTTAATACCTTCCAACCATATGGTCACATGTCATATCACCACAAAAATAGAAAAGAAAATAAGGGTAGGGCATGCTACCCAAGGAAGGCACTCATGGGCCTTACCTTCTAGAAATATGGTGGGCCCATGTGCATAACGGGCCCCCATGATATTTTTATGTATTTAAAATTAATAAAAATATTTTAGAATATTATTTGAATATTTAAACTATTGTAAAATCAATATCTTTAATTTTATAAATTTATAAATTATAAATAAAATATCCAAGAGTTCATAAAAATTCAAATAATAATTCTAAAATAATTTTCATTATAAAACAAACACAATTAAATTAATTTGATGGGAAATGATTTATATGGTTTAGGAATTAAATCAATAATCATGGGGCACTCCAGCTTTAACTGTGGACTACAGACCACACTTGTTTTATCAGACCGACCCAGTGTTTCCCATTACCTACAATCCAAGCAGGGGCTCATTAGCGGGTCACCAAAGTCTAGCCGATGAACCAAAGGGTCGCAATCCTAGTCTGTGGATTTCAAGTCCTGCCCTAGATACGAGTCAAGGTCATTTAGACCTGATGCGACCACAGCTCCTATGGTGTATAGAGGAATCTCTCACACATGCATACGCTTCACCCTGAAAGGTGGCTTACTTGCTTTCCTGAACGATCTATCAATATGCATGTCGTGTGATGGCACATGGATGAAGCTTTGACCCCAGTCTTTGTAGGCCACCATCACACATAAGGGTCATACAGTCTGTCGGCGCACTCATCTAAGCATATGCTCCGACCTCATCAAGGGATGACCCATTAGAACCCTTCTCGATTTGTTCTCTATGCTCAGGTAACCTAACCGACTGGCCTAGATCGTCAAACACAGTTCGGTATCAACAAATATCATTTTTTTAGTATGGTCCTTGATTGAGTTTATGTTCCACTATATCATTTTATTTTACAAACACTCATAAGGCTTTTAAAGGCCACATGAACCCAACATCTCCCACTTGGCCTTTAAGGCCTTACATTCTCTCTTTCTCACTTTTTTTCATCCCCATCTCTCTCCCAATTATGATCTATCTCTCAAGCATTTTTCACTTATTCTTTCTAAATACATTAATCATGACTTTCTCCATCAATCCTTTCACAAAACACGATTTATAGAGACAACGTTTTTTTCTCTTTGCTACTCGGATCTCATCCCAAAAGTGATCGTAACTCATCTTTCATATCACAACGTGAATTACAAACTTGTTGTCCCAGAAGACCATCACGTACCCTTATCGCATGGGGTCGTATGTTTATGAGCTCAAACAAGTTCTTCAAATAAGTTGCTCCCTTCTGTAGCC
Source organism: Amborella trichopoda (assembly GCF_054954075.1). Lineage (NCBI taxonomy): Eukaryota > Viridiplantae > Streptophyta > Magnoliopsida > Amborellales > Amborellaceae > Amborella > Amborella trichopoda. Next base: position 44,460,443 of record NC_142339.1, read on the forward strand.
ATACAACCAAGTTCCATAGGTGAATAACATTATAGTCAGTTGTTTCATTTAGCATGTCAAATGCTAGTAGGTGCTCTCACTGGAATATTTAGTTTATGTGGATCTCAATCTTTCGCAATCTTACTTCATTCCTCAGGTGATAGAAACATGATTTTATATACTTTAAGTTATTATGGAATCGTAGCTTCTTTGACATGCATATCGCCGCCGTGTTGTCACAGAAAATCTTTATTGCCTCACAATGTACGTGGTCAAAGTCAAGTCGATTAAGAAATTCTTAATCCATACGGCCTCCTTAGTAGCCAAATAGCACGACACGTACTCTGCCTCTATAGTGGATAATTCTACCAGATCCTGTTTCTTTGATTTACAATAATATGTACCCTTCCAAGCATGAACACATATCCAGATGTAGATTTTGCATCATCTAAATTCATGAGATAGCTTGCACCTGTATATCTGAATATCCAAGTAATTAAAAGAAACATGGGACTGTAGCAGCTCACATTCAATTATTATACATACAACATATACATTATCAACATTTTTATGCATGTCACATGAGGTAGCATAACAAGTCTTATGCAATATGTAATTCAACACCCGTTGGTTTCACAATATGCAAAACCTTCATGAACCACAAACAAATGTTTAACCACACTAGTCATCTTGGTAGTAAATCCAGACAAACCACGTTATCTAATCAATACAACATGTGTCAAAGAAGCTGAGTAGGATGACCTTCCTTCAACATTCACTATGGTTCAAGGTCTTAGGTAATCGAGGATTTTAGGTCAAGGCACATGGGTATTTAAAAACTAGTGTATGACAGTTTTTCTCCAATTTTTTTATAAATACCGTCATGTCACAATGTTTTGCTCTCTAATAAAAAATATTGACTTGGTATATATATATATATATATATATATATATATACATTCACAAGCAACAGTTATATAATAGTATAACCGTTTAAAATGACTTTCATAAAGACTTAGTGAACCTGGCAAGACTATGTGGTTTTCTCAAAACCATATTCATAGACTTAGGTTTTTCTCAAATCATCCAATTTTAATTTTAAAATACATGTTTTGCCTTCATAAATCATTTTACCGTATTCACTTTTAATTTCCTACCAAGTTAAGTTCATGGCCATAAAAACAAATCATAAATACCATCTTATAATTTTATCCAAAATAAATCATGACTAAAGAATGTCTATTAAAGCCATGACAAAATATTTGTTTTTTGGCAAATATGGAGACTTTATCGAAAGATCATCATCACATGCAACACTTCATATTATAGACATTATTGGGAGGATGGTCACTAAGACCGAGTTCCATCAGAACACTCCCTTCGTGCTTTACATATTTGAATGATCTACACTCATCTCTTGTCTTTCATCCGTAGCGCAAATCACATCTCCATGTGTATTACTATCTTAAGTAGTTCATGCTTTAACACAATGAAGTACTAAAACACAGGGTATTCAAATATTGGCTCTTTAAAATTTGTTAGCACCTATTACTTAATGTTTATACACTTCATGCATATTAATAAAACAATTAGTCAAAATATAACCAACGCATATAAAATAAAAAGATATTGAATCATCTTTCCCTATATGACCTTACCATGTAATGTGAGATAGATTTCATACCTCAAAACCGTGTAGTGTGGTACCTAGGCTTTCTTGATTCATTGTTTTTCTTTGTTTGACAAGCTTTGATGATCTTGGAAGAGCACACAACTGATGGAGAATATATTGGTCATCGGTTTCACATGTCATGAAGTGTCCATCTTTTTGACACTTGGATTCTCTATGTCTCAAGAAATAATCTTTTTCATCCCATGATTTCAATATCACAATTTCGATTCTCCTACTGGTCATTAATGTTTCTATGCTACCACCAAGTCTCTCTATATATCCATTCATTGCGAAGAAACTAATATGCTTTTATAGGTATCGTGTTTCTTCTTCTTTCTGTTATTCCCAAATCAAACATTCTTCATATAGAGTGTCTTATCTTGCGAACTCTGTATTACATCTCTTTGAAGTTGTACTATAATAAACTATACTCATGGCAAACTATAAAACATTTTAAAATGATCCTTAAAAATGTCTTCATAATTAGGAATCCAAAGATGTGCCTGAACATGCCATATTTTTTAATTTACTACAGCATAGAACATGAGCATCCCACAATAAAAATATGATATCTCTCAACTAATAAATATTTTCTCTCCTAATCCTTTTAAGTACTAAAATAAACTCAAAAAATATAAAATAGTGCTCAATTCCATCCCTAAATCACACCATTTAGTGAGTCTGACTTTTATATCATAATGCAATGGTTTCAACAGAAAATCAGGTTGAGCATCTCTTAATAAAAAAAATTGTTTCTCTCAAGCCTCAGATAATTTCTTCTTGGAATCTCTTATATTGAAAACTAGGCTCAAAACCAAATCATAACATCATGGTGTGAATCCCAAATAATACATTGCTTGAGAGAAATAAATAAGGTGACATGCACAACACAAAATAAATCATACTGCAGAATTCTAGGATGAACACTACAGAATTCCAGAATGAACACTATTGTTAATAAATGCTTTTGTTTCTATTAAAAATTTATAGTTTACCCTTGATTAATTATTTAAAATACCCCTAAACAAAAAGTTACTATACTATCGGATAAGGGTATCTAAATGTTTAAAAATGTTGAACACTTTAAGTGTCTACACCACAAGTGGTGTAGCCTAACAAACCCTATATTATATATATATGAAAAAAATATATATAAGGTTGCAATATTAAAATATAGAATTAAAGGTGCACTTCAAAAAGTCATCATATATATGTGATAGAGTGATGTTAAACATACATGTAGAAGATTTGATTATATATATATAAGAAGAAACATATAAAATAGGGTTTTGTTAGGCTACACCACTTGTGGCGTAGACCCTTAAAGTGCTCAATATTTTTAAACATTTAGATACCATTATCCTATAGTATAATAACTTTTTGTTTAGAGGTACTTTAAATAATTAGTCAAAAGTTAACTAGAAATTCCTAATAAAAACAAAATCATTTATTAACAATAGTGGACAATGACATCACGGATGCGGTATGTGACATCACCCACAATATGCATTAATTGTTTTTAACTACTAATAAAATGCTACTATTTTCTTATAAAAATATTCATTCTACCCTTCTAAATAACCAAAAATACCCCTACTTAAAAAAATTTGTATTACAATTTAAATATATGTTAGTGTAAAAAAATATTGAGCATTTTAAAAGTCTACACCACCAAATGGTGTAGGATAACAAAACCCTTTAAAATATAACCCTTTTTACTCTTTTGTGCTTAGTTCTTGATAATTTTATAATTTACTATTTTATGCAAAACAGAGCCATTTACGTTCAATTCATATATGCAATAAACTATCTATATTTAATAAAAACAGCTTAAATATCATAGTGAAAAACGGTTTTTCCTTTTTTCTCTTATTGTTTCTTTTTTTAACTCATAAGGAGCAGTCCTGGTAGAGCCATTTTTGGTACCCAATATGCAGCACCCCGTTTCTGACTCCTATTGAGGAATGTCGATCCTTCATACATGCCGTGCGTCTAGCCTGACACGACGCACAGACGAAATATTCCTTACGAGGATTCAGCATGTTCCAAAGTGTCAAGACATATCGAAAAAGAAAACAAGCCAAAAAAAAAAGTGTCAAATTAACACTATTGCTATGTATAAGTATGTCAAGGTCATGAACAAAACTAAACTTACCCAGATCCACTTCATGGAAAAATAAACCGTGTCAAAAAAGGAAGAGAAACGGTAGAAAGTAAATTGGGGATGGAGACAACATAAACATTTCTCACCACTCAAAATCTTTTATTAGAAACTCCAAAACAACCACTTTTGATTCATGTACATAAAATCTATCAAACAAATTCAACAAATTCAAACCACTTAAAAGAGAGAAGGGTCATATAAATTTTGGCCATGCAACCGGGTGAACTGGTCCAAGAGCTAAACGTCCAATCCATATAAACATAAACAAGGAGTCTGATAATCCAATACTGCATATTCATAGATCTAGGGGACACAATCTCACGACATGAACTGCATTGAAAACAAGGCATATTTTGATTCATGAGAACATTGCATTTTTATATAATTAGAACAATCTCTTTTTTGACTAAGCTGAATATAACATTCTCGCTATCATGTGACAAGACAAAAGTGATATATCAAAACCAATTCCCCATGAAAATGGCCAATGGGATTACACTGAAGAGATTTTCACACGTTGGCTCCTGTTTGAATTAGCAAAACAAACCACCTTTTTGGGATTCGCATAATTCTTCATGATATACCGGGGCAATATTGACTATTCATGAAGTGCATAAATCAATTTTCCAAATTCCATAGCCAATGGATCAAAAGTCTTTTCGCTGACCATAATGCCGTGTCCACGAATTATCTCATAGAACTTTTGTATCTTCCAGCCAGAGAGACCTTGCTGTTGTTAGATAGTAGCATACGTACCTTTTCTCTCTCTTTCTTTTCCCTCTTCATGCGCTCCTCCCTTAGTTCTTCCACTGACTTCTTGCTTACTTTCGGAGATCCTGATATTTCTCCCCCTATCACATTTCAAAAGACAGACAGGTTAGCTATCTGCTAAGTTGACAATAGTATACCTACTTATAAGAAATGAGACAAAAAAAAGAAAGCAACCCGAAATCTGAATAACGCAATGTTCCCAGATCCTAAATATATGACCATTAGGGAAGATCTAGTGGTAACTAAACCATTAGTTACCTTTAGTTGCTTTCTGCCAATGTGAGAGCCAAAAGACCAACATTTCTACCCATTATATGGATGTCAAAGTCATTTGGAAGTAAGAAACCATGAGCCCTCCAAGATATGCGCAACAAGTCATTCAGGAGACAAGAAAAATACATCATGCCAAAACAAACAACAGCATATCAACAGCCATGCTTTCTATTCAATATATACACAAACAAACCAAAAAACAAAAACATCCAGTACTATAGATCAATCACTGACATCAATAATGATGCAGGCGACAGGATGAAGTTCTAGGCATTGGGAAGGGAGAACAGGTTTAATTGCAAAGTCGGCACTTACAAAGACAATTGCATAATTGCAGTGTACTTAGAGCTAGGGTTGCACTATAGGCATTGAAAAGGGAAACTTCCTTGCAAAGTTGACACTTACAAAGACAATTACATGGGTGCAGGGGATTCAATTCCAAGGGATTTAATACCAACATGGCTTCTTCAGTGGCTCTCTAAGGGCCCTGGCAAGCAGACCTCTCACTTTGGAACTAAACATTGCTCCACTAGATGGTTGTGGCAGCATACCCAGTGATGTCTCACCACCAAGTGGCCAGCAAAGGTATCACATTTCAACTGGCTGAGGGACGATACTCTCCTTCTATGCTTTTTCAAGACAAGTCAACAGACTCCAATCTGATTTTCAAATTCTACAAATTTGTTAATGACATTAGTATTAGAGACCGTATACTTGAAACAATTAATATATCAGGTACTCATTCGCACAACCATCATCTGAACTTAACCACGGATGATGAAGATGAGTAACTGTCCTCAAAAATAAGGGTGGGCTGCAAATGAGTAGGGAAGGTGGAGTTGAGTCTGAATGCATCAAGTATATAGAATACTTCCCTTAGGATTAAAGTAAAGAAGAGCTTTATAATGGAATGTGAGATGTGGGATGACTGATCTTCCAAATTAGTTTGACTAAGGCCTCCCTAATGTAGGAGTAGCGAAAGAAGAGATTATTATACCCAACTGTTGAGAGGTTCAAGATACATATAAGTACATAAAAGAGGCGATATTTTTTCACAAGAGACAGGTTCTGCCATTGAAGCTACATTATCAAGTATCTCAATATATCACATGCATCTTTCCAGATTCCTGCCAGTTTGACATAGATCAAGCATCTAGCAAAATACATGTGATAGATAGGGGAATTTGAGAGCAACTGGAGGAGCAGGAAGCTGTTTAGATTTAAATTAATCGGGACCGAGGATATCTTATTCAAAGAGGTTCATTTTATGAAGATTTAATAAGTGAACAAGGATAATTGTGCAGTCAACATTTTCAAAAAATGAAGTTCTTCTAGGTGTGATTCGTCTCTTAACTGTGAACTTTTTAATAGTGAACTCTTTTAATAAAGGGTTTAATGAACTCTTGTTAATAGAGTTCTTCAAGGTGTGATTAGTCTATTAACTACTGCTTGTATTGACGTTAATAGAGTTCTTCTAGATGTGATTAGTTCGTTAACTTTTAACAAGTGGACGAGGTTAATAGAGTTCTTCTTGGTGTGATTAGTGTGTTGTTCTACTAGGTGTGATCAGTTCATGCATCCTCCCAGAGGTTACTCATCTTGAAATTGCTTACAGAATTCTTACATATTTAAAATCATCACCAGGTAGAGGACCGTTATTTGCTAAGCATGGGCACTTACGACTTGAGGCTTATACAGATGCAGATTGGTTTGGTTGTATTATTGACAGCAGATTTACATCAGGTTATTGTCCACTGGTTGGAGGTCACCTTGTGACTTAGAGTAAAACACAGTCAGTTGTAGCCTGTTCAAGTGCAGAACTAGAGTATCGACCATGGCTCATAGGGCATTTGAGTTGCAGTGGTTAAAAATCCTATTCAGAGAACTCAGGTGTCCACTGGTTGGAGGTCACCTTGTGACTTAGAGTAAAACACAGTCAGTTGTAGCCTGTTCAAGTGCAGAACTAGAGTATCGACCATGGCTCATAGGGCATTCGAGTTGCAGTGGTTAAAAATCCTATTCAGAGAACTCAGGTTATTGTCCACTGGTTGGAGGTCACCTTGTGACTTAGAGTAAAACACAGTCAGTTGTAGCCTGTTCAAGTGCAGAACTAGAGTATCGACCATGGCTCATAGGGCATTCGAGTTGCAGTGGTTAAAAATCCTATTCAGAGAACTTGGGTTTTCCATGAAAGGATCAATGTCCCTATATTGTGATAATAAGGCAGCCATTACTATAGCTCACAATCCGATTCAGCATGATAGAACCAAGCATAACCAATCATATAGAGGTAGACTGACATTTTATTAGAGAAAGAGTTGCTACCAGATAAAATTATGTGAAGACAGTAGAGCAGCTAGCAGATATCCTAACAAAGGCAATTGGGAAACCTCGACTAGAATTCGTCTTAAGCTAGTTGGGCATGATTGATATCTATGTACCATCTTGAGGGCGAGTGTTGTAAAAGTAAACATTGAAAGCTCCTATCTCTCTTCTAATTGTATTTAAATCTCTAAGGACTTATTTGTCCTTCTTTGTACTTAAGGGGCAGTTTTGTATTTAAATAAAATTTGTAATTGATATGCTACAATAAAGAGTGTGTGAAGGTCACTTTAGGCTACATGTAACCTCTTTCTTCTCTTAAATTATTGCTCCCCCTCTTTCTTTCTAATCGAGCCTTTGATCTCTCCCTCTCTGTCTCTCTCTCTCTCTCTCTCTCTCTCTCTCTCTTTTCATCTTTCTCCTTCTTTCCTTGGTTGCTGTTGTATCTTTAACTAAGCCAAAACATCTTTTCTGGAATGCTTTTCCACAAGGGAAGTGTGGGGCCAGAGACCTCGAATGGAGCTGCTCTTACTGGTTTGAGGTGCTCCAACATTCTTCAGTGGAATACTCTTACCGTCTATGGTCCAAAATAACCCTAAAATTAGGTAAAACTTGTGGCTAGAACTACAATCCGAGGTCCCTCATCATCCAATCCGTCAGGTCATACATGGAGACTTTAATGTCTGTAGATGGACACACAATAAGATAGGGGTAGTCCTTTGAATGCCAGCATGAGGGCCTTTTCTGAATTCATTAATGGAAACTACCTTATAGATGTTCCCTATTAGGAGCAGCCTACACTAGCTCCAACCATGCTTGCTCACCTAGTTATCATCAAAATAGACCGTTTTCTTGTCTCCAACAATTGGGAAGACAAATTCCCAGTCCCCACCTCCTATGATCTATGCAAAACCACCACAGATCATAAACCCATATTGTTAGACACAGACACTATCTAGACTGAAAAAGCCTTTCAGGTTCGAACCGGCTCGAGGAGTCAAGACTCCCCCACAAGGTTCACAACTGGTGTCTTCTTTCCAAGTTAGGGACTGGGCAAGGTTCTGTTTATACAAAAACCTTCAGCTCCTTAAAACCAACCCCAAAACTTGGTAGAGAAATTTCCACAAAACCATCCAGGTATTTACCTCCAAAATCCAGACTCTACATCTTTTAAAAGAAACAAGGCCACTCCCGCAGTCCAAATCCTCAACGAGATCCACAGTCAGATCAAATCTACTCAACCCTCAGGCAAGAAGAAGTCTACTGGCACCAAAAATCCAAGGTTGTCATCATCATCATCCAAAGCCTATCTCAATTATTTGGGATCGGTTACATGAATCATGTTCTTCTATTCTTCTCTATCAAGGGCCATACACTCAGTAAGACCACCAAAGATCCAAGGTAATGTGGCTAAACGCCGGTGACCGAAACACGACCTACTTCCATAAGGTAGCCAACTCCATGCACAGGTGTAATGCCATCAACCAAGCCACTGTCGCTAGGTAAATTTTTACCCAATCTCGCAGATCAAAAGGATTGTAGTCAGATACTTCCAAAACCTGCTCTCTAAAAACCTCAATCCATGACACCATATATGGCTCACCTATCCATCAACTCCATCACACAGAAAGACCTTTCACAAATGAAATAAAAAAGATTGTCGCCCATGACAAAGCCCTAGGACCCGATGGGTCTCCCGGTTCAATTTTTTCATAGGGTTTGGGATATTCTTTCTTCTGAACTCTTTTGCTCCAACGAATTCTATGAAAGAGGACAGCTCTATTGGGATAATGGCCTGTCAAGGCCTTGTATTTACTTTTTTCTTTTATTCTCGATTCTAATGGGAGTAAAGCGAGAACTGGGTAGGCAACCGAAGTCTATACAAACTGGGATTAGGTTGAAACCTGAATAAACCCCGTGTCATGAGGCAAGACTGTGAATCCATTTATTTAAACCAAGAGATTTATGGGTTCCCTCTAGTCAGGGTCGGTATCGACAACTCATGACATTTTAGCCAGGGCACTTGTGAATGGATCGCTCCTAAGGAAAATTCATTTAGCAGCAACTCAAATGAGAGTGTGCTTTCAAGAAAACAAAACTTCAGCAGAAACTTCAAGATGAAATTAACGCTCTCAAGAAAAGAGAACTCAACGGCAACTGGAGGTAGAAGGCGAACTTATAACAGTAGATACATCAGTAACAACTTGTGATAAAAACAAACCTTTTTAAACAAAGACGATGTTACTGCAAATTCGATCTAAGAACGAGCTGTTTGAATTAAAGAAGATATCGGCAGTAAAACAAATCGATCCTTTTGAGAAAAGGAAAAAATCTGCAGCAACTCCAACTGTAAATGAAGCTTCTAACAAAGCAATCTTTCTCAACAGCAGCAGAAAACTAGGGCCATTGCAGAACTATCTCACTTTGAGTCTTGCAAAAAGTTCTAACCAAGTTACTAACAAAATGGGGTTTCAAGGATCATGAGATGTGAACACAGGTCTGCTGCATTTATTAAAGGGGGGAGACAACTGGGTTTCTTTCGAATGGTTATAACAGCAAGAAAAGATGGTCCTGTGCGCAGAGATTTTCTTGACTGAAAATCAGCGTCTTCAAGTGAGCATGATCTAATGAACAACAAGAGGTGAAGCTCCGATGCTATGTCTCTCAAGATGATGATCATGCATGACCACGGAACTGAACATACCACGGAACTGAACACAATCAGTACAATCAACACGTACTCACCAAGATGAAAAACACAGCAGAAAAGTCAGATGACCAACATGAAAACCCATGTGGGTCATGCCTGTTTTTAGGAATGAAAAAGCAAAGGTTGGATTCAGACAAAAAGCAAATTAGTTTGAGATTGCGAGACTCAAACAAAGGAGGGATTATGATCATGATGCAGCTGTTATCTATAGGATAACAGTTGCAGCAAGAACAAGATTTACAGAGAAGAGCAATGAACACAGTAGCTGATTTTAAAGGTACTGTACTTCAACACAATATGCTCTTGGAATGAGTAATGCTCAAAAGAGAAAACTAACTCAAGGTTACTCTCTATAACCATCTATACAAAGAGATCACAGCTGCATAAAAACAGGCTCTTGAAAGAAGTAAAGATTTTCGTCAACGACAATAAAATGCCTAAAATAAAATCTACTTATAAAGATGCTTGCCACCTTCTTTGGCTGGAAAGGATCTTCTATATCATGTCATAAACCTAACACCTTATGATCTTTCATGACTTAGCAAGTAGATAGGGAAGAAGAAACTTCGTAGGTCTTAGGATAGTTCTTGACTTAGCAAGTAGATAGGGTAGAAGAAACTTCGTAGGTCTTAGAGTAGTTCATGATATAGTGGCCGCAGTTAGGAAGTTCGAACCAGTCTAAGGGAATCACATAAGCACAATCATTCTAGGGAATCACATAAACACATTCATTCTTACATTATCTAGCTTTCACGCTCCTCCTTATATAGAGCACATCAAAGGTGGTGGAAGAGTGATTGAATCCTAGCCTTCAAAATAGACAATCCAAGGGTTGAGAGGCGCCTTCATTACATAGACTATTCCATCACCATGCTTTGCCATCATTGGATGGTGAGGATTACACAGACACCCTTGATCACCAAATGCCCATTAAAATGCTTCTAATCAAGCCACTTACTAATAACATCATGTGGCATCACCATATATTTCAATTTTAACGTGATCTCAAAACATCAAAGTGATTTAAGTGGGGTTTGGCCCTTTAGTCTTACCTTCTAACCATCAACCTAAGAGTAACTTGTTTTACAAGTTGATTTTAAATCATTTAATGATGTTCTATAACACAAGGTGGCATAAGGTGTACCCTTAACAAAACGTCTTTATCATCTCTGTACTTTAACAATCTTACATTCACAACCTCCTATGGATCAAAGGTCATATGTCAACTATTGGCTTAAGGAAAAAGCTTTTTAGAAAATGCTTTGTATTGTATTAATACATGAAATTGAGTCCATGGTCCTCACAAGACCATATTATATAAATGGTCCTCAAAAAAACGACAATCCACTAATATAATGATGGTGCCAAGGTGGGCCCTAGAGGGGTGACACACATTGGTCATTTGTGTGTCACTCCCATATCTATAAGGGCCTGGATAAAAATATTTGGCAAAATAATTTTACGATACAATACTGATTCTAATAATCCAGAAAACTATTCTCTAGAATTTTGCTTGGTTTGGATAGAATTAATTCTAAATATGATGGATGTTGGGCAAATGCTACTCCACAGGGCTATTCCTATTAATTACATATCGCTTCCTCAAATTAGCCCAACAGACCCTATGCGACACAGTCCGAAGCTGGTCCACATTATTCGTTCTCTCAAAGCTGACCAATTGACGATGTGATTTCCAGAACTTCAATGGATTACAAGTGCAAATCTTGAGGACATGCATTTCTGAGAATGCGGAGGCTCCTCTCTCAGCACGCACACATTTCTGATTTGGCAGATCCAACCTAACCAGAATGGCTCCCCAATACGACTGTATTGTGTGCATGTTGTGAGTGACTGTAAGAGTCAGGGTTTTGGCATTTGTCCTCTTAATGCCTTCGTACACTCAAACTGGGCAAAACATTACAACATGATTCATTCACAAGTTCCCAGTACTCAAAATAAATAAGTAAATAACTAAACAAATCGCGTTGTGTCATGCGGAGAAGCTTGCAAAATGTTGTAATAAGTGGTTACTAGAGAACAAACCAAGCATGTGCATCGAAAATAAATAAATTACTTTCAACCACGTATATTAATTCAGTGAAAACCCTGATCCCCAACTGCTATTGTCTGATACTCCAATTGAAGCCTTACCAATTCTATCCCTCTAATATAATCATGCACTTGTATTTCAGCATACAGAGAATCAATCCAAAAACCATCATCAGCAATCATCTCCATCGGAATAACGCATAAAAGAAAATCTAGTTCTGCCATACATGGAGCATCAGAAAGAAATAAAAACAAGGAAACCAAATAAAACAAAGATGCATCCAACAAATTCAACAGAATTCAAACAAATAAAAAAATGTCGTTAACTATCAATCAATTGAATAAATTACCTACAGAAACTATCCCACTGTAACCATTACAACTCTAAATTGATGGACAGAAACCATAAAATTTCACCGATAAATCCCTAATTAATTACAAGAAACACCAATCGCACACATATTGCAAACCCTAAACAGGCATAAATCAAGAAAGCCACCAAAAACTCACCATTTCCAGCACCTTTATCCTCGTCCGCAACTTCACCACTCAAACTATCCCCATAATCCAAGCTTCTCGATAGATACCATGGCGTCTGCACCCCTTTTCCAGCCACCCCATAACCAAGCCTGTACTTCTCATCCTCAGGCAATATAATCTTCGCCGACTCCTCTTCCTTTCTCCTCTTTTTCTCCCTATTCAAACCCTCTTTTAGAGCCGAGGGCTCTGTATCTTGCCCCAAATCGAATACCTTCAAGCCTTCAAACAAGTTTATGTGGTTAGACCCAGGCTCAGGAGCCAGGCTCGATGTGGACGCGGTTCGGCTTTGAGGGGTTAAGCCCTTTAATGCTCTGAGTCTCTCTATGCGAAATTCAGCGTCTCTCTTTCTCGATTGCTCTTGTTTCAGTTGTTCCTCTCTTGCTGCTGCTTCCTCGTCGAGGCGAACTTTCTCTCTGTTCTCGTAGTTGTAAACGTTCCATCGCTTCTGAGGAAGGATGTTGAGGCCCCCGTGCCCTCCCATCTCTCTCTCTACTCTCGGATTCTTGATGCCTCCCGCACTGCTCCCTCCTCCCTCTGGTTGCTCTTCTATTCCAAGCGCTTTTTCTCTCTCTAAACTTTTCTAAGTTTCTCCGTCTACCGGACTCGCAACTACGACGCGCGTATTTCTCCCCACGAAGAGAATGAAAATAAACAAGGGTAAATATCTCCGCACCCTAATTTTTTATTCCTATTTTATAAGAGACCTAAGGATCTAACTATTTACGACAGCATCTTCTAAACCGATCATCTATTATTATTAATAACTCTCTTCCATCTAAACCTAACATCCATTTAACCATGTACCTCCTCTCTCTCTCTAAACTCAGTTTCTCGCCCTTCCCTCTCTCTAATGTCCGTCACTGTCGCCCCTTTCTCTTTCTAAACGCCGTGTCTCTCTGACCCCTCTCTCTCTATCAAATAAATGCCCAAATCACAAAGACCTTTCGACATCTCCTCTCTCTTTAATACTCAAATGGCACAGACCCACCTTCTCTCTCTCTTTCAAGCTCTAGTCCAATTTTCTCAAAAAAAAAACAGCCTTTAACTTCTCTGCACCTTTTAATCGCAGGTTGCCCTTGTTCAAATCAACTCATAGAACCCTAGCTATCAGATCAGCTTTAACTTATCTCAACTCAAAGCAATTTCCTTCTTTAACAGTAATTCTGTCTTTTTCTTTTGATTGTTCAATCGGACTTTGTTTAGCAATCATTGGGTAGGCTTTTAGAGCTAAAATTTTGGAACAAATTATGGAAAGAGAATGGGGATTTGGTCTGAATTTTACTATTTTAGTGCAATTTTTTGACCCATTTGAAGAAAATGGGCTGAGATTTTGTTTGCAATACAAGCATGAAGTTTGGAATTTTTTATACGAAAAAGTCTCACGAGTTTAGGCTGTATTTTGAGAATTTCAGTCCAAATTTTTTTGAAACTTCCACATTTTTTTTTATTTTTTTTTTAGAAATTCTCTTCTATTTTTTGACACACTTTAGCAAAGTTCACCAAAATTTGTAGAATTAAATTGCAGATTTTGACTGAAACTTCTAAATTGCAGATTTTGACTGAAATTTCTTATAATCTTGATTGTTTCTTTCCATCAATCTCAATTTGGAATATAGGGCAATTACGCGAGTTTCGATTTTTGCAAGGGGTTGAAACTTATTATAGCTGAAATTTGAAATTAAGGAGCAAAAATACAAAGGTTTAAGATACTGAAATCAACTGTACTGCTGGTCTAGTGTGATAGGTTTGATGGCTTTTTTCCGTCAATTCACCATTTTTCTTCCTTAAAAATGTTTGGATTAAATTTTTTTGTCTCATAGTATACTTTCTCTATATAAAAGTTTCCGGTGGCTGCTCATTGCAATTACCCCATTGATGTTAGTTCTAATCTTGAAGGAACATTGAAGGACTTTGGAGAAATTGTGAAACTCCTCCCACTTCAAATGATCTACTTGAGGAATCAATCAGCAGCATCTCAAGAACACCCTACGATCAACCGATGATCATTCAAGATTGCAAGAACATCCTAGAGAGAGACGATGAGAGGGTGGATTTCTCCTATTTGGGTATTTGAGAGAGAGAGACAGGACCTGTAGAAGGGTCCCTACGATTTGGGCATTTGAGAGAGACGGACTTTAGAGAGAGAGGGGGGGACTGAGTTTAGAGAGAGAGGGGGGGGCATAGGTGAACGGGGTTAAATGGAGGTTAGGTTTTGAGGGAAGTGAATCATTTCATTACTTGTCGAGGTCAATAACGTATGGTCAAAAAGATTTAGGAAGTTAGAAGATAAAAATATAGAGACTTTATACTCCTAAAAATAATTTAAATCCTCGAAGCTCTTAAGAAATAGACAACACAAATATGGGATGTGGAGATATTTACCCAATAAAGAACTAACACTCCTCAATACTTCACCCGTATTTTTTTATAAGAAAAACAATTTATTACTTCACCCATATTTTTTTATTTAATTTCAAAATACTCCCAAAACAAAATGCATGCTCTTGAATTGGAATAGTTGCAAATAGGTAAAATGTTGAGGACCTGGTTTCTATATGGCCAAGCTCGCATACGTAGAAATGTGGGCCCATTAATAAATATATTTTTGAGATGGATTTTTTGACTCAAAGACCTGTAATCTCTAACATGGAGATCATGAATATGAAAAAATAAGTAAATTTTAAAAACTAGAAATAATAATTCTAGTAAAAAAAATTGGGCAAGCTTGTCTATGCTTCCCCTACAACGTACAATTTATATACTTCCTCTTATCCAACCGTCCATTCTGAATGGAGGGCTGAGATTGCCCCAATCACAATGTCACGTCTCTACACTATTTTATTTTTTAATTTTTTTTATAAATTATTTTGACACCAAATTTTAGACGTTCAATGCTCTATTAAACTCATACTAACGAAAAAAAAAACAAAAAAAAATTCTAATAAAATAAAATGACCAAAATACTCCTAAAAGATTCAAGAGGTATTTTGGTCATTATATTTTATCTAAAATTTGTTTTTAATAGTTTTTATAGGTGTGCTCCAATGAGAAGATGGCACTTACCAAATTTTATATTCATATAATTTGTATAAAAAAAACTAAAAATAAAATACTCTGAGACGTCGGATCTATGATCAAACGGTGAATGACTCTCTTGATCGAACTTGGACGGCTAGATGGTAGGGGAAGCATGGATCTTCTATGTTTTAGGAGAAGTATAGAAACCTTTCCCAAAAAAATTTAGACCGTTAGTTTCTATTGTTTTTAGATGGAACACCTACTTGCACCCATCTTTAAGATGGATGCTCTACACTTTTTAGACCGCATATGTAGTCATGCGGTCCAATCCGCAGGAAACAATTTTCCAAATGTTAAAGGGTGCGGTTTCTATAAGGTTGCGACCTTAAACAGTCCAATTAAGGCGGACCTCCAAATTTTATCATAACAATTGATTTTGGGGTAAAAATTTCTTAGGATTATTTTAAAATCTATTTTTATCTCTAATTATACAATTTTAAACTCCAAAAAAGGTTAAAATCAAGTAGATCTATAAACATATGAAAATATTGAAAATGGACGGTCAAGATAATGTGTTGCAAGATATACTATTTTTGGTATTCAAAATCTTTATTTTTTTTCATATTCATACATCTTGATATTGAGAAGATCAATTAGAGGGTTCAAGGACACATCTGTTTCTAGTACTAAACTATTTAACATTATATCATATTGTTTGATTTAATTTTAAAATACCTATAAAAAAGATTATGATCATGATTCATTGTATCATATTGTTTGATTTAATTTTAAAATACCTGTAAAAAAAGATTATGATCATGATTTAGAATAGTATCACAAGTGTAAAATGCTAAATAATGCATCTCTCATGAGTATTTTGATAAGTTTCTCAAAAAAAAAAAATCAATGTCAAGCTCTCAAAGGGCTCAATATTGCCTATGAAATGAACGGCATGCGATCATTTAGTTCAAGAAGACGATTTTTCAATGTTTCTTTTGAAATGTTTTCATGGGTTTCTTCATTGCGTTCAATGGAATGTGTCTGCCAAATTTGGAGAAGACTAAAAAATACAAGAGCTTTCGGGAGGACCAATAGTTTTCCGCAGTGTTTATCAAAGATACCGTTTGAGTTGGAATCCAAACGGTTCTATTTTTTTTTTAACGTTTTTTTACTAAAAGCGTTCGACCTCCACGGACTACGTCATCCTGACTTTCCTTGCAAGGTACGTTAAAAACACCCGCTCGTCTTTACATGTTCGCTGTGTCGTTATGCCAGATGGGGTTTTGTCCCATTCGCTACCCATGCGCTATGCTCGACAGCTCATGGCGCGTGACCTTGTGCCATGTCTTTTATAAGTTGATGTGCTCCCTCATCTTTTCGATGTCCCTCTACTCTATTAACGTCTATTGTTAAAATTAAAATAAGCTTTTACTATAAAAATTAACCCTTTTATTAGATATTAGGCAATAAGTTATTGGTTATTAGAGATTAAAAAGAAAAAAATAGTACTAACTCATAAGATATTAGAACAACAAAAAATAATATTAATACTAATTTATTGATCATTAAAAAAAAATAACACTAGCCCAAACTATTTTAAAATTTATTTTAAAGTGGCTTTGCCAATTATCCCACATTACATGTATGATAGTTATATGTTTTTATAATCTTATTATAATATAGTTACAAATTTTCTTTTCTAAATTCTATATTTTTGTAAATTTATTTATTTGTAAGGGTCACACCTTTGTTTATTATTACCTTTGTTTATTATTAATAATTATACATGAATAACCAAATCTTGTATTTTATTTGTTTATTATTTACATTATAAATTATATAATGTATTATTTTTATTATAGATATAAATAATTTTTTGCAAAATTAGTTATTATAAGACAATTTTTAAATTTATTCATATAGGGAAAGAACATCTCAATATTCGCATATCGATGAAAAAAATGAAAGTTCTTTATGTACTACCCTCATTTCTTACTGGATTCCCCAAAAGCAACATTTATACTGATTTTTAATAATTTTTTTAGATTTTTTTTTAGTCTGAATCTAGCTGATTCAACTGATTCCCAATCCGAAACACCGATTCATCGATTCATTTGGGTTTTTGGTGTTGGGTTTATGTGACCTTTAAAGGCCTTATGAGTGTTTATAAAATGAAATAATATAGTGGAAGATGAATTCAATGGGAGTGTGGTCCCTCGTGGACCATACTAAGCAAACAATGTTTGCTGATACTGGACTGTGCTTGACGATCTTGGCCAGTCGGTTGGAAAAACCAATATATCTAGGCATAAAGAACAAACTGAGAAGGATTTTGGGTTATTTTTTGATGAGGTCGGAGCTTATGCCTAGATGAATGAGCCGAGAGACTGTATAACTCTTGTGTGTGATGGTGGGCCTACAAAGACAGGGGTCAAAACCTCATCCATGATCCATCACACGGCATACATATCGATAGATTGTTCGAGAAAGCTAGATATCCACCTTTAATGCATGGGCAAGAGATATTCATATGCGTCATAGAGCTATGGTCGCATAAAGTCTTGGTGACCTTGACTCGTCTCTAGGGAGGACCTGAAATCCACAGACTGGGATTATGAACTCTTGGTTCATCGGCCAGACTTTGGTGACCCGCTAATGAGCCCTTGCTTGGACTGTGGTTCACGGGAAACATTGGGTCGGTCAGATAAAGCAAGTGTGGTTCATAGTTCACAGTTGAAGGTGGAGTGCCCCATGATTGTTAATTCAATTCTTAAACCATATAGATTCATTTTCCATCATATTAATTTAATTATATTTTTTTTATGATAAAAAATGTTTTAGAATTATTATTTGAATTTTTATGAGTCTTTTGATATTTTATTTATAATATTTAGACTTATAAAAATAAAGTTATTGATTTTACAAAAGTACAAAATTCAAATAATATTTTAAAAATTAAGTTGTTAAATATCATGGGGGCCCATAGTGCATATGGGCCCACCATGTACCATGTGGGTGGGGCCCACACGTGCCACACATGGGCAGCACACCTCACCTCTTGGTTGTTTGCTTTGTTGTCAAGTTATTCAAATTTAAGAAAGGTATCTTGTGGCATGTGATCTAATATTAGATATGGAAAAGATTAACCACATCTTATCCTAAATATTGAAAGCATATAGTGACTTGATATATCTTTGAATAGTATGGGAAAGAATATACTATTTTATGGAATGAATACTATTTAAATAAGATTTAATTTATGAAATTATATTGATGGGAAAATGGTTTAAGGGAAGGAGGATAATGGTCCAAGCACCTTCCATAATGTTGATGGCTCATCTATGGAATCGATATCTCAGATCTCTCACCTCACAAGTCACCTTGATCAACTGTCTATATTCAATCTCAAGAAAGTTACAAACTATGGTAAACTCTAAGAAACCCTAAACCCAATTTTTCTCTATAAATAGGGGTGCACTTTCTCCATATTCTCTACACTTTTCTCTCTCCCACAACTCTCTCTCCTCTCTCTCCCATACGGGCGCGCCTCAGCCTCTCTCCTCTAAATCTCTCTCTCTCTCTCCAACTTTCTCTATTTAACCCTCTCTCTCCTAAGCCTCAAGAGGGACACGCCCCAACCCTAGGTCTCCCACTTTTTCTCTCATGCTTTAAAATACTAAGGGTTAGGAAATTAGAGGTAATCCAATAAATTTCTGGGGTTTAGATTTTGTAAAGATTTAAAGGTGATTACTTAGTTTGGCCCAAATTTGCTTTCCCGGTTAAAGAGTGAAGCTAAACCATTGATCCAACGCCATCGGATGTTGGTAACTCAGTGTGGGGTGTAATAAGCTCGGTTGAGGTACTATCCGGCACTCTTTTTTTTTTGTTTCTTGCTATATTTAATTATATTGGTTTTATATTCCCAAATATAAGAATTGTAGATATTTTTTTTGTTAAAAGAAAATTGGTTTAATCCAAGTTTTTCAGATATTAGATTTGTTAGTTTTATTTTCTTTGAAGCAAGAATTATTGTAATAAAACTACTTGTAAGTAATCTTTGCCAAAAGAAAAGAAAAAAAGAAAAGAAAATGGGTGATAAGAAGAAAAATAAAAAAAAAAATTCCCCGGCAAGATCGTATTAGTCATTCTTTCATTGGTATCAAAGCTATTGATACTTGATGTTAATAGTTATCTTTTTCTCTTTACTGAGTCTAGATCAAGCTTGGAAATGAGATATATGAAAGCTAATGACCTTTGTGGTCAAGTAATACACCCACAGTTAAGAATTATTGGAATATATAAACACCGAAAAAGCACTCTACATAATGGGCATTCTGGGCTATTTTGGAACAGTGATATAAAGAAGATAATGATGTATTTTTCCATTGTATACTTTAGTAATATTGTGTGTCTTTGAGAGTAGGATCTATCTACAAAATTTCAGTGGGAGATCCTAAGGAAATTGAAAGTTATGGACTCATCAATGAAGGGTGTCAATTCTGACCTTGCAAACTCCAAGAACTGTCTACTGAGTTCCTTGATTTTTCTCACTAATAATATGATTTTATTTATTACTAAAATTTTATTATAACTCATAAAATTGAGTCTACTTTCAAGCAAAAAACATTTCATCGAGAAATTCCTTATGGTTTGAAAGCTATGATTGATTTATTGAAGAGTGCGCAAGTGCTGTTTTCTACAACGAAAATTATTTCCATGATTTGGAAATCAAGATTTTATTTCTACTCTTACCAAAATATTTTATGGCTCACACTAAGTTTTTAGACTTCCATTCTGAGTCTAGTTTCTAATAAAATTTATTTGAGAGAGAAATATCTTGGGAAGAGAGGAATAAAAATTTTGGATTGAAGAGATGTCATCTTAAATTTTCTACAATTTGGTATATCCTTCATTGAAGACATGAATAACTATATTTATCAAGCCTACTTAACAGGGTGATATAAGGCTTGTGGAAATATATGTATTGCTATTATGTGTTTACTTTCAAACAAAATTGGTTTGAAAGGGAAATTCCATGATGGTAGAGAGAAAAGACAATTTTACCATATAGTATTCATCCTGGAATTCTACAATATCATTTATTTTGTGACGTGAATGTCACTTTTTTATTTCTTTGAAGAAAAGTATTATTTGGAATTCACATTATAATGTTACGATTTGGTTTTGAGTAACACAAAAGATTTCATAAAAAAATTATTTGAAGATTAAGAGAAACAATTTTTTTATTGAGAGGTGCTCAACCTGATTTTCAATTGAAAAAATTGCATTGTGACGTAAATGTCACTAAAATGAATACTCACTAAATAGTATGATTTATGGATGGAATTGAGCATTATTTTATATTTTTTTAGTCAATTTCAATACTGAAAAGGATTCGAATATTAAGTCTTTATGAGTTGAGAGATATCATATGTTTATCATAGAATGCTCAAGTTCTATTCTGCAATAAATTAAAAAGATGCGACATGTGAAAGCACATCTTTGAATTCCTAATTATGGAGAACTTTTTTAGAGCTCATTTAAAAATGTTTTATAGTGTACTATAAGTATGGTTTATTATAATAAAACATCAGAGAGGGGTAATACAGAGTTGGCAAGATATGACACTCTATGTGAAGAGTATTCGATCTGAGAATAGTACAAAAAAAAAGGAACACAATATCGATAAAAGCATTTTAGTTTCTTCGAAATGAAGGGATATATAGAGAGACTTGGGGGTAGCATAGAAATACTAAAGATAAGTGGGAGAATTGAAATTGTGATATTTGAAATAATGGGATGAAGAAGAGATTTCTTCATGATATAAGCCAGAAGAATCTAAGTGCCGAAGAGATGGACACTTTGTGACATGTGAAACCGATGACCAATATATTCTCTATTAGTTGCGTGCACTTCTAAGATCACAGAAACTTGTTAAACAAATAAAATCAATGAATCAAGAAAGCCCAGGTTCCACACTACATGGATGTATGAAATATATTCCACATTACATGGTAAGGTCATATAGAGAAAGATGATTCAATAACTTTATTTAATATGCTTTGGTTATATTTTGACTAATTGCTTTATAAATATGCATGGAGTGTATGGACATTAAGTGATAAGTGCTAACAAATTTGAAAGAACCTTTGAATACCTTGTGTTTTTGTGTCTCCTTATGCTTGAGTATGAGCTACTTAAGATAGTGATACATAGGGAGATGTGATTTGATCAAGGGCTTTGAGCCCTAAGGATGAAACACGAGAGATCGGTGTGGCTCATTCAAATATGTAAGCACAAAGGGAATGTTCTGATGAAACTTAATCTTGGTGACCATCCTCTCAATAATGTCTATAATATGATGTGTTGCATGTGATGATGATCTCTTGATAAATTGCCAAAAATGAAGTATTTTGTCAAGGCTTTAATAGACATTATTTAATCATACTTTATTTTGGATAAAATTATAAGATGGTATATATGATTTGTTTTTGTGGTCATGAACTTGACTTGGTAGGAAATTAAAGGTGAATGCGGTAAAATCATTTATGAAGGCTAAACATGTATTTTAAAATTAAATTGGATGATATGAGAAAAGCCTAAGTCTATGAATATGGTTTTGAGAAAACCACATAGCCTTGCAAGGTTCATTAAGTCTTCATGAAAATCATTTTAACCTGTCATACCATTATATAACTATTGCTTGTGAATGCATATATATATATATATATATATATATATATATATATACCAAATCAATTTTTTTATTGAAAAGAAAAATATTGTGTCTAGAAGATATTTATAAAAGTGGGAGAAAAACTATTATGTACTGTTTTTTTTTAAATACCTATATGCATTGACCCATGTTTCTAGTTATTTAGAATCTACGATTACCTAAGACTTTGAACCATATGGAATGTTGTAAGACTGTCATCATACTAGGCTTCATTGATACATGTTGTGTTGATTAGATAACTTGGTTTATATGAATTTACTACCAAGATGTCTAATGTGGTTGAACCATTGTGGTTCATGAAGGTTTTTGCATATTGTAAAACTAACGGGTATTGAATTACATATTGCATAAGACTTGATATGCTACATCATGATATATGCATAAGAATGTTGAGAATGTATATGTTGGTTGTGCAATAATTGACTAGGAGCTGCTACAGTCCTACGTTTTTTTGGCTGCTTGGATATTCAAATATACATGTGCAAGCTATTTCACGAATCCAGATGATGTGAAGTCTACAGTTTGATATGTATTTATGCTTGGAGGGGGTGCAAGTTCTTGGATATAAAAAAAACAAGATGTGACGAAATTGTCCACCATGGAGGCAGAGTACATAGCATGCTTGTCACACCCCAAGAATTTACAATACTGATATTCCTGAGATGTGGCAGTCAAAACATATATATACATTTCTTTTTAGGACAAATCTACAATGGCGGATTTTTAAAAAGTAACAAAAGAAAGTTTAAGCACAACTTCAATATCTTCCCAAAGTTGATCCTAACGAGCACTCAAATGAAACCGCAGTTATCCTGAAAAATGTTTATCATAGTTTGATGAGTTTGGCTACTCAGTAAGTGATCATCATAATCCTAAAAATAATCATGATTGAAAGATATCAATATTTTCCAAAATGAGATCTATTAACAGAAATGCATCAACAGTTTCACTTTCAATAAATGCATAATTAAGTATAATCCATGTAATTGAAATGCTTATAACACTTTTAACGGCAGTGCATAATTCAAAGGATTTCACAAAATACCCTACTGGCGTCCCAAGTAGGTCACCTATATACCCCATCAGCGTCCTGATGGGTCCACTTAATCCCTATCGGCGTCCCAGATAGGTCCACTTAATCCCTGCAGGTCCACTTATACCTCACCGGCGTACCAGATGAGTCCACTTAATCCTTACCGGCGTCCCAGATAGGTCCACTTTTACCTCACCGGCGAACCGGATGAGTCCACTTGCATACTTAAATTATTTCTAAATCTCTTTAAACATTCGAAAGCAGCAATATCATGTACTCAACATATCACTAAAATCATTGATATGAATTTCACTTAAACCATTAATAACAGTCACTCTCTATAACATTTCAAAAATAACCAATCAAATATTTTGGGCTCAAATTTAGAAAGGTAGCAGTTTGTAAAGGCAGTCTAGCATAATTGCCAATTTAATATATATAGAAAAACTCTTATAGAAATTCAAGAATACGGAATTATCACAATTTATGGGATATCAATCCACAAATAAACATTTCACAACAATACTATAATCAATTGCAAAAATGTCAATTTTTAAATAATAAGGCAGTCATTTGCACATGAATTTTACAATGTCTAAATATTCAAAACAGTAGAAAGAAATATCACAATTTTACTAAAAGAAGAAATATCACATTTATTTCTAACAATAGACAAGAAAAATAAATAAATTTATTTTTCATAATTTACAGCATTCAAGATTTCTAACATAGATAAAAATCACAATTTTTTATTAAACAGATTATTTTTCAGGAAGATGATGTCACTTACACACAAAACTTATAAAATAAAGATCCTGGAGGGAAATATCACTATTTATTAAAAACGGACTATTTTTCAGGAAGACTATGTCACTTACACACAAAACTTATAAATAAAGATCCTGGACGGAAATATTACTATTTATTAAAAACAGACTATTTTTCAGGAAAACGATGTCACTTACACACAAAACTTATAAAATAAAGATCCTGGACAGAAATATCACTATTTATTAAAAACAGACTATTTTTCAAGAAGACGATGTCACTTACTCACAAATATTTGAGAGTGAGCTTCCGATAAAAATTCGGCTCGAGAGAGGAGTTCACTGTGTTTCGACTAGAGAAAAAATCTCAAAAGTTTTCTAAGGTAGGAGTCTTCACCTCTCTGAATTTAAATTCTACTAACATATTATTTTATTCTTTTATTACGTTACAGGTGTAAGCGTTAGTTTACGCTTTAAACACCTCAAGCTTTTATTACGTTACAGGTGTGAGCGTTAGTTTACGCTTTAAACACCTAAAGCCCACGTCCTTTAGTGGACGTGGCAAGAGCAAGGAAACACAAAGCTTTTAAACGAAAAGCTTTGAAAAGTAGCGATGGTCCCTAAACACCATCATGTTCAAACGAATCATCATGTATTAAAAGTTTATTTATTTATTATTATTATTTTGAAAGTTTAGGATTGTTACAATGCTGTTTGGTGATCGAGAAGGCCGTATGGATTAATAAATTTCTTAATCGACTTGACTTTCACCTCGTGCGTTGTACGGCAATAAGAATTTTCTGCAACGGCAAGACGACGATATGCGTATCAAAGGAGCCACTATTCCATAAGAACTCCAAGCATATAAAACCATGTTTTTATCACTTGATGAATGATGTGAGATTTAGAAAGATCCAGATCAAGATCCAAATAAACTAAATATTCCAATGGGAGTACCGCTAGTATTTGACATGTCAGATGAAACAACATACTATATAATGTTGTTCACCCATGGAACCCAGATGTGTGGTGTTGGTTTTATGGCTACAAAAGGGAGTAGTTTATTTGGAAAACTCTTTTAAGTACATGAACATACGACCCCATGCAATGAGGGTACGGGATGGTCTTCTGCGACAACAGGTCCATGATTCGCTATGCGAAGTGAAAGATGAGTTACGACCACTTTTGGGATAAGATCCGAGCAGCAAAGAGAAAAATGTGTTGCCTTTATAAATATTTTTGTGAAATGATTGATGGCGAAAGTCATGATTAATGTATTGAGAGAATAAATAAAAATACTTAAGAGAGCTTGTAATTGGGAGAGAGAGATGAGAATGAGAGAAAGTGAGAAAGAGAGAATTTAAGGTATTCAAAGGCCAAATGGGAGATGTTGGGTTTATGTGGCCTTTAGAGACCGTATGAGTGCTTATAAAATGAAATAATATAGTAGAACATGAACTCAATGGGAGTGTGGTCCCTCGTGGACCATATTAAGCAAACGACGTTTGCTGATACCGGACTATGCTTGACGATCTAGGCCAGTCGGTTGGAAAACCCAATGTATCTAGGCATAGAGAACAAACCGATAAGGGTTATGGATTATCCCTTGATGAGGTCGGAGCTTATGCCTGGATGAATGTGCCGAGGGACTATGTGACCCTTGTGTGTGATGGTGGGCCTATAGAGATGGGGGCCAAAACCTCATCCATGATCCATCACACGACATGCATATTGATAGGTCGTTCGGAAAAACCAAATATCCGTCTTTTAGGGTGAAACATTATGCATGTACAAGATATACTCATATGCACCATAGAGCTGTGGTCACGTAAGGTCTTGGTGACATTAACTTGTCTCTAGGAGAAGACATGAAATCCACAGACTTTGGTGACCTGCTAATGAGCCCCCGTTTGGACTCTGGCTCATGAGAAACACTAGGTCGGTCTGATAAAACAAGTGTGGCTTGTAGTCCACAGTTTAAGGTGAAGTACCCCCATAATTATTAATTCAATTCCTAAACCATATGGATTAATTTCCCACCATATTACTTTAATTATATTTATTTTATGATAGAAATTGTTTTAGAATTATTATTTGAATTTTTATAAGTCTTTTGATATTTTATTTATATTTTTTAGACTTATAAAAATAAAGTTATCAATTTTACAAAAGTTTAAAATTCAAATAATATATTAGAAATTAATTTGTTAAATCATGGACGCCCATAGTGTACATGGGCCCACCATGTACCATGTGGGTGGGGCCTACATGTGCCACACATGGGTGGCACAACCCACCTCTTGGTTGTTTGCTTTGTGATCAAGTTATTCAAATTTAGAAAATGTATCTTATGACATGTGATCTAATATTAGATATGGAAAAGATTAACCACATCTTATCTTAAATATTGAAATCATCATATTGACTTGACATATCTTTGAACAGTATGAGAAATAATATGATATTTTATGGAATGAATAATATTTAAATAAGATTCAATTTATTTAAATATATTGATGGGAAAATGGTTTAAGAAAAGTAGGATAATGGTCCAAGCACCTTCCATAATGTTAATGGCCAATCTATGGAATGGATGACTCAAATATCTCATCCCATAAGTCACCTTGATCAACGATCCATATTCAATATCAAGAAAGAAACAAACTATGAGAAACCTTCAACCTAATTTTTCTCTATAATAAGGGTGCACCCTCTCGCTATTCTCTACACTTTTCTCTCTTCCACAACTATCTCTCTCCTCTCTCTCCCATAGGGGCACGACCCAGTCTCTCTCTCTCTCTCTCCAACTTTCTCTCTTTAACCCTCTCTCTCCTAAGCCTCAAGAGGGGTACACCTCATCCCTAGGTCTCCCACTTTCTCTCCCATGCTTTAAAAATACTAAGGGTTGGGAAATTAGGGGTAAACCAAGAAATTTTTAAGGGTTAGACTTTGTAGAGATTTAAGGTTGAATACTCAGTTTGGCTCAAATTTGCTTTTCGGTTCGAGATTGGAGCTAAACCGTTGATCCCATGCCATCGGATATTGGTGACTCGGTGTGGGCTCTAATAAGCCCGGTTGAGGTAATCTCCGATACTCTCTGTTTTTTGTTTATTGCTATATTTAATTATATTGGTTACATATTCCCAAGCATAAGAATTGTGGATATTTTTTTTGTTTAAAGAAAATTGGTTTAATGACATCAAGGTTTTTAAGATATTAAATTTATTAGTTTTATTTTCTTTGAAGCAATAATTATTGTAATAAGACTACTTGTAAGTGATCTTTGCCAAAAGAAAAAAAAAAAAGAAGAAAATGGGTGAAAAAATAAAAAATAAAAAAAATATATTCCCCTGCAAGATCGTATTAGTCTTTCTTTCATTTGGGGTGCCCAATCCGGGGCACCGATCCGTTTTTTAAACCATTTGTTTTCCTTATGAAATAATAGTCATCACAACAACTATTCTATTGTTGTCAATGGACCTCATTGAGGGAAAAGATACAAATATTTGTTTATGGGATTGTCTACAACAAGACCATTTATCTTTTGTACATAGAAGTTATTATCATTTTTGTCCCTTAAAGTATAAAATGGGTTGTTGTAAGAGTGTCATTGAATAGTTACTAGGTTCCAAAAAAAAAAAAATATTCTCGAACTTCGTGACTCATTCCAAACCATCCAATTTGACATCTAATGAGTAGGTATGATTGTGACTGCTATGTATCAAAGATAAAAGATCTCTTTGTTGACGATCCCTTTGTTTATTGCTTTTATGGGAACCAGGTAATGACACATAAATTGCACCATGCTCTTAGCAAACACTTAATTATAATGTAAAATCCATTACGAATTGTCACCCTAATCCAGTTTCATGCCATCCAAGATAATCTTGTGGAAGGACAACATACGGTTCATGTAGTTGGGTATGAATCGACTCGTCGACTCATCATAATAATCTTGAATTCTAGATATTGGTTTACTAGGAATTTTTTTATTAACAGTGTTTACAGCTCAAATTTAAAGATCTCAAATGAAACCTCCCCAAATTTTTGCTTTAAACTATTAAAATTAAAGTTCGGTAAAGATTTGTGGTATCCGTCAAATTACGGTTAAAAAAGAATCATAATCTCGAAATATTGGGGTTCTTTGAGAATGTCGAGAGATCCAACACGCAAAATCCATAGCAGAAACTGAGAAATCAAACTAAATTAATCTAAAACTTAAAGGAAAAAAAAGAAAGAAAAACTTACTTAACCGGACCAATTAGCCCGGCACACCTAAAGACCCAAAGCTAGTGCCGTCTCAAACTGTACGCTGCTTACACCTAATCCCGTTTTTCTTTTTTGAAGAATGCCTAGATCATATTCATCCTAGGGCTTTGGGGTTGGAATAAAATTTTGAATCTGAAATTAAGGTTTTCAATGTTTAAAAAATTAGACAAGGCCCCTAGATCTTGATTAGGGTTTGAATGCACCTAGGGGTTTTTAAGGTTTTCCTAAACTAGGGTTTCTCCCTAGGATTTATACTCTCTAGGGTTAGACTCTAAAATTTCCAAATTTTCTAGGATTGCTTGAATGTTGAATTGGATCCAATTTGATTCTTTTATAGGCTGCAATCCGCTTCAAAAAACGTTTCTAGAAGTTTCCAATGTGTTCATCTTATCAAAATTCGAAATCATCATGTCGGCATGTCTGGACAACACATTGTCCATCGTCTAGATCTTTGGGTCAGATAACGTAGTTTGTGCCATCCAGACAAATCCTGGGGTAGACGGCACAATTCCCATAGTCTGAGCCTTTGGGTCAAACAATGCAATTAGCGTCGTTAGGACCAAAATGGAATTTTTTGTTATCAAATTTGTTTGGGCCATGATTTTCAAACTGTACATCAGATTTGAGTAATTCTTGGGCTGTTGAAAAGCTTATTGTCGCCTCTATAATGTATAATCAAATTTGGCCCAATTTGAGTGGGTTTTAAGGGGGTTTATAGAGCTAATACTTTAGGGGTGTCGGTTTCAAGTTTCAAGGTGTCATATTGGTATTTGGGGTCGTCTCTTTTGTTTATTAGGCTCAATGGTGTCTAGGATGATTTTGGGGAATTAAAGTAATTAGCCAATTTCAAATTCATTATCTGCAACCTCTAACTTCCTAAAAAAATTGGGTGAAAACAAGAATCGGGAGTGTACCTGACAAGCGCGTGCACGACTCTGGTAGGCTCGCACAGGGATCAAAATGTATTTTTTTATAACAAAATTGTTTTAGCCATAACTTCCAAACTGTACGTCGGATTTGACTTATTCTTAACCAGTTGGAAATTGTATAACCTCCTCTATATTTGAAACCAAATTATCCCCAATTTGGATGAGTTTTAAGTAGTCCACAAAGCTAGGACTTTAAGATACCAATTTTTAGGTTTTGGGTGTCAGATTAGTTTAGAAAGCTAAGTTTTGGGTTCGGGTCAGGTCTAAGATTGCTCTAGGTTTTGACCTTGTGATTTTGGTTGTAGGAATCAGAGAAGTTGCCTTAGCCATATTAGAGCGTCTATTGTGTCATCGTAATTTGATACCTTAATGCTTCTGAAAAGGAAGAAGCTCCGTATTGAAAATATTACTTGCCCATCAAGTTCGAACCTCTATAAAAGGGGAAAGCTCGAAAGAGAGAGAGAGATATAGAAATTCTAGCATAATTTTTGAGTTTTAACCTCAAGAACCATTATTGAAAATGTGATCAATTTCAATTATATAGAGATCATATATTCTTTAAGAAATTGAGAGAAATTAGATTAAAAATTTCAAAATCAAGATTTTACAGAGTTCTAGAGAGAAAGTAGTACTACGACACCCCTTGATTATATAGCCAGGTTTACGGAGTCCATGAAAATCTAGTGTCCATGTCTATGATTCTTTCTTCTTTCTTTGGATTCTAGGATGTCTTTGTAATCACTGATCAAAGGTGATCTTCCTTTTATATAAGATTGGATGCAAATGAAACAAGTCACTTATGATGCTTGAAACTCTCCCCATACTCATTTACTCTAAAGCCTTTGGATCAAGACCTAAAGCTCAAAAGCTAACTTGTGGCATTATGACATGTGATATTCAGCCAAACTTGCACATCTCTCCGTTGAGAAAAGGTTTTTTTTTTTTTTTTGTATTAGTATAGTGGGAAAAAAATCCCTTATACATAGTCAAAATGAAACTCAAGGTGTCATGTCGTAGTGCCTCACTATCCTAACCACCTACCCTTGAGTTCAGTCTTGAGTAAAGGGCTTGTATATACTTTACGTCAATATTGTCAAATTCGCTATGGAGCCTTCAATTTGGTTAAAAAGATAAAGCAATTTGGTGCTTGGTGATTCAAATTTTATCATAATATATAATTTTGATGTAAAATATTCTTAAGATTATCTCAAAATCTATTTTCAAATCTAACATAAAAAACTCCAAAAATGATTAAAATCAAGTAGATCTATAAACATATGAAAATCTTGAAAATGAACAGTCTAGATAATGTGTTGTAAGATACACCATTTTTGGGGCTCAAAATCTTGTTTTTCTTTCTTAGTCATATATCTCGATATCGAGATGATCAATTAGAGGGGATTTCAACATTAAAACAACCTTTACCAACAAATTTTTGAGGTGCATCTATGGTTCTACATTTTAAGGTTGCAACCTTATATAAACTTTTCCCATATATATATATATATGGTGCATCTATGGTTCTACATTTTAAAGTTGCAACCTTATATAAACTTTTTCCATATATATATATATATATATATATATATATATATATATATATATATACATACCATTTGAAGGTGAGAACCTGCCTTTGGCAACCCTTTCACCTTCCATTTCTCCTATTCACCAAATCACTTACCCAGAGATTAATACATCCACTCCCGCCTGTACTCCAGCACAATCAAAACCAAACCAAAGGCCTAATTTACCTCGATCTGCATATATTGAAAGAGCATACCTTATGGATATTACCATCGATGACCACCATACGAACATGGACCCTATCAAACTTGCTCCACTATACCTGATAAACCATTTGAATCCAACTAATGGAGTCAAAACTCGAGAGTACTATGAAACAATTCTCATGGAAACAGGATCCATCTCTGTTGTCCATTATTACCAGCAAAATACTAGAGTAATTGCACATTCAAAAATCCAGATCAAAAAATTACTTTCTTATGATGAGTGGGGTTGCAATCCTGCTCAAGGCAAAAAACTACACAATCCTGATTTTTCGTACAAATACTACAAGTATGCCTACAAATACTACAAGTATGCCGAATACATAGAAGCATGGCATAAAATGTTTTATTACCAAAATTCAAATAATACCCATAGTTGGTATATTCAGTTTCGTTTACCCATTTTCGAAAGATTCCCCAACTGGTTTAAAAATTGGTTTTTAGTTTGGGGATCAACTACTGCAATTTTACCTCCTGCTTTCCAAAAAATGCATGAACAATTCGTAATATTCAATAATAGTGATAATAAGACAGACAATCACTAATACTTTGTTGCACTATACCTACTCCCATAGATTATGAAATGGGAATACTCAATCTCTGTCAATAATACAGCCAACCATACCTATATTCCAAAACTGGGCAAAACCATCTCAGTTAAATGGTGGGACATCTTTAATATGGATCCCACAACCATAGTTCCCAAAAGAATACCTCCACAAAAACCCATATATAACCCAAGTCCAAGTGAACATAATACAGCCAATACTTCCTTTGACTTCCCCACATATTTCGAAATATGCTCCAATCAAACACGAATGCTTCCAAAGAAACCTTAGAACAACAAATGAAGGAAATCTTTGCAAAAGCAGGAACAAAATCGGTTTCATCAGATGAAACCGTACAATCCTCACCAGCACATAATAATAGATATTTTCCTCTGGAAGAAACAGACCCTGACGAAGAAGATGATCCAAACGAATTCAGTTAAAGACCATGATTCAACACTGTCACTATACTCTCCACCAACATACGACAAAATAAGACTATGCCCAGATGCTCTTCACCGACACAAACGACAAACAAGTACTATTCTAGGATACCATCAGTGTGCACACCGACATATGAGACAAAGAAGACTATAGCCGCTCAAGAAAAACAACAAAGCCTACTGACACAAGAAGACAAAAAAGATACTATTGCAAGATGCCATTTTGTCATATTCCCGACATATTTGTTTTTCATCAAATCCAAGTTCATATGGTAGACTAATACTATGTTTTTTCCTTTCCCAAAAAGCATTGGGATGCTCACTACAGAAAGAGGTTTCGATTTGTTGTTGAATTGATTGAATCTTTTGTTGGATCAAAGGATTCTGTATTTGTTCTTCTACATATTTCTATTTAATTTCTTGTTTTAGAGTACAAAGAAATTTTTCTTTATTGTGTAATTGACTTTTGACATTATTGATTTCCTTTAATTTTGGCTTATAAATAAAATCAAAGTGTATTGGTACATTTTGATAATTTGAAGATATTCCTGTTTGATCGATTGATAAGGGATATAGTACTGTAAGAAATGGGACTCCAAGTATAACCGCTTGGCTTAATCATTTGACCATAATTTATTGCTGGTTTACCATACTTATTTGCAGAAAAAATCAAAGAAAGACTTAAAAAGAAACATAATGGAGTTATAGTATACTCAGCCTATACACTTGGAGAACTATCCGCAGAAATATGTGCTGAAGGATTGGCTTTATGTACTGATCTTAAACTCAAAAGACAGTTAGATAAACAGTAAATTACCAAGCGAAAAGAACTTGGTGATTTCTGTGAACAATTTGGATATCATTTAGATAGAAAAAATAAACCTGAAAAGTTATATAAGAAAAAATATATATATAAAAAAGACAAATAGAAATCTAAATCCAATAAAGTACATAAACAATATATAAAATCTAAACAAAAATTTATAAACAAATTCTATCCAAATAATAAAAATCAAAGGAAACTTCCAGTATGTTATAAATGTGGAAAAGTTGGTCATTATAAAAACCAATGCAAATTAAAAAAGAAAACATATACCATTCCCTAATACCTTGATTTTCTGGAGAAAGATAATCTTTTTTGAGATAATTAATATCGATTTTTTTCTTTTTTCGTTCTAATTTAGTAGCCAAATATGTTTCTATATATGCATCATATGCATTATTATTTATTATATTTTCTTCTATTTGTAATGCAAGTATTTGGAATTCAGCTATGTCAGGTTCAGATGTATATGTAGGAATGACTACATGATCAGCTATTCTTTTGACTCCTTGTAATTGGAAGTCTGAAGATGTTGTAGGTATTGTAGGAGAAGGAAGTATGATAACATCGGGAGTAGTATGACAAGATTTTCTAGCAGGTATTAATGTTTTTTCATTTTTTTTCCTATTAATATCTATATCATCCTGTACTATAGGCTGTTGGAACTTTATTTCAATATTTACATCCTGATGTTCTATTATTTGGCTTGGAATATTATTCACAGGTACTTCTCTGGGCTGGTTTGCATGTTGCAATGCCCATGATTGAGGTAGAATAATATCGGACCAAGTAATGGTTTTTGGTATAATCGTATTTGATTTTTCTATATTTGTTTGAAATAATATAGTTTGATCTTTTTTATCAGCTTGCATAATACTAGGACAGAGAGTATTCATTACTTTATAATAAATTCGGTATACTATTGCTAAATTCTGAGAACCATGTATCATATTAAATCCATGAGTTTTCAAATTTATAGTTAATATATCTAATATATTTGGGTTTGTTAAAGAAATAGAAAAATTTGGAAAGCAATTAAAGTATATGGGTCCACTATATAGGCTGGATTCGACCATGCCTAGGAGTGAATCTGAGAACTTATTGTGTCTTGTATCTCTTAGGCATAGAAGCACTAAAGTGTTTAACCCTAGACGGGTTAAAGGTTTAATGGCTATTTGGATTAATCCAATGTGCAAATATTTATAATGAACAAAATCAAGAAATAATTTATACTGAAAGTGATGCAGTAAACACCTTAATATATACTATTACACTACATTTTGAAGGAAGTACGGCCATATTGGCCGCAAGATCAGAAGATCTGCTATCCAATCTTCGTTGTCCTACATTATCCCATTATAAATGGTACAAGGATGTCTTTTTCTCAAGATTACTAATACGAGAAGATTGTCAACTAGACCATTAGAAAGAAAAATTTATTGCTGGTTTACCATACTTATTTACAGAAAAAGTCAAAGAAAGACTTAGAAAGAAACATAATGGAGTTATAATATACTCGGCCTATACACTTGGAGA
Source organism: Amborella trichopoda (assembly GCF_054954075.1). Lineage (NCBI taxonomy): Eukaryota > Viridiplantae > Streptophyta > Magnoliopsida > Amborellales > Amborellaceae > Amborella > Amborella trichopoda. The sequence continues at coordinate 44,494,815 of NC_142339.1, forward strand.
ACTATCAGCAGAAATATGTGCTGAAGGATTGGCTTTATGTACTAATCTTAAACTCAAAAGACAGTTAGATAAACAGTAAATTACCAAACGAAAAGAACTTGGTGATTTCTGTGAACAATTTGGATATCATTTAGATAGAAAAAATAAAACCTGAAAAGTTACATAAGAAAAAGAAAAAATATAAAAAAGACAAATATAAATCTAAATCCAATAAAGTACGTAAACAATATAAAAAATCTAAACAAAAATTTATAAACAAATTCTCTTCAAATAATAAAAATAAAAAGAAACTTCCAGTATGTTATAAATGTGGAAAAGTTGGTCATTATAAACACCAATGCAAATTAAAAAAGAAAGTAAAATCATTACACTTAGATGAATCAATCAAATCAAAATTATATAATATAATAAATTATGATTCCATATCTTCAGATTCTACTAAATCACATATAGGAAATATTCAAGATGATGACCATTTATGGACAGAGTCATCTGATTTTTCAGATTCTTCTACAGATACAGAATCATCACATCCAATGGAAGAATCTAATTAAGGTCAGCACCTGCGTCTATTAAAGCGGATGTTTGAAAGCGATAATCTTCTACTACTATTATTGTGACTTGAACAAATCATTTTTGAATCATAATTTTATCTATCAGATTTACAGAAGAAGTTGTTTTTAGAAGTGGTTTAGCTTCTGAGGTTTCTGGTATATCTTCCGGTGGATCAGGACTATATGTTGTAATAAGATGATTGAATTCTAATTCATCTGTATCTGACTCTTGATGAGATAAATTTTTTAATTCTAGAGTATTAATTCTATTTTTTAATTGATGAACTTCTTTTTTTACTTCTTTAATCTCATGTTTTAATTCTTAAATAGAAGGTTCTTTTTGTTGAGTAATATGTTGTTCACTAACCCTCTTCATAATATAATCAAAATTGTATTCATCAGGTGTTTTACTAATAGAAAATAATTATAAATATTTGTACATTAGATTAATCCAAATAGCCATTGAACCTTTAACCCGTCTAGGGTTAAACACTTCAGTGCTTGTATGCCTAAGAGATACAAGACACAATAAGTTCTCAGATTCACTCCTAGGCATGGTCGAATCCAGCCTATGTAGTGGACCTATATATTTTAATTGCTTTCCAAATTTTTCTGTTTCTTTAACAGACCCAAATATATTAGATATATTAACTATAAATTTGAAAACTCATGGATTTAATATGATACATGGTTCTCAGAATTTAGCAATAGTATACCGAATTTATTATAAAGTAATGAATACTCTCTGTCCTAATATTATGCAAGCTGATAAAAAAGATCAAACTATATTATTTCAAACAAATATAGAAAAATCAAATAGAATTATACCAAAAACCATTACTTGGTCCGATATTATTCTACCTCAATCATGGGCATTGCAACATGCAAACCAACCCAGAGAAGTACCTGTGAATAATATTCCAAACTAAATAATAGAACATCAGGATGGAAATATTGAAATAAAATTCGAACAGCCTATAGTACATGATAATATAGATATTAATAGGAAAAGAAATAAAAAGCCATTAATACCTGCTAGAAAATCTTGTCATACTACTCTCGATGTTATCATACATCCTTCTCCTACAATACCTACAACATCTTCAGACTTCCAATTACAAGGAGTCAAAAGAACAGCTGATCATGTAGTCATTCCTACATATACATCTGAACCTGACATAGCTGAATTCCAAATACTTACATTACAAATAGAAGATGATATAGAAGAAGATATAAATAATAATAATGCGTATGATGCATATATAGAAACATATTTAGCTGCTAAATTAGAACGAAAAAAGAGAAAAATCGATATTAATTATCTCAAAAAAGATTATCTTTCTCAAGAAAGTCAAGGTATTAGGGAATGATATCTTCAAACTTTCCAACCTAGGTTAAAAGAATTACTCCATCAAAAATATAATAAATTTTTGAAAAAAGAAAGAGAAACAAAAGGATGTTTTATATAGTTACAAGAAATATGTACTCAATATAAAATAAACATTCCTCCATTTAATACTCTTCAAACCATAGAAGAAAAAACATATATTAGTACGGATGGTACTACTACTGCTAGTACATACCCTCCTGAAAAAAGTATAATACTCAAAGGTGTCATAACCCCGTTAAGCAAAGGAGAACCACCACAATCTCTATATGATATTATTGCAATACCATATAAAGTTCTACCCAAAGAAATAGGTAAAAAACAAGAACTAATACCGCATGTCGTGGAACAAAACAATTATACTAATTTATATATGCAATCTTTAGGAAAACAAGCAGAACGTATAGAACGACTAGTTACTCCTCAAACTAAGGGAATAACTCCTAAAGGAGTTTTGTTTAAACCACCTCCAGAACTCAATAAAAATAAATTCTATATCGGCAAAAATAATAAAACCTTAATGGATCAGCTAATATCCAAATTAGCCCAATTAGATATTAAAGGAATCCCTTCTCCTAAACTCAGTATTCCTATATCAATACCCAATATACCTGTTCCTTTACCAGAATCTTCAGATAAGGGAAAAACAAAAATACCAGAGAATGAAACAATGATGCTCCAAGAGAAAGAACCAGTAATAGAAGATACCATACAAAATCAAGAATCTGTTTTTATGGATACTACACCTATTGATATAAACAGAATCGCCTATGGTAAAACATGTAAACCAATCACAGCTTTTCACAGCTTTACCATAAAAGATTTATATTTGTTTTTTTTATATTTTTTCTTTTTCTTATATAACTTTTTAGGTTTATTTTTTCTATCTAAATGATATACAAATTGTTCACAGAAATCACCAAGTTCTTTTTGCTTGGTAATTTGTTGTTTATCTAACTGTCTTTTGAGTTTAAGATCAGTACATAAAGCCAATCCTTCAGCACATATTCCTGCTGATAGTTCTCCAAGTGTATAGGCCGAGTATATTATAACTCCATTATGTTTCTTTCTAAGTCTTTCTTTGACTTTTTCTGCAAATAAGTATGGTAAACCAGCAATAATTTTTCTTTCCAATGGTCTAGTTGACAATCTTCTCGTATTAGTAATCTTGAGAAAAAGACATCCTTGTACCATTTATAATAGGATAATGTAGGACAACGAAGATTGGATAGCAGATCTTCTGATCTTGCTGCCAATAGGGCCGTACTTCCTACAAAATGTAGTGTAATAGTATATATTAAGGTGTTTACTGCATCACTTTCAGTATAAATTATTTCTTGATTTTGTTCATTTCTGGCGGTCCATTGCCTTGTATTGGTAAGGATTCTTTTTTTGGCTTCATCGTCCACATAAAAATCTTACCAGCCTCTTAACCAGCCAGTAAAGTCATTTACTATTGCTTTGGCAACCTCTTGGTCTGGATTGCCTGTCATTTTGTTTGCTAAAGCAAACATTGTCATATGTCTCATGACATCTAATATTTTTAATTCAGATAAACCATCTATTGTCCAATTAACTATTGATCTTCCTGAATAGGAAACAGCTTGTTGTATAGCATCTTCTTCAAGCTGTACATCAACAGGTGTAGGTCTCTTATAATATGGTAAAGCTTTGATTGGTTTCCATGTTTTACCATAGGCGATTTTGTTTATATCAATAGGTGTAGTATCCATAAAAGCAGATTCTTGATTTTGTATGGTATCTTCTATAACTGGTTCTTCCTCTTGGAGAGTCATTGTTTCATGCTCTGGCATTTTTGTTTTTCCCTTATCTGAAGATTCTGGTAAAGGAACAGGTATATTGGGTACTGGTATAAGAATACTGAGTTTAGGAGAAGGGATTCCTTTAATATCTAATTGGGCTAATTTGGATATTAGCTGATCCATTATATCTTCTTCTATATCATCTTCTATTTGTAATGTAAGTATTTGGAATTCAGCTATGTTAGGTTCAGATGTATATGTAGGAATGACTACATGATCAGCTGTTCTTTTGACTCCTTGTAATTGGAAGTCTGAAGATGTTGTAGGTATTGTAGGAGAAAGAAGTATGATAACACCGGGAGTAGTATGACAAGATTTTCTAGCAGGTATTAATGGTTTTTTTCCTTTCCCAAAAAGCATTGGGATGCTCACTACAGATAGAGGTTTCGATTTGTTGTTGAATTGATTGAATCTTTTGTTGGATCAAAGGATTCTGTATTTGTTCTTCTACATATTTATATTTAATTTATTGTTTTAAAGTACAAAGAAATTTTTCTTTATTGTGTAATTGACTTTGACATTATTAATTTCCTTTAATTTTTGTTTATGAATAAAATCAAAGTGTATTGGTGCATTTTGAGAATTCGAAGATATTCCTGTTTGATCGATTGATATGGGATATAGTATTGTAAGAAATGGGACTCCAAGTATAACCGCTTGGCTTAGTCCTTTGACCATAATAAATAGTGTATTGATACATTGGTGATTATTAAAAACAGAAGCATTGGATAATTTATAATTGATAAAGAGTCTACTGTCATCTGCAGTAATTAGGATATGAGTTGTTTTATCAAAATATTTTGACGGTACTAATCCTTCATTGATGCAATTAAGGTCAGCACCTGAGTCTATTAAAGCTGATGTTTGAAAGCGATAATCTTCTACTACTATTATTGTGACTTGAACAAACCATTTTTGAATCATAATTTTATTTATCAGATTTACAGAAGAAGTTGTTATTAGAAGTGGTTTAGCTTCTTAGGTTTCTGGTATGGTCAGCACCTGAGTCTATTAAAGCTGATGTTTGAAAGAGATAATCTTCTGCTACTATTATTGTGACTTAAACAAACCATTTTTGAATCATAATTATATCTATCAGATTTACAGAAGAAGTTGTTATTAGATGTGGTTTAGCTTCTGAGGTTTTTGGTATATCTTCCGGTGGATCAGGACTATATGTTGTAATAAGATGATTGAATTCTAATTCATCTGTATCTGACTCTTGATGAGATAAATTTTGTAATTCTAGAGTTTTAATTCTATTTTTTAATGGGTGAACCTCTGTTTTGACTTCTTTAATCTCATGTTTTAATTCTGAAATAGAAGGTTCTTTTTGTTGAGTAATATGTTCTTCATAATAGAAGCAAAATTGTATTCATCAGGTGTTTTACTAATAGGAGGTGTTTTTGTTTTTATTTTAGTTAGAGTAATAAATTTAGTGATGACAGATCTTTTTTCTTCGGGATCTGTAATTTTTTTAATAAGATCTAAGATCAGATTATCTTCTTGGGTAAGCATATGAAGATTATGTGTAGGTATAGAACAAGTGCAATTAGATTCTTCCATTGGATATGATGATTCTGTATTTGTAGAAGAATCTGAAGAATCAGATGACTCTGTTCATAAAAGGTCATCAGCTTGAATATTTCCTATATGTGATTCAGTAGAATCTGAAGATATGGAATCATAATTTATTATATTATATAATTTTGATTTGAATGATTCATCTAAGTGTAATGATTCTATTTTCTTTTTTAATTTGCATTGGTGTTTATAATGACCAACTTTTCCACATTTAAAACATATTGGAAGTTTCCTTTTATTTTTATTATTTAGAAAGAATTTGTTTATAAATTTTTGTTTAGATTTTTTATATTGTTTATGTACTTTATTGGATTTAGATTTATATTTGTCTTTTTTATATTTTTTCTTTTTCTTATATAACTATTCAGGTTTATTTTTACTATCTAAATGATATCCAAATTGTTCACAGAAATCACCAAGTTCTTTTCGCTTGGTAATTTGCTGTTTATCTAACTGTCTTTTGAGTTTAAGATCAGTACATAAAGCCAATCCTTCAGCACGTATTTCTGCTGATTGTTCTCCAAGTGTATAGACCGAGTATATTATAACTCCATTATGTTTCTTTTTAAGTCTTTCTTTGACTTTTTCTGCAAATAAGTATGGTAAATCAGCAATAAATTTTTCTTTCCAATGGTCTAGTTGACAATCTTCTCATATTAGTAATCTTGAAAAAAAGACATTATTATACCATTTATAATGGGATAATGTAGGACAACGAAGATTGGATAGCAGATCTTCTGATCTTGCTGCCAATAGGGCCGTACTTCCTACAAAATGTAGTGTAATAGTAGATATTAAGGTGTTTACTGCATCACTTTCAGTATAAATTATTTCTTGATTTTGTTCATTTCTGGCGGTCCATTGCCTTGTATTGGTAAGGATTCTATATTTGGTTTCATCATCCACATAGAAATCCCACCAGCCTCTTAACTAGCCAGTAAAGCCATTTACTATTGCTTTGGCAACCTCTTGGTCTAGATTGCCTACCATTTTGTTTGCTGAAGCAAACATTGTCATATGTCTCATGACATCTAATATTTTTAATTCAGATAAACCATCTATTGTCCAATTAACTATTGATCTTCCTGAATAGGAAACAGCTTGTTGTATAGCATCTTCTTCAAGCTGTACATCAACAGGTGTAGGTCTCTTATAATATGGTAAAGCCGTGATTGGTTTCCATGTTTTACCATAGGCGATTCTGTTTATATCAATAGGTGAAGTATCCATAAAAGCAGATTCTTGGTTTTGTATGGTATCTTCTATAACTGGTTCTTCCTCTTGGAGCATCATTGTTTCATGCTCTAGTATTTTTGTTTTCCCCTTATCTAAAGATTCTGGTAAAGGAACAGGTATATTGGGTATTGGTATAGGAATACTGAGTTTAGGAGAAGGGATTCCTTTAATATCTAATTGGGCTAATCTGGATATTAGCTGATCCATTAAGGTTTTATTATTTTCGCTGATATGGAATTTATTTTTATTGAGTTCTGGAGGTGGTTTAAACAAAACTGCTTTAGGAGTTATTCCTTTAGTTTGAAGAGTAACTAATCGTTCTATACGTTCTGCTTGTTTTCCTAAATATTGCATATATAAATTAGTATAATTGTTTTGTTCCACGATATGAGGTATTAGTTCTTATTTTTTACCTATTTCTTTAGGTAGAATTTTATATGGTGTTGCAATAATATCATATAGAAATCGTGGTGGTTCTCCTTTGCTTAACAGGGTTAGGGCGCCTTTGAGTATTATACTTTTTTCAGGAGGATGTGTACTAGTAGTAGTAATACCATCCGTACTAATATATGTTTTTTCTTCTATGGTTTGAAGAGTATTAAATGGAGGAATGTTTATTTTATATTGAGTATCTATTTCTTTTAACCATATATAAAATCCTTTTGTTTCTCTTTCTTTTTTCAAAAATTTATTATGTTTTTGATGGAATAATTCCATTAACCTAGGTTGGAAAGTTTGAAGATACCAATCCCCAATACCTTGATTTTTTGGAGAAAGATAATCTTTTTTTAGATAATTAATATCTATTTTTCTCTTTTTTCGTTCTAATTTAGCAGCTGAATATGTTTATATATATGCATCTTACGCATTATTATTATTTATATTTTCTTCTATTTGTAATGTAAGTATTTGGAATTCAGTTATGTCAGGTTCAGATGTATATCTAGGAATGACTACATGATCAGCTGTTCTTTTGACTCCTTGTAATTGGAAGTCTGAAGATGTTGTAGGTATTGTAGGAGAAGGAAGTATGATAACATCGGGAGTAGTATGACAAGATTTTCTAGCAGGTATTAATGGTTTTTTATTTCTTTTCCTATTAATATCTATATCATCCTGTACTATAGGCTGTTGGAATTTTATTTCAATATTTTCATCCTTATGTTCTATTATTTGGTTTAGAATATTATTCACAGGTACTTCTCTGGGTTGGTTTGCATGTTGCAATGCCCATGATTGAGGTAGAATAATATTGGACCAAGTAATGGTTTTTGGTATAATCGTATTTGATTTTTCTATATTTGTTTGAAATAATATAGTTTGATCTTTTTTATCAGCTTGCATAATATTAAGACAGAGAGTATTCATTACTTTATAATAAATTCGGTATACTATTGCTAAATTCTGAGAACCATGTATCATATTAAATCCATGAGTTTTCAAATTTATAGTTAATATTTCTAATATATTTTGGTCTGTTAAAGAAATAGAAAAATTTGGAAACCAATTAAAATATATGAGTCCACTACATAGGCTAGATTCGACCATGCCTAGGAGTGAAACTGAGAACTTATTGTGTCCTGTATCTCTTAGGCATACAAGCACTGAAGCCTTTAACCCTAGACGGGTTAAAGGTTTAATGGATATTTGGATTAATCCAATGTGTAAATATTTATAATTATTTTCTCTATGTTTTTCAATAATATTTCTTGATAATAACTGAAAGTCTTCTTGGTTTTGAGTCACAGATAGACTTTCTTCTACTGTTTTTATAGCATAACCTAATTTTAATTTGAATGATCATTTCTGATAAATATCTTTTATTGGTACTTTAGGAATACAAGCAGAACGTATCTTACGATTAGTTACTCCTCAAACTAAGGGAATAACTCCTAAAGCAGTTATGTTTAAACTACCTCCAGAACTCAATAAAAATAAATTCCATATCGGCGAAAAGAATAAAACCTTAATGGATCAGCTAATATCCAAATTAGCCCAATTAGATATTAAAGGAATCCCTTCTCCTAAACTCAGTATTCCTATACCAATACCCAATATAGCTGTTCCTTTACCAGAATCTTCAGATAAGGGAAAAACAAAAATACAAGAGCATGAAACAATGATGCTCCAAGAGGAAGAACCAGTTATAGAAGATACCATACAAAACCAAGAATCTGCTTTTATGGATACTTCACCTATTGATATAAATAGAATCGCCTATGGTAAAACATAGAAACCAGGTGGGATTACTATGTGGATGATGAAACCAAAAATAGAATCCTTACCAATACAAGGCAATGGACCGCCAGAAATGAACAAAATCAAGAAATAATTTATACTGAAAGTGTTACAGTAAACACTTTAATATATACTATTACACTACATTTTGTATGAAGTACGGCCCTATAGGCAGCAAGATCAGAAGATCTGCTATCCAATCTTCGTTGTCTTACATTATCTCATTATAAATGGTACAAGGATGTCTTTTTCTTAAGATTACTAATACGAGAAGATTGTCAACTAGACCATTGGACAGAAAAATTTATTGCTGGTTTACCATACTTATTTGCAGAAAAAGTCAAAGAAAGACTTAGAAAGAAACATAATGGGGTTATAATATACTCGGCCTATACACTTGGAGAACTATCAGCAGAAATATGTGCTGAAGGATTGGCTTTATGTACTGATCTTAAACTCAAAAGACAGTTAGATAAACAACATTACCAAGCGAAAAGAACTTGGTGATTTCTGTGAACAATTTGGATATCATTTAGATAGAAAAAATAAAACCTAAAAAGTTATATAAGAAAAAGAAAAAATATAAAAAAGACAAATATAAATCTAAATCCAATAAAGTACATAAACAATATAAAAAATCTAAACAAAAATTTATAAACAAATTCTCTCCAAATAATAAAAATACAAGGAAACTTCCAGTATGTTATAAATGTGGAAAAGTTGGTCATTATAAACACCAATGCAAATTAAAAAATAAAATAAAAACATTACACTTAGATGAATCATTCAAATCAAAATTATATAATATAATAAATTATGATTCCATATCTTCAGATTCTACTGAATCACAAATAGGACATATTCAAGAAGATGACCTTTTATGGACAGAGTCATCTGATTCTTCAGATTCTTCCAGATACAGAATCATCACATCCAATGGAAAAATCTAATTGCACTTGTCCTATACCTACACATAATCTTCATATGCTTACCCAAGAAGATTATCTGATCTTAGATCTTATTGAGAAAATTACAGATCCCGAAGAAAAAAGATATGTCATCGCTAAATTTATTACTCTAACTAAAACATAAGCAAAAACACTTCTTATTAGTAAAACACCTGAAAAATACAATTTTGCTTTTATTATGAAGAGGGTAAGTGAACAACATATTACTCAACAAAAAGAACCTTTTATTTCAGAATTATAACATGAGATTAAAGAAGTTAAAAAAGAGGTTCACCAATTAAAAAATAGAATTAAAACTCTAGAATTACAAAATTTATCTCAGCAAGAGTCAGATACAGATGAATTAGAATTCAATCATCTTATTACAACATATAGTCCTGATCCACCGGAAGATATATCAGAAACCTCAGAAGCTAAACCACTTCTAATAACAAATTCTTCTGTAAATCTGATAGATAAAATTATGATTCAAAAATGGTTTGTTCAAGTCACAATAATAGTAGCAGAAGATTATCGCTTTCAAACATCAGCTTTAATAGACTCAGGTGCTAACCTTAATTGCATCAATGAAGGATTAGTACCATCAAAATATTTTGACAAAACAACTCAGATCCTAAATACTGCTGATGGAAGTAGACTTTTTATCAATTATAAATTATCCAATGTTTCTGTTTGTAATAATCACCAATGTATCAATACACCATTTATTATGGTCAAAGGACTAAGCCAAGCGGTTATACTTGGAGTCTCATTTCTTACAATACTATATCCCTTATCAATCGATCAAACAGGAATATCTTTGAATTATCAAAATGTACCAATACACTTTGATTTTATTCATAAACCAAAATTAAAGGAAATCAATAATGTCAAAAGTCAATTACACAATAAAGAAAAATTTCTTTGTACTTTAAAATAAGAAATTAAATATAAATATGTAGAAGAACAAATACATAATCCTTTGATCCAACAAAAGATTCAATCAATTCAACAACAAATCGAAACTTCTATCTATAATGAGCATCCCAATGCTTTCTATTCACCAAATCACTTACCCAGAGATTAATACATCCACTCACGCCTATACTTCAGCGCAATCAAAACCAAACCAAAGGCCTAATTTACCTCGATCTGCATATATTGAAAGAGCATACCTTATGGATATTACCATCGATGACCACCGTACGAACATGGACTCTATCAAACTTGCTCCGCTATATCTGATAAACCATTTGAATCCAACTAATGGAGTCAAAACTCGAGAGTACTATGAAACAATTCCCATAGAAACAGGATCCATCTCTGTTGTCCATTGTTACCAACAAAATACTAGAGTAATTGCATATTCAAAAATCCAGATCAAAAAATTACTTTCTCATGATGAGTGGGGTTGCAATCCTGCTCAAGGCAAAAAACTACACAATCCTGATTTTTCGTACAAATACTACAAGTATGCCGAATACATAGAAGCATGGCATAAAATGTTTTATTACCAAAATCCATATAATACCCATAGTTGGTATATTCAGTTTCGTTTACCCATTTTCGAAAGATTCCCCAACTGGTTTAAAAATTGGTTTTTAGTTTGGGGATCAACTACTGCAATTTTACCTCTTACTTTCCAAAAAGTGCATGAACAATTCGTAATATTCAATAATAGTGATAATAAGACAGACAATCACTTATACTTTGTTGCACTATACCAACTGTCATGGATTATGAAATGGGAATACTCAATCTCTGTCAATAATACAGCCGACCATACCTATATTCCAAGACTGGGCAAAACCGTCTCAGTTAAATGGTGGGACATCTTTAATATGGATCCCACAACCATAGTTCCCAAAAGAATACCTCTACAAAAACCCATATATAACCCAAGTCCAAGTGAACATAACACAGCCAATACTTCCTTTGACTTCCCCACATATTTACGAAATATGCTTCAATCAAACCCAAATGCTTCCAAAGAACCTTGGAACAACAAATGAAAGAAATCTTGGCCGAAGCAGGAAGAAAACCAGTCTCATCAGATGAAACCGTACAATCCTCACCAGCACACAACAATAGATATTTTCCTCTGGAAGAAACAGACCCTGACGAAGAAGATGATCCAGACGAATTCAGTCAAAGACCATGATTCAACACTGTCACTAAACTCTCCACCAACATACGACAAAATAAGACTATGCCTAGATGCTCTTCACCGACACAAACGACAAACAATTACTATTCCAGGATACCATCACTGTGCACATCGACATATGAGACAAAGAAGACTATAGCCACTCAAGAAAAACGACAAAGCCTACCGACACAAGAAGACAAAAAAGATACTATTGCAAGATCCCATTTTGTCATATTCCAAACAAAAAATACTATTTGGTTTTGCTTTTTGTTTTGTCCTTTTACTTTATATCCTGTCTCTCCTCTTTCTGTCCCATCAAGGTCATCTCCCTTTTTCTTTGCTTCGTCCTTAAGCTTCTTCACTTCGCCTATATAAGCCACCTTCGGCCTTCACAATAGCGGGTCGCAAAAAAAACTCCCTTCTCTTCTCAGGTCTCGGAAGCTCTTTTCCTCTCTCATCTTTTCCCTTCTCTGCTTCTCTGCTTCTCTCTCTCTCTCTCTTTCTCTCTCTCTCTGAAGACACTCTGCTATACAACAGCTATCCTGACCTCGTAGCTCATGAATACCAGGTCACAATAGTTCACTTTGATTTCCAGCTTTTATCTTTTCTCCTTTCTTTTATACCTAGCATGTGTGATTGTAATCTTCACTTTCTTCATTCCTATTGCCTTCAACACTGGAAACTATTTTCCAGTTATTGCATATGTAAACAGTAAGTGTGTTATTTTATAGTTTGTTTACAAATAGTTTCTTTTAGTTGTTTATCAGTTTGTATACAGTCCGTTAATTGTAATATTATAGTTTGCATCTCTTTTCGATGTACCTGTACAAATTTCTATAAGAATGAAATATTGGTGTTATGCAATTTAAATGAGTGTTCAGTTTTAAAATAGGGGATTTCAACCACACACAGTGGTTAGTAATAGATATATCAATCCTACCTTTCATCTGCATAATTCTATTTTGTCTAAATTTTTACAAGAGATACTAAAATATAACAGTTTAATATTCAAATACTTACTCTAAACAATATATAATGTTTTTACTGTAGATACCAAAACGCGTCGGGATCTACAGTAAAAACATTATATATTGTTTAGAGTAAATATGTGAATATTAAACTGTTATATTTTAGTGTCTCTTGTAGAATTTTGTAAAAATTTAGATATAATGTAGGACAACGAAGATTGGATAGCAGATCTTCTGATCTTGCTGCCAATAGGGTCGTACTTCCTACAAAACGTAGTGTAATAGTTTATATTAAGGTGTTTACTGCATCACTTTTAGTATAAATTTATTTCTTGATTTTGTTCATTTCTGGAGGTCCATTGCCTTGTATTGGTAAGGATTCTATTTTTGGTTTCATCATCCACATAGAAATCCCACCTGGTTTCCATGTTTTACCATAGGCAATTCTGTTTATATTAATAGGTGTAGTATCCATAAAAGCAGATTCTTGGTTTTGTATGGTATCTTCTATAACTGGTTCTTCCTCTTGGAGCATCATTGTTTCATGCTCTTGTATTTTTGTTTTTCCCTTATCTGAAGATTCTGGTAAAGGAACAGGTATATTGGGTATTGGTATAGGAATACTGAGTTTAGAAGAAGGGATTCCTTTAATATCTAATTGGGCTAATTTGGATATTAGCTGATCCATTAAAGTTTTATTATTTTCGCCAATATGAAATTTATTTTTATTGAGTTCTGGAGGTGGTTTAAACAAAACTGCTTTAGGAGTTATTCCTTTAGTTTGAGGAGTAACTATTCGTTCTATACGTTCTGCTTGTTTTCCTAAAGATTATATATATATATATATATATATATATATATATATATATATATATATATATATATATATATATATATATATGTGCACTTTGCATACGGATGCATCCGTAAGTGTAGAGGTAAGGTGCACCTTCAAATTTTATCATGGTACATAATTTTGATGTAAAATATTCTTAGGGCTATCTCAAAATCTATTTTTATGTCTAATTACAAAAAATTTTAAATTTCAAAAATAGTTAAAATCAAGTAGATCTATAAATATATGAAAATCTTGAAAATGTATGGTTTAGCTAATATGTTGTAAAATGCATTATTTCTGAGACTTAAAATCTTTGCATTTTTCATAGTTATATATCTCGATGTCGAGATGATCAATCAAAGGGTTTTTCATCATTAAAACTACCTTTTCCGATGGATTTTTTAGGGCATCCGTAGTTCTACATTATAAGGTAGCATTCTTATATAAACTTTTTCCTATATATATATATATATATATATATATATATATGGGCAATGATTTCATGCAACTCTTGTATAGTAATATGATGCAACAACATTAAAAAACCATCTTATGGCCATTTGTTTGATCCAAATTTTGAAATATACACTCTTTCATTCAAATAAACAATTACAAAAAAAAAAAAACTGAAAACACAATTTAGAAAGTATTTTTTTTAGCTTAATTAACATTGTCCGTTCATTTTGGTGAGATACTTAGATCTAGGCCTTAGAAGGATTTTTTCATTTCCAATTTTTTTGGATGACTTTATTATCATTAGATGAGCAATGCTAAAGAAGAACAAAAAATGATTTTGAGTTTATAAAGGCTAAGATCTTGAAATTCAAAAAATGAATGGTTGAGATTCGTTTTTGGAGGGGACTCATTTTGACCATATCTAGGGTTCAAATTGAACTTTGTTTTTTGGGAGATTGATTATTGAGATGAAGAGAGTGTGTGTGCAAAATTTGAGGTCCTACAAATACCACAAACATGGTTTTGTAGAAGTGTCGTTGCAATATACTATGAACAGTGATTTCGCCTACCCTCATCACCATCCAAACTTCATTGCACGATCACAGTTGTCCAGTAGTGTTTCAATTTTCATTTTTTTTTTTTACTAATAGGAATGATATGAAATCTAGAGCGTGTGTACATCTTAGCGAGACGTACCTAATAAAAATATGAAAAAATAATAATTCGTAAAATACCCCCATGAAATTTCGGAGCTATTTTGGTCAATTTATATTTTGTGAATTATTTTTTTCATATTTTTATTAGGTGTGAATCACTAAGATGTAGACATGTTCCAAATTTCATGCAATTTAGATTTGTATAAAGAAATAAAAATTAAAACACTACCAGACAACTGTGACCGTGCGATAAAGTTTGGATGGTGATGAAGGTTGGCGAAATCACTGTTCATTTTCATTTTTTCATATATATATATATATATATATATATATATATATATATATATATATATATATATATATATATATATATATATATATATATATATATATAAGCCCAACGGCTCAGATTGAATCTAAGCCGATCTGACGTTCACAATATCATTTCGTAATTAAATTTTATTTTATTTTTTTTAAATCCAAATAACTTGAAATTTTAGACGTGTGTTCTTCAAAAACATAACAATCTAATAAAAATATCAAAAAATAATTCGAACAAATAAATTGATCAAAATACCCCTTAAAAACTCATGGGGTATTTTGATCAATTTATTTTTGAGAAATATTTTTTAAATATTTTTATTAGGTACGCCTTGATGAGAAGAATGAACATCTAAAATTTCAAGTTATTTGGATTTGTATAAAAAAAAAAATTTTAAATTCAAACATGTAATGAGGACGTGATCATCAGATCAACGCAGATTGAATCCGGTATAACGGTCACGACCTCATTTTGTATTTGAATTTTTCATTTTTTTTTTCTACAAATCTTAATCATTTGAAATTTGAAACGTCTCTTTAAAAATAGAAAAATCTAATAAAAGTATAAAACAAATAATTCACAAAACATAAATCGACTAAAGCACCCCCTAAACATTTTAGGGGTATTTTGATCAATTTATATTTTGCGACTTATTTGTTTTATATTTTTATTATGTATGTCTTGATGAGAATAAGGAATGCCTAAAATTTCAAATGATTTGAATTTGTAAATAAAAAATAAAAACTTGAATACGAAGTGAGATTATAACTGTCAGATCAGCCCATATTGAATATAGGCCGTTAACTGATACAATCAGCTGTGCCCGACATAATCCACGGGAGAAATGGACCCGGACAAAACCCTCGCCGTCAACTCGACGCAACCTTTCCTTTCCTTTTTTTAGTGCTTCTAAGGATAGATTCAAACTCACCTGAATCCCGGAATATTGACTGTGACCTGCTTACCATTTTGTGTTGCCATCAATCAAAACTTTTTTTAGTGCTTCTAAGGATAGATTCGAACTCACCTGAATCCCGGAATATTGACTGTGACCTGCTTCCCATTTTGTGTTGCCATCAATCAAAACTGGGCTGGCTAATCCCTATTGCCGAAAGATATTATGATCCCGAGGGAGTAAACTGTCCATTGACTCTGTCGGGTAACATGCCACCTGAGATTAATTTTAGGAGCTAAAAATTTTGGGATGTACTTTTTCAGGTCATAGATTAACTCTAATAAAAAAATTCCTAATTGTATCTTATAATGTCTTGAGTTTAAATAGAGACCGTCAATTTTCAGAGGGTAAGATGTAATTGTTAAAACACTCAAATTTCAAAGTTCTTTTTATTTTTTTGAAATAATCATCTAGTAGTTTTCAAATTTTCAATTAAAAATGTTCTCCAAGCCTTGTAACCGTGGGAGTGGAAGTAAATTATGCTCCCGAAGGAGCATAATACACGTGCTCTTGAGTTTTTGTGAGCTATGAATAAGATGAGATAGAGATGCCCAGAAAGCCTTTGTGGGCTGTGAATAAGATGAGAAAGAACGGGGTGATCAGAGTCGCATGAGAAGCACCGAAAGCAAAGGAAACAAATCATGGAGGAATCAAGCTGCTTGTTTCCCACGCGATGAGCTTAAGGCGAAATCAGCTCCCTTATTTATAGCTATCACAACCCCTTGTTCTCACCCATCACCTAAATACAGAAAACACAGAGTGCGAGAGAGAGAACCAAAAGAAGGTTACCATGGCTTACTATGGTTACTCTTCCTACGAATACAATGAGCCCCAGCAACAGATGGAGAGGTATGGTGGATCCTACAACTCAAGCATGGCTGGGAAGCAGGCGCCGTCAGAGAGCCCGTGGAACTCTATTTCTGGCTCTAACTTTCCACCAGGGACTGATCCGAAGGTGGTGAAGGCGTTTCAAGCTGCAGACGTGGATGGGAATGGGTTCATTGATGTGATGGAGCTGAAGAGGGTCCTCTCCTCCATTACCCAGACCAATTTCAGCCAACGAACTATTCGCCTCATGATATCTACTTTCACAAGATCCAACACCAACCGAGTAGGCAAGTCTCTCTCTCTCTCTCTCTCTCTCTCTCTCTCTCCTAATTAGCTTACGAAGATGAAAATGCGAAATGCAGGGCCAAAGGAATTCATGAGCGTGTTTGAGGGCCTCAAAACCTGGCTTGTAAGCCATCCCTCCCATCCATGAAGAGAGGCAAATGCAGTATTTGACTGCTAACTGGGACTTGCCCGAGTAACTCAGACTGCCATCCCTAAGCCAACTTGAGTATTCCTAACTCTTGGATTTTAAAAAACCTATATATATATATATATATATATATATATATATATAAATTAAAAAATAAGAAATTCATTGGTAATTTTTTTTATGTTTTATACCATTATGGCAAAGATGGCAAAGTATTTTTGCCGTGAATACTTAATTTTACCTTTTACCTTCTTTTTAGATTATTTCTAAAATGCTCCCGTTACAAATTAAGTTTTTTCAAAATCTATTATCTCACAAATTTATATTTTTTAACTCATTTAGATGTGTTTTATTTAATTATAATTTAAACATATTTTTTCTTTTTTTTAGGAATTATTTTGTATTTATTTATTTTAAATACTTTTTGGCTTGAGTAGAACTTGGCCGCTGAGTTACTCGAACTCTTACCAGCCTGAGGCAGATCTTTCCAACACTAGGCAAATTAAAAGCAAAAGCAAAAAAGAATATCAGTTATTGAGATGTTTCCAATACTGATTGTTCTTTTCATGATGGTATTTCAGAACATCTTCCACAGACATGATCAAAACATGGATGGTACGATCGATGCAACAGAAATGAAAGAAGCACTCAATGCAGTCGTAGGTCTTCCGGTGTCGCCCAACATCCTCAATCTCCTCCTCTCAAAAGACAGCCAGCCAGCAATTCTATGTGACAAGTTCATAGAGTGAGCTCTCTCTCTCTCTCTCTCTCTCTCTCTCTCTACCAGGGCGTGCGTCTATGTTAATATCACTCTTTGAAGTCTGTAGATGTTGTTTTGCTTGGTTGCTGACAATGGCATCCATCTCCTTGTTGTAGGTATTGCCTCGTCGTGAAGGTAAACCGCCACAAAATCTTTTCCCCCTTTTTCGCACCACATACATTATTGACAATTTGGATCCTTAGGTAGGTAGGTAGGTAGGTAGGGTTTTTGCGCATGGAGTTTACATACAAATGAGGTTTTTGCGTATGGTGTTCACCCAAACGATGAGCACTTTTTGCGTATGGTGTTCTTGCAGCTGGAAGATCATTTTACACATACTTGCATGTATGCGTTTGATAGAGAAAGCGAGCAAATACCCCATTTGTAGCGAGTTAGTGCGATAAAGGGATTTGTGGGGAAACCACGGGAAGAGGTAAAGAGAACCGCATAGGAACTGGGGGCAAGGAGAGAAATATTGGAATGAGGTCAACTCTCTTCTGACCAATCTCTTGCAACGACCTTTTCCTTTTAATAACACCAACTTTTACCATCGATTCTTTACCCAATTCATCAGCTACTTTATCGTCAACCTTTCATGTTTACAAATTTTACTTCACCACATTCTTAAACCGGACACGAAGCAGGCCCAGGCCGAGTTGACTTGGCAAATCCAGCTGTGTTTGGAAAAAAAGGCTATCTTAAAACTATAAAAATTAGAGAATATATCAAAATTCCCATAAGAAATGCACTAATAATATTTTTTTAACTTTTTGAGTTCATAATCATCATCTTTCATGGGTGTTTTGGAATAAAAATAACAGTAAAATGTTTATAGTTCATATCTCAATACGCCTTTTCATGTTCTCGTCTTTGTGTAGCTTGAGTATTTTGATAAATGTCCCTAAGAAGTAATTAAAATTGCAAAAGACATTAATGAAATTAAAAAAAAAAAAAGCTATCAGTGACGACAAAAATCTTTGCCACGTAGACTTTCATCCACCAGTGCCATAAAAATTTACTTCCTATTTGTCAGAGTACAGGCTATATCTAGGTTAAAGGAGAACCAGATACATGTAGACTGGATTATTTCGAAGATTTACGAAATATCTCCAGTTTTACAGTGAAAAAGTTAATTCTAAAAATAAATTTGGAATGGAATGGTTACTTTTGATTCGTGCAGGGACTGACAGAGAAGTTCAAGGACAAGGACACCACTTTCACGGGCAACGCTCGCTTCGCTTACGAAGATTTCATGCTCAGTGTCTTACCCTTTGTTGTCGCATAATCTCTATGCGACCCTAGCGTTGCCAGTAATGAACATGTAATGAAAGCCCGGGGCATATTACTCCTAAGCCTCAGTAGTAAATAAAGATGCATTACATATTTGAGGGGCCCTATACAAGTTCAATTAATATAGTTAAAATCATAGTTATAAAATGTACAAGACCCATAATTGGCGGTCATGCTATCCCATGCAAACAACAAAAATAAATGTCTTGAAGGTCCTTACGAGAGGGAGTATCAACGCCCATTTTCATATACAAAGGGTTTTGATACTGTTAGCATTTCCTCACAAAGGGTCGAAGCCCTACAAATGAAAAATGGATGGATGGAATGGATGAAAAGACCATATAAAAGATAACGCACGCCACCAAACTACTTTCGCGGTTAATTTTCACTTGGATGGACAGCACACATTCCGACCAACAATAGGAGCTACCTGAACCATTAACCCAACCCACTTGTCTCCTTCAAATTTACAAACCATGCCCATAATATGCATAATCCAAGGAAAACAAGCAAACACAGACCAGTGTGTGGATGGACCATATGCAACAAAAGCTAAAGACGAATTGCACACAAAAATTCTCTCTACTCACAACTGGCAAAGCCTTTGCGAGCCTCAGTAGCAAGAAAGTACAAGGCCAGTTCATAAGAAAAATGTCCAAACCATTCTAAACTCTCTCAGGACGCTAATCAGTTTTTTTTACCATAGCTCTAGACGATAATACACTGCCACCACTACTTAAATATGGCTACCATGTCCATGTAGCATGACAATCTTCCTATCTTCTACAGCTCAATAGAAGTGCTTGTTCAGAACTACTAGCTTACCTGTTGCTGGTGGTTCCCATAAACAGGGTAGGTTCCATAAGCTGCATACACGGCCGGATCTTGAGGCTGGGCAGCATAACCATAGCCATCATAAACCTGCCCTCCATAGTAAGACCCATTCCATTGATTTGCAGCATCTGCCCTAGGCTGTTATTCACCAATTGGTAAAAAAAAGGAACAAGAAAAATCAGTGAAGGCAAAAAGACCGCATATTGAAATAACCAAGCACCCAAACAAGAGAGTTCTACAAGGTAAGCATTAATGGCATCGACCCTAGGATGCTAATTACCAGTTCAATAGAGAACAGGAAAATCAAAGGAGGCAAAACAACAACATATGGCAATAACCAAGTACCCAAACAAGAGTGTCCCACAAGCACATAGCAAGTACATTATAAACCAATAAGCTTCAGAACCCATAGTCCATGTGACCATCGCTGTCTGATGAAATGGTGTGCAGTGACAAAGGAGACAGGACCCACATTTTGTTTCTGGTGGATCACAATCTCTCTGTCACCATCCACCATCATTTCATTGGGCAGTCACGACCTAAACAGAGTAAGTTTATTCCCTAGTCCATTGGATTATAATATACTTTACCATCTCTCCCTACTTTATGTAAGTTCAAGAAACTAACTTATTACCTGCTTATTCCCGGGATTGCGACCCCAAGAAAGGCGAATTGTCACCTTCCCAATGACGGTGCCATTCAACCCTTGCAATGCCTCCTCAGCATTACTCCTGTGAAGTTTTACAAAGTAAAATAGCAATATGGGCACAAAAGGAGAAAGAAGAGAGTGGGGGAGTGGGAGGGGATTAACACATGGACTAGATACGCACCTATTGGCGAATTGCACAAAGCCACACCCCTTATTAACTGGTATCTTTACTGAGGCAATATCACCATATTTAGAAAAAGCTTCTCTAAGATCGTCCTCAGTAACACTTGAGTCAAGTCCTCCAACAAATATCTACAATTGTAAACAAATTAATGAGAAAATAGTGCTGTGCATTGAACAACAGAGGATCAAGATTTAGACTCACTGTCGTGTTGTTTGAATCACCCTCGGACTGGAAGTTTTGACCATTGGATGGAAAGCCACCTATTTATACAAGAGTATAATTGAGTAATCTGATTTCCTTTTCCATGATAACTTAATAGAGCAATACACAAGAAAAGGAACAATAAATCAAGCAGACACTAAAGAATTATATAGATACAACATATTGTCAAACAAAAGAGTTCCATTATCAGAACAAAAGCATCACATATAGCATCAGTAAGCCTATAAACCGATCAGACCTGGATTTCACCAACCACAACCCAGACCTGATCAGCAGGTTCAAGGGCTAACCCGGACCACATCAAGTCTAGGTCAATCAGTCCTGGACCCAACAACGAGGATCCATGTAAAAATATAAAATAAAAGTTGTATATAAATTATATATAAAATATATTATATATATTTTATAATCTATAGTAAAAATCATATATATTTATAGCTAAATTAATGTGAATATCCATCAATTTTTGTGGTGTTTCAAAAATGTCCAAAATAGCCCAAGTTCGGAAATCCAAGTTCAAAATAGCAGTCTATTTATTTTATCGAGAGATTGGTTCCAGAAGTCGAGTTCCAAATCTTGTCATAAACCAACCAGTTTGGAGTTTCGAGTTCCGAAATGGGGATTTTTGACCGAATTATTGGTTCCGAACTGGGGACAATTAATTTTTTGATAAAAAAAAAGGTTCAGAACTGAGTTCCAAATCGGTCTCTCACTCTCTAAGTTCCGCTAGTTCAAAAAAAAAATACAAGCGAGACTGTTTGAAACTCCAAGTTCAAGCCAGCTCATATTTTTGCTTTTTAGCAGCAATAGGTTCAAAAATTGAAGTTTCGGACAAGTTTGTTTAGAAAACAAGTCGATTCACAACTTCAAGTTCTGATCAATCTCTCAATAAAATAAAGAAACGCTGTGGTTCGAAACTTAGAGTTCTGAATTAGGGTTATTTTTTGGAAAAACCAAAAAACACAGAAAAGGAACATGAGCTTCAATTTCCCTCAATATGAAAATGCACATTCTAAAAAAACAAATTTATAAATATTACATTAATGTCCCTAAATAACAATAAAAATTATATAATAATATATAATATATAATATGAAATAATATATTAATAAATACTTAAAAATGCCCAAGAGCGAGTTTCTATAGTACCTTGCTCAAGGTTCGTCACCATCCAAATTCCATCAAACAGCAACTATCACCCGATAGTGCTTAAATTTTAATATTTTTATACAGAACAGATTTACTTAAATTTGGGGCAGGTGTATATCTAACCATCACACATTAAATAAAATGATAACAAAAATAATTATCAAAAATAAAATAACCAAAATACCTCATATATACTTATATGGTGTTTTAGTCATTCTTATTAATTCAATTGCTTTTTATAGTTTTTCAGGTGAGCCTCAAGGAGGCCCACACATCAAATTTTATAGCAGTTTGACTTGTAGAAAATTTATTAAAGTTCAAACAATATCAGACGACTGTATCCGTCTAATGGGATTTGGACAACATGAGTCATGAGCAAAGTTCTATAAAAACTCGATCATGAGCGTGCGTGCGTGAGTGTGTGTGCGTGCCTAGGTGTACGTGTATTTGTAATATAAGTACACAATCAGATCATTTAGATTTAGTAAAAGGTCAGATTCGCACTTAAGCCAAAGATGTGAAATCAAGTACCTAAGGGTTTTAGTACAAGATCACAATCGTACTTAGTTGTTAGATGTAGAATCGAGAAGCTGGTGATGCACTACCAACAAAGCTCAAGGTTAAACAACATTCTTCTTGAACTTTGTGACAACCCCAACCACCTCATTCCAAATCTGATGGCTAGGAATAATTATGACCTTGTACAATAGGAAAATATTTTGATAATACAGAATCCCATATAAATGTGTGTGTGTGAATAGGAAAAAGCTAAAAATATGTTGTCAACAATTGTTCAGGTCATGCTCCCAAACATCAAATCATGATCAGATGGTAGAAAATGCATGTTACTTTGTGAATTTCAATCTTTTATCTACAAATTGGATCGATATGAGATTTGAGGTTATGCTCCCAAACATCAAATCATGATCAGATGGTTGAAAGTGCATGTTACCATTTGAATTTCAATCTTTTATCTACAAATCAGATCAATATGAGATTTTAGGCATGGGTGCTTGCTTCAAATCGTAATGGATGCTTGACAAAATCTTGTGTTTGTCATTTTTCAAAACTTTAATTTCTTTGGTTCAAATCGTAACCCGCCATCAGCATCTATTTTAAAAATTTCTCCCTGTTTCCAAAATTTTCCTAAAAATGTTTCCGAAAACAAGGAGTTGGATAATAAGCCGCCCACAATGATAACACATCGGATCCTGCAAAATAAAAAGGATCAACCCTAAGTCCAAAAGAGGACTGAGCTAGAGAATGCTCGAAGAAGTTAAGCATATGTGAGAAAGAGGTCCAACCACACCTAAACCTCTCGCCCAAACATGCAACACTTTCAGCCTCGACCTTCAAAACTCTGACCTTCCAACGACACCGACCACTAAGCCTAGACCCTAGGAACATCAAGGGATATAAGACGACTTGGCATTTACTCGGGCGGAAACTTGCTCCGCCTTTTAACCTAAACCACTTTCAACTCTATTCTATTCATTTCAAAACACAATCTTCCTTGAAAATCTAACACCACAACCTTAGCCTGCAAATGGGGCCCGCAGTGATCGCCTCAACCGATGGGCTAAGTTAACCTTCAAGTCCCAGAGAGCACAGGCACCAAAGGCCAACTGATGCCAAACTTTCGAGCAACGATGCTATTTCGCACCCTCGCATGCAGCCTTTTGTTAACTATGTACTTCTCTGACTTTGTGGCTCAGATGTCTACGTCTTTGCCACTCATCTCCCTAAAGCATGCGACACGAGCGATAAAGAGGGGCAATTGTAGACACCCCATGTTTCAGCTGAGGAAATCCTAAGGAACCAAAAATCCTAATCTTCCTAGGATCTAGCTTAGACCCTCGTAAACTTAAATTTAGCCAAAACCCTAATTTATTTTTGCTACCAAAAACCATTTTTTCAAGCCTAACCCATACTAGGAACCACACAATTGTAATACACCCTAGTGCACCCTACTCCATGCTCCACTCCCCTTTTCTTTCTCTCTCATCATCACCCAATCTCCTCATATGCCAATCTCCTCATATGGGCCCCACTTTCTCTCTCTCTCAAAATAGGGCAGTGGGTATCCATCAAAATAGGGCAGTGGTCTGAAGTGGGCTTTGGGAGGGTAGAGTATGAGTCTGGGAAAGCATAATCCCATTGGGGAGATAGGCGATATCTGTCTAGTTTGGAGAGATTGGGAGCCACCAAGTGATACAACAAAGTAAATTGGGTATTGAGGAGAGGGATGTCTATCAAGTGGTTCCTAGAGATGACATCAGAGAAAGCCACCATACCTTGTGAGATCCTAGACTTAGAACTACACTCCAAGGACCACCTTGTGACATTAAAGTCCCCCCTTATACATCAGGTGGAGGGTGGTACCAGAGCTAACAGCTCGAGTTCCTCCCAAAAACTGTCTCAGAGGCCATTATAGTTGGGCCCACAGACAGACATGAACTTCCACTGAAAGCCATCAGTTTGTTTGGAGAGGACCAAAATGATGGAGAAGGTACCAATGTGGGAGAAGCTTATGGAGTGGGTGCAGGGGTCCCAAATGACCCAGATCCCACCCGAGGTCCCTATGGCCTCACGAGCAAGCCATTGTCTATGGGCGGGAGCCCCAAATTTGCCACACCAGCGTGAGGAGGGAGGAAGGTAGTTTCTATCAAGACTAAGAGAGATGTGTGGTGTTTAGTGTAGAAGTCCTTCTCTGTCCCTCGTTTGACAGCGTCTCCGAGACCTCTGATATTCCAAGTTAAAATTTGCATAGGTACGAGGGTTGCGGGGAGGCATGCTTCTTGAGGAGCACCGGAGAGAGGGAGATGCAGAGGTAGGGGATGAAGTGGGAGTCGCCTTATCATAGTTGACACTGCATCTGGGATTCGAGAGTTCTCTACTTCCCTTCTTACTTACTTTAACTCTTGTTTCCGCGTCTGTTGTGCCAAATGCACGACGGGCCTGCTCCAATCCATCATAGTCATGGCAACACCATGTGCAGATTGCCTTGTGCCCTATCCAGGTTGTCCACAAAGGAGGAGTTGAACGAGGTGCCAGAAACCGAGAAAGAGCACGCCGCTGGGGTTGTAGAGTCAAAGCCAAGAAGAGGGGGGATGGTGGGTGATTCCTAGAGGCAGAAGAAGGATTTGAAGCAAGGAGTGACATGTGACGAGAGTTGCTGCAAGGTTGTACCAGGGGGGAACAATAGCAAGAATGGAGAGGGAAGAGGAGGACAGAGGGGAGGTGAGAGGACGAGGGATGGGAGAGAATGGGGAAGAAGAGCAAGCTGAGAAGAAAGGGAGGGAGGAACTAGTGAGAGGGTCAAAAAGAAAGGAGGAGAGGCCGTGGGGAAAAGGAAGCTGGCTGGAGGACAAGGAGGGAGAGGGGGAGGGGAGAAGGTGGAGTGACAGTGAAAGGAGAGGGCGGCGGATTAAGAGGAGAGAGAGGGTAAGGTAGAGGGTAAGGATGGGGATAGAAGATGTAAGGCAAGGGAAAGTAGAGAGAGGGAGAATGAGGGTTTGGGGATGCAGTAGACTAAGGGAGGAAAAGACTGATAGGGTGGCGAGGGAAGAGAACCGAGGAGAAAGCGAGGAGAAGCCATAGACGAGATGGCCAACGAGAAGGCAGGGCGGGGGAGCGAGCACGAAGCAAGTTGGTCTATCGTAACCCTTGGGTCAGATTGACGATCTTCTGTTGTGGAAACATCGCTGCTTGAGGTGGGATGCCGAGGGACAACGTCGGGGCCGCGAGGAGGGTTGCCGACATGGGAGGCTCCGAGAGCTGACTCAGAGGGAAGGAGTTGAGGAGGGGAATGAGAGAAAGGCCAACTTTCTCGGGTGGAGAAGGTACTGCTGAAGCTGTGGAAGCCGGCTGACATGGGGTTGGAGAGGACAAGAGGTTGAGAAAGGAAAGTTCTTGGGACACCAGAGATGGGGGAGAGATGTGGGGCATCAGTGGGGAGAAGAGGGAGGATAGAGAGAGACAGGCCAAGATGTGAGTTGGAGTCTGCTGGGAAGTTTCGAGAGGTAGGGAAGACAAATGACCGTGGGGTAGGGGGCGGTAGGGGTAGAAGGTTGTCCTAAAGGGGCACGTGTACAACAATCGGATAAGAGGCCCATACAATCATTGACGAAAAAGCAAGCCTCGTTTCTGTCCGGCTTGATAACCGAGTGTAGGGCAAAGAAAGACAATAGAGTGTCAGGGGAGTAATGAGGAGGAGGAGGAAAGTCGTGTGGTTGTCTGAAGGTACATGTGGCACAAGGTAAGGCGGCTTCTCAGGCAGGAAATTTGAATCCGGCTTGGATCTAGGGGAAGCCAGTTGTGAGGGCTCAAGAGTAGAGGATGTGTGTCGAGAGGAAGAGGGGGCAGATGGACTCACTATTTTAAAAAGAAGGCCGCCCAGCGCCTGGACGGCCACCTAGGCGGTCCAGAAGGCCTGGGAGCATCGCCCAGGCCTAGGTGGCCAAACTAGGCGGACATACTTGAGCGCCCACCTAGGCGCCCCCTTGAACCCACCTAGACACCCGCTCGGGCAGACGCCCAGAGCTTGTGCCCGGCCCAAGGGTAAAAATGCAGCTCCTTAAGGGTATTTTTGGGTCATTTTTTTAATACTAAAGGGTAAAATTATGGGTTTTAGGTTCATTTGAAACCTAAAACCCATTAGAGGCTATTTTAGAGAGAAAAAACCCCAAAACAAAATTTTGTTTTACTAGGCACCCGCCTGGGCGGGCCGCATAGGCGCTGGCAGCCTGGACCCCCCCGACCACCTAGGTGCCGCCTAGCACTTTTTGAAACACTGGATGGACTGTAGATCACAGGAAGCGAGGCTTAGACCACATGGGAGGGTAGACAGGGCTCCAAATGAGGTTGTCGTGGTCCTGAAGGCTACTGCACACAATGGGAAACCTGATGCCCCAGCTTCGGGTTCCACGACTGGGTCGAGAGACCAAGGTCTAGTCATTCGATTGAGGTTTGACTGCCCCAACTCCAGGAACCAACTGGGCTGGGAAGTGGTAGGGTGGTGAAGGAAGATATGCCGGCACCCATGCCAAGTGGATGATGTAGCAGAGACCATCTATTTTGAGTCAAAGAAAAGGTAGGATGAGCCACGGATCGAAAACTTCAATGAGGGTCTGGATTGACCCAAGGGGGCGGTTGTAGGAAGACTTCCAGTGAACTGATATGAAGCCTCTACAAGTGTCCCCAATAATTTTAAAAATGTCCAAGTGTCAAGCATGTAGGGGGATATTGAAAGCCCTCAACCAAATCTTCTGTATAGTAACGGCAGCAAGGTCTTTGATCCACTTAACTATAGAGAGGGAAGCTCCTTTGAACTAAGCCGATGTTTCGTGAAGAGCTCTAGCCGCTGCGACCTCTGATGGGAAGGAAAACAGGATTTGCCCGCCTGAAAGTTAACAAAGTTCGGCCATGCCCCACAGGTTGTGTCCCCAACGTTCAATGCCTTTCACATCACATCTGGGAGGATGGAATTTACCAACCAAAGAGGACTGGAGTGATTGGGAGGAGACGAACTTGCCAAAGATGAGCACGAAGTTGGGAACATCAGCTACTGAGTGAGATGGGAGACAATGAAGGAGGCTGGTCAGCACCAAACTGAGAGGGGTTCGAGCAAGGACGAGGTGGAGGGAGGTAAGTGGGGAGACGGGGTAGGGGAGGAGGGTTAGAGGCTGAAGGCCACATAAGAAATGGTAGAGGCGTGGGGAGGTGGCCGGAGTCATATTGTTTCATAACCATTTTGGATATTTTATGATTTGCCTTCAACTAATCTTATTAGATCTTACAACTGATGTCTGTGCTAGGAAACCGTTCCTTGCAAACTCAACTCATCACAAGGATAAATTTCTATTCACACAACGTATTGTAACATATCGCACTTGCCAATTGATATGACATGCACCTCCCACAACTCCTAAAGTAACAATTCCATGTTTAATAATGTAGAAGTAATGGGTTAATTTATTTGAATTCATCAAATAAAACCATCACCATATTCAATGAAGACCGACCTAAGCATCTATCCAGCTTGTCAACAATGACATATGTGACAAGCTTCATGTATGGAATGCATGAGAACAAAAGGTTGAAAGTTGGCATGCAACATAAACAAAGCAGACAGAAGTGAGATGCAACCTTAGTAGAACATCCATCAACTAACCGGTGCCCAAACATGCATAATACATGAACAAAAGGTTTGAAATACCGCTGATCCGGTTTGGAACTGCCCGATCTGAATCGGGAATCCTTGGGGGCGAACAGTTTCCCACTAAGTATCAGGAATCCACTAATTCCCCCCATGAGACAACTAGTTCTGATCTATTCTCTGAAAGAACATGCCATCAAAACTAGCTCTACTTTATCGTTTTTTATTTTTTTTATTTTTTAATGATAGGTTTTGATAAACTGCATCACCAATCCAGATCGCTGAATCCTAAACTGGATCAAAAATCCAAATGCGCGATTCGAGTCACATATCCCCCCTTTAAAACCTTGCATGGACACGAAAACATAACCAAGTATATTTCCCCCTACAAAAAGAAAAGAATTGCCCAAGAAGATGCTTAGGAAGATTGCTTTTAATTTCAAAATGTATAAATGGAATTTGTTAAGTTAAAGTCTCATGGCCACATCCGACATGCACAAGATAGTTTTTATCTAGAATTTGGGTTCTAAATAAATTTCTATATGGTGAACCAAATAAAAACAATAAAAAAATATTTTGAACAAAAATGTTGACCAAAATACCCTTAAATTGTTTCAAGGGTATTTTGGTGAACTTTTTTGTTCAAACTAATTCTTTTACTATCTATATTTTATGTGCCATTTAAAAATACATCTACACCCCAAATTGCAAATAAATATTATTTTAAAATAAAAATAAAAAATAAAATATGAAACTCTTTTTGTGCCATTGGATGATACTAGGTTCAATCTAAATCATTTAAGGGTGCTTGTGCACCCTTCAAGCGTCCACATGACATGGATGCTATATTGTCCCAATTGTTAATTGTTAAAACTTATAACATTCCCAAATTTAGGGAAATTAAAAATTTTAAAAACAAAAATCTGTAGGGGGGGGTTTCCCTTATAAATACATGTATATATTAACAAATAAATATTAAGATTAAAAAATATATATCACCCACACTCCAGGTAACAATATAAACTACCAAACAATTCTGTCCAAACTTTCTCATTCAAATCACTGACTCGCCAAAGTGTGAGATAATATGACCAAAGAAAGTAGCAAACAGCATACTTCCACATGCTTAACACTCTTACATGGAAAAACTAATTACAAGTTACAGCGGACAAGGACAACAAAAAGCAAGATGGAAATAGCAAAAAAAAGTTCAGGAACATCAAACAGTAAAAATAAGTACCTTGAGATACATATTGTTGTTGAGTGGATTTCCTAGGGGTAGCGACCCCAATACGCATGGGCCTACTGGAACAGTAAAGTCCATTCATTTCAGTCATAGCTCGCAGCCTCTCACTATCATCACCAAATCGTACAAAACCATAGCCTTTTGAACGGCCAGTGTTGGCATCAAAGACAACCTTTGCGCCTTTTACGGATGAATATCTGCTTGCAAAAGTCTCTTGCAGTAAAGCATCAGTAACATCAGAAGCCAGATCACCAACAAATATAGAGTGATCTGAACCCATATCAGAACGTCGATCACCCATGCTAAATGTTGCCCAATTCAGTCGAAAGGCCTGATCTGTACTAGGCATCATACCACCGTTGTAATTTTGAAGAATTTTCTCAGCAGCTGCACGAGAAACAAACTCCACGAATCCATAACCTTCTGACTGGCCCGTTTGCTTATTCCGAATAACTTTTAGAGATACCACCTGAAAATTATTCGATTAAACAATAAATATATGTGAGAATCCGAATAACTTTTAGAGATACCACCTGTAAAAATTATTCAATTAAACAGTAAATATATGTGAAAAAATGGAATATACACAGTTAAGAATAGAGCCCTTGTAGTTAAGTGCATGGCGTATGTGTGCAATTCATTGTGAAAGCCTCTCAAGGCATAAGAGTATTTGTCTATCATCCTCAAATGTTAGAATTTTGAAAATTTCTCATGCATTAATGCGGATGTGGATGGATGATCAGAACATTTGCACCATGGAAATATAGAGCCCTTGAACAAAGGAACATACACAGTAAGAATAGAGCCCTTGCAGTTACGCGCATGATGTATGCGTCCAGTTCATTATGAAAGCATTTCATATTTTATGCATAAGAGTATGTCTTGCATCCTCAGATGTCAGAATTTTGAAAATTTATCATGCATTCATGTGGATGTGGAGGGATAATCTGAACATTTACAATATGGGAATACCTTGATATCAATTGGACAACATATCGTCAGAATCAGAGACCCATATCTTAGTTGTCTGCAGACTCAACAAGGCATCAGCATAGAACAACCTATCAAGGAAGACTAGGGCATCCAGAACATTCATGTAAGGAATTCAGAAACAGAGAATTGATCAAATCAAATCAGCTAACAAGTTTTTTTTTTCTTTTTTTTCCATAGTTCAGGTCCAACAATGTTTAGGCCCATAAGATATTGTAGCTAACAGGCAATCTCATGATCACTTGCAATGCAACAAATTAGCAAACATCTTTATTGTGATTAATTTGCATTCATATTGATTAGGTGAAGCACAATCTACCATTTCAGAAGCATGGTTTTCTGAAAGAATTGGCATTCAATTTGATAGAAATTACAATTTCTACATCTGTACTTAAGTAAAACCAGCACCCGACAAATCTCTACATTTAATCATTCTCTTTCCATGGAAGGATTTCAAAAAGACTAATGGATTAGTGCATAATTTGTTCATACCAAACACTTAATTTGAAGTGAAATTGGGTATGGTTCTTTCCATGAAAATTTCTGAGTCACCACTTTATTTTCTGTAAAATACTAAAATAAGTATTTTGAAAATATTACTAAAAATTTTTAAAATCTCCCCACTGTTATGGTAGTTGAGCATACTGAAGTTTTTCATGACTAAAACCAGTACGATAGCAATATTGATTTTGAAGAACACACCATATGGCCGACAGAAGAACTTTCCAGTCTCATTCCATGGATAAAGATGCGATCATTAACACAATTTCTACTTAATGATGAGACCCAAGGCTACAAATACAAGTTGACAAATAGTTAAACCTAGTACTAAATCTCAATTATCTTGTAAGATAATTGATATAAAATACATTGATACCAAATCCACACAAGACACAAAGTTGGCCACCTATGCAAAAAGAAAATCAAACAACTCGAACAGGAGTCATGGTTATCAAAATCTATGGTGAACCTATGAGGACAGAAGAAACACCACATATGAGTTGCACATGTGGAAGGGCAATGTCACAAAGGCTGAAGGGCCTATTGACCCCATCAAGATATTGCCAATTATGGGCCAGGGATAAGCCATTAAGCAAAAAAATGAGATGTTGATGGCATTGCACAAGGAACATGAGACACTATATACCTAGATCCTCTAAAGTTGCATTTCAGAGAAATAACTATAAAATAAATGAAATTTTTAGCACCTATAAGTACATCCTTCAAAGACATTGCTTACATTCTCCTTCAAAGGGGAGAAAAGCGGGAAGTCTA
Organism: Amborella trichopoda; assembly: GCF_054954075.1. NCBI lineage: Eukaryota > Viridiplantae > Streptophyta > Magnoliopsida > Amborellales > Amborellaceae > Amborella > Amborella trichopoda. The sequence continues at coordinate 44,526,945 of NC_142339.1, forward strand.
TCCAATACAAGGCCTTCAGCCTTAACCTGAACACCCTTCCCGCCTAGCACTTCAAGAAGCAGTTTGTGTGCATGCAAAAGGATGAGGAAGAGGATGTGTTACCGTCGACAACCCCAAGTATTGGCAATTCAACAGACTAGGACACACTAAGCACCACCACGGGATGCTCTGGTCAGCCATTACTTCAACAACCACAAGCATCATGCCCATAGCAATATTACGTTAGGAACTCATCAAATTTCCTTGAACAAGTTTAAGAATTTCCATCAATGCTTAGCAAGTGAGATAGTGTCTCAAATTCAGGATGAAAATAAAAACTTTATTCTTCACAATTCTCCTCTCCAAGCAGTTGAATAGTTGAATCAGGGGCCTCAAATACTTATCCAAGCCCTGTTCACTTGAAAATCCTGTCCCTCGTGGAAGAATTCACAACTCTAGTTTGCAGTATTGGGCATGAGGATCTGTCACATTACCTTACCTTTATCTGAAATCTCACATACTCTAGGTGTTCCTCCCAAATACCAGTCTCCTCTCATACAACTAGAAACAGAACAAGTGGGTTGAAAATTTTCCCAAATCACTTTTATGCAAGACAAATGTGGCAAGAATCACAAGAGGTGTACATCCTTGAAGATCATCTCAAGCTCATGACCCAAAAAGCTATTGTCGAAAAAAACTTTTAACCAAAAAGAAAAACAAAAATATGTTCTTGCAATTAGGCCATCCATCAGAAAAGCTCCTTATTTCCATTTTTCACTTCTTGCGAGACTTGATAATACCATTCTTGAAAATTAGTATCCGAGTAATATCTCTGCTGTTTTGAGAGTCAAGTAATATCTCCTCTGTTAATGTTTGCTTTAATTCAGTATAACATTTGAGCGCAAGTAGCTGTTGTTTCCATGTTTGGCTATAAGTACATCGCTATATACTGGTTATTTCAGTAAGCTAACAGAAATTTATGGTACGGAATCAAGGGAAGGAGACATGCTTTAATTCATCATGACATTTGTGGGCAAGTAGTTGTTGTTTCCTTGTTTGGCTATAAGTACATTGCTTCCTTGTGTTCTAGAGATTTCAGCAAGCTAACAGAAATTTATGGTACAAAAACAAGGAAGAGACATCCTAGGCATTAAGCAGTAGCACAAAATGTTAATAGATCCAACATGATGCATAATTGATACTTTTTAAAAATGTAGTTGAGTTTGTTACTAGGATCATGCGCATGTACCAGTTTAAATATTACTTCTTCCTTAAATTTCATTTTCTACTATAACCTGTTGAGTTTAGCAAAGCCATCATGGAACAACATTTGTTGAAGTCCCTGCAAACCTTCAGATTTCACACTCCAGAAGAGGTGTACCAAATTGACCACGGTTGATATGACCAAATTGGCCATGAAAAGCTTCCTACAGACCTTCATTTTCCAGTGGACACTCAAGTAATGGTAATCTAAAAACAGAAGCACATAATGGATTCACTGATTCATAAATATTCTTCCCAAGTCATGTTCAGATCCCTCACCCCCCTCGCCCCTTCTCTGATCCCCCAATTGCCTTAAGAAAGGAGATACAACATCACTGTTCAGAACACTTTATAGCTTGCCTGATCAGACAATTAACATCATTTATGTGTCCTTCACTATCCCCCTTTGCAAATCCTAACAATTTTGTTACAACTGTCACTCACGCTAAGCAGATAAATGCCATGCAATTAGAAGATATCAGCTCTTAAAAAATAAAACATCTCGACCATTGGGTGTAGGCAAGGGATCATTTATACAAGAAGAATGAGAAATCTATGAAGATGTGGAAGACAAGCTAGTGCAAAGACACAAGTCTATCAGATGAGGAAACATGGGGATTTGAGATGCAAGTTTGAACCTAGAGGGAGCAACTATATTTGCCTGTGTGGGCAAAGCAAAGCTATCAAATGTGACCACATAACGTTTGCATGACCCCATCAAAGTATATGTGCCCTTGGCACACTGCATATGCCCCCCTTGCAGGCTGGCATAATGTACCCACATAGGCGGATAGTGTTTTAAAACCCGGCAATTTCCAATCCAAATGGGACTCGGTCGGGACCAAACTAGTTCCGAGATGGTATGGGATCAGGCTCTGTTCGGCCCCTAAACCAAGAAGCAAATATTTCTTAGATTTCAAAGATTTTGTGGATTATTTGGGCAAAAGTTCGAGTTCATTCTGTGCTATGTTTTGAAGCAATTGGGGTGAAGGTTTACTATGTAATTGAGGATTTCTACGGGGACGAGATTAAAACCTAGAAATGGGAAATTTCTTTCTATTTTGGATTTGATAGAGGAACCAACATCAATTTTTGGGTAAGTTTGATTCTCACTACATTTTTATTGGAACAATGTCTTCATCTACTCCGAGTAACAAATATCTAACATTGAAATGTTCGAAACACAACAACCTAAAGGCTAGTTTGAATGTCAAATTAGAAAATATCATTATTCTAATAATGGAAGCTTTTCAAAAGCATAATAATAAAAAATTGAAATCTTTTTCTATTCTTACAAAGTTGTTTTAGTGTTCTAAAAGTATTTCTTTGATATCCCTCCGTACCCCATCGAAATCATCTCTTATCTCTCTCTCTCTCCCCCCCCCCCCCCGGCCCCGGCGCAAAATAAAAATCTGAAACCCTTCTTTAAAGCCCAAATTCATAAAAAGAAACTTAAAATCAATCTACCCATCTATGGTTCAAGAACACCATTTCTCCACTTGGGGCTTTTCTTAATCTGTCCCATGGCTTTGGTTGTGGGCTCTCTGATTCTATCAATGTCATTTATCTTCACTCTCCATCAAAAAATTTCATGTCATGGCCACCAAGCCTACGACTGAATCAGTGTGCAAGTATAGGATGGTTTCTTTGCATTATTTGCTATTGGGTGAAGATTTATGAGGTTGGGTTTTATATTGAAGAATCTCGTAAAAGGGAAAGTTGTGAAGAACGTTACTTCAAATGATGCGATTTAAAGATGGTGTTGCTATTTTGAAGTTTTTCGCATGAAAGTTGCAAAGAAATCATCTAAGGAATTGCTTTGGAAACCAAAGGGTGGTTGAAGAGAAATGTGAGGAATGGCTTAATCAAGGGATTCCCTAGTAATGGAGATATCTAAATATAGAAAGTTTTAACCATCTAAGCTAAATTGCAAGGGATTGGCCTTTTTGTCAAGGAGTCATTGGGGGGTTGGAATGAAAGCCATTTTCATTGATTGTGAGAAATTAGAGTTTTAAATAAGAGAACTTTGGAGATGTGCAGATGAGGAGAGAGAGTGTGTTGTGTCATTTGAGTTGGGGAAATGGGTAGAGAAAGAGTGCATGACATGTTTTCGGTCTACATGGGGGTTTAAAGAAGGCGCAATACATCATTCGACAAATTCTAACTTCGATTCTCTCAGAGACTCCGATAATGGATCGATTAGAGAAAAAGCCAAAAATAAATTGCCCACTGTCACATAAATCACATATTCATTTTTCTAATTTCTTTTTTAATTTATTAATAGCACCAGCAGCAATGCACCCACATCATAACAACATCAATGCATATAACACATCGGACTCCCCTAGGTTTGATAACCTTGGGGCAAAGAATTCTCAAGAAAAAACAAGGACATCCACAGTTTTAAAATGTCGCCACATAACGCATTATGCAGCAAAATAATGCATTATGCAACATAGACTGCATCGCTCTAGATTGCACATCCAAAAAAATGTAATCGGTCTGCATACGAGACGCATCACCCACGTGTGTGGCCGCATCACCTACAATGCATCATGGGCGATGCGCCAGCATATGCGCTTTATGTCATGAACGGAAATAAGCCCACGACAATGGAAAACTTGTTTTTTCCTCCGCAAAAAGGAGGGGAGGTTGGGTGTATATCCAACCCCCCCCCCCCCCCTTTACGCCCCTTCTGTACCCCAAAAAAAAAAAAGAAAAAAAAACACACTAGAACCATATTACACAATTCTAAGGTGATTGAAATGGTATTACATGGATTGTTAAAACACGCCTGCAAGCAACTGCAGAGAGTGAAGAGAGATTAGGGCACACAAAGATAGCTCAGAAAAGAAAAAGAAAAGAAGACAATCAGAAAGAAAGAATTGATAGAAAAATTTCAAGTATTTGATGACTTGTATGATTGAGATTTGAGAGTTCATTATCTTTTTCTCTTACATGTTATAAATATAAACTTTTGGCCTTAAACTCTTTGGTGTTTAAAGTTTGGATATTTTATATGAAATGGAATGGATTACTTTGTTGTACCTATTAATTGTGTTAGAGTTAGACATTTAAACTATTGAAGATTAGCAGTTAGAATAACAAGCTCCATTACTCTTTATCAAGCTATCAGGGGACTCAGAGTCTTGGACGGCTAATATGTTATAAGTATATTGAATAAATTCAAATACCTATTATCACATAAATCACATTTAAGTTTTTTTTTCTAAAACATTATGTTTTCCTACACAAGTTTTTATTTTTCTATTTTAGATTTATTGACCACATTAGAGGTGATGCACCTGCACCAAGACCAAACCGAGCCTCATCGCCACATCAGACCCCCAACCGCATCCCACATTTCAAAACATTCATCCATAACTAGTGCATGATAAGCAGGTTTCACCGAATAAGGAACGACCCTACGAGAATGAAAAGAGAGTAATATGGGAATGGCAGTGCAATTGGAAATAAAGGCTATCCAAATTGGGTACTAGGACACAACTTGCTTTGAAGGACAGACAGTGGGATGCAAACCCCCCACCCAAATAATCCATAGAACGTTGGGGTCCAACCAAATCTATATGAGCACAATAACATTGAACCTAAGGACTTCTAGGTTTTGTTGCTGGATGGTATTAGCTACTTTCGAGGCTATAAGTAATGTGTGTGTGGCATCAATATGGGCTAAGTACCTCAATGGGAGGGCGAAAAATTTTTAATTCAAAAAATAAATTTTGATAAAGTGGAATTTTCATATATGGAACAAAATTGCAACAAAGAAACTCAAAATAAGAAGTTATTTGTCATGGATATGTATACACACTCAACCTTTTCCAATTGTTCTAGCATATACAATGCATATTAAGATGAGGTGAATGAAAACAAGTAAAAGTATTGTGATTGTTGTTTAACATTTGCTCCATGACTCTCCCATTACACCTAATTGATCAATATCGCAAACTTCCAACTTATCAATGGAATATCACTTGCCTAGAATTTAACTAGATTAGAACTAAGTTATTCTAAAGCAATGTCTAGACTAATACTCCATTAGAAAACCACCCTGATTTTGATAGGAGCTTCCTTTGGAAACCTGGACCTAGCCACGATAAGAGAGGCCTTAAAGACAGCCTAGAGCCATATGGGCACCCTACGAGCCAATACTAGTGAAAGATTCCACAGTTGTAGAGGTGCCTGTTCTTGTTGGGATGACGGTACTTAGTAAGTTATCCTTAAGCTCCCTCTTGGTGGGTGATACTCACGTCATAGCATCAGATGGGCCTTCACCATGCATTTGGCCAATCCACCTCACTAGCCCCAAGGAGTGTTCCTTTGCCATGCCCACAAAGAGGTCATGAGGAAGCTCATAAGATGGCCAGGTGGAGTGTGACTTAGCTCCTTCCAAATCATAGTCACATATGCCCAATCTTCCCTGATAACTCTCCACTAGGCCCTTTGGCTCGAGGGACCTTTCTAGGAAGAGGAAATCCTAAAAGCTTTAGATGACTTAGCCAAAGACAAAGCCCCCGATCCAGATGGGTTCCCCATAGCACCTTTCAAAATCTTCTAGAAAACCGTCCGTGCAGACTTCATGAGTTTCTTTGAGGAATTTGTCTATCGAGGAATTCTTCACAAAGCCATCAATGCTACATTCATTGCCTTAATTCCCAAGGTAGAAGGGGTTGAGGAGCTAAAGGACTTCCGCCCATTCAGTCTGCTCAACTCCTCATACAAAATCCTAGCTAAGGTTCTAGCTTCTAGAATGCAACAAGTCCTTCCTTCTATCATCTCTCCATCACAGACTGCATTCATCAAAGATATGCAAATCCTAGACGGAGCTTTAGTAGCACATGAGTGCATTCACTCTAGGCATTTGTCCAAGAAGCCTGGTCTAATCTTTAAGATTGACTCTGAGAAAGTGTATGACCATGTTGACTGGTCCATTCTGGATGAGTCAATGGCAAGAATGGGGTTCCGAGATCGCTGACGAAAATGGATGCGAAGTTGCTACTCTCATTCTCATTTCTCAATCCTCATCAATGGAACCCCAAAAGGCTTCTTCCCTTCCTTGAGGGGGCTACGCCAAGGGGACCCACTCTCCCCTTTTCTTTTCCCTATTACAGCAGAAGTCTTCAGCCGATATATCTCCCGTCTGCACCAGGCAGGCCTCCTCAAGAGCTTCAAAACCTATCAACGAGGTCCAACAGTGTCTCATCTGCAATACGCAAATGACACTTTGGTGTTCCTAGACACTTCTTCATAAGAAATTGATAATCTGAGGCTTTATCTCAAATGTTTCCAAGTGGCTACAGGATTCAAAGTCAACATGGAAAAATAAAAATGATGGGGGTGGCAGTCACCAACGCTGATATCAGAGAGAGCTTATCCCAAATTGGGAATGCAAAGTAGAGGACCTACCCACAACATACCTTGGTCTGCCTCTGGGATTGGAAAAACCTAAAAAGAGACAATGGTCTCACGTATTAGACAAGGTTAATAAGCGTCTGGCAAGATGGAAAGGGAGATACCTTTCTTAGGCAGGTCGTACCACTTTGATCAAAGCAACTTTGGCTAATGCTCCTATATATCTCATGTCTCTCTACCACATGCCAACCTCAGTGGCCAACCGCTTAGAACAACTAATGAGGAATTTTCTCTGGTCGAGACAGGCAGAGAGAACCATTTAATTCCTTGGGATAAAGTTTGCTTACCCAAACATCAAGGAGGGCTAGGGACCAAGACCATAGAAAACATAACCTGGCCCTGTTCAGGAAATGGTGGTGGCGCCTAGCCACTCAGACTGATTCCCTCTGGGCTCAGGTCCTACGCAGCAAATATAGGATTTCTGAAGGAACTTGGGTGCCTGAGAAGAGACCTTTGAGCAGGGCTTCAGAAACGTGGAAGTCAATAACCTCCTCCCTCTCACTGCTCAAAAAATTCATCAGGTTTCATCCAAGAGAAGGAACAAGAGTGCGCTTCTGGTCAGATCTTTGGCTAGGACATATGCCTCTAAGGGACCTATTTCCATCCCTTTACTCTATCGCCGCAAACAAAGACTCCACCATCGCTGAGGAAATGGTGCTGGCAAGAGGCCGAAGAGTGTGGAACTCCTCGTTAAGAAGATACCTCTCAGAAGAGAAAAGCAACCACTTGGCAGCTTTGCATCGCATTTTCACCTCAACACAAGGGAGGGACTTGATGGTATGGTCTCCTGCCCCCTCTGGTACCTTCTCGGTGACCTCTTTTTACAAAAAACTCACCCAACCCCCCACCTTCCCTCTTAACCCATCCTGTATCATATCCAAGGTCTGGTCCACTATAGCCCCTCCTAAAGTGCAGACTTTCAATCGAATAGCGTGCACCCAAAGGGCACTCACAGTAGACCAGCTTCAAAAGAAAGGGGTTCCAATCCCCAACAAATGTGCCATGTGTTTGACTGAGGAGGAATCGAATCCTCACCTCTTCGTTCACTGTAACCTAGCCCACAACCTTTGGGGTCAAATATTGGAGTTGTTTGGCTTCCAATGGGTTACACCCCCAATGGTGAAGGAACTTATATCCTCGGACCACGCATCACATTGGCGGAAGGCTGGTCGAACCTTATGGAAGGTTGTCGTGGCAGCCACTGTATGGGTATCTGGGTAGAAAGAAACGCCAGGATATTTTTTTTTTTTTAAAAAGGTTAACTTAAGAAACGCCAAGATATTCCAAGGCCATTATACCCAAGGCTCAGCACTTTTTCACAAGGTTACAGCCTTAGTAACTTTTTCGGCCTCCAACCACAAGATCTTTTCGGGTATCTCTGTGAACACTTTCCTCAACCAATGGGAAAATATCCTGTACCACCAGCCACGAAAGGTGTAAAGAACAAACAACTGGCTGCCACCTCCATAAGGTACCATCAAGCTTAACTTTGATGGGAGTTCTCTAGGGAACCCCGGCCCTGCAGGAGCTGAAAGTGCCTTCGGAGAACATCATCGCAATATTTTGTTCACCTACTCCGAGCAGCTAGGCCACGAAGACTCTCAGTATGTTGAAGCCATGGCCTTGCTGTTGGGCCTCAAAGGCTTCAATCAGTCTTGGGGACGGCACCTTCTAGTAGAGGGAGACGCAAGTAATATCATTTCATGGGCAAGTAGGAGGTCAACACCTCCAGGGTACCTCGCTTCGATCTTTGATGACATTGCTTACATTTGCAGGGATATGGTTGTCTTTTGGAAGCATATCTCGAAGATGTCAAACGAGTTCGCCGATCTCCTGGCTAAGGACAAGACTAGGACCCAGGGACAAAACCAAACCCAATCCATCTCTTTTTTTGCTCTGGACCACAAAGGGTACACTTAGTAGAACATCTCTTTGTAATCAGGTATACCGATAAGCCCATTTTTTGTAACCACACTGTAAATCTATTGTAATCGGGTAGATCTCTAAGCCCATTTTTGTACAGGGGGTCTGATGACCTATGTTTTACCGGGAGACCCGTCAAGTGGGTACTCTCGGATTACCCCACAACTATACTTCAACTGTATATAGCAATACAAAAGTTAACCATTCTCAAAATAAAACTCTCCACTATAAGTCTCTCATGCATTTTATCTCTTCTGCCCTTCAACAACTACCTACAACCTAGTTTGTCTATAAGGTACAACTGGATCTATGGTTTTTCTTAACTTATTTATGGTTACTCAAAAGAAAACAAGCTCATATTCCAAACTCCACATGTTTAGTTGCACCCTTTCAATCTTCTTGCTACAAAAACACAATAATTATTTTCATGATTTGTGGAATGCATATGCATTTACATGCTGATCATCAAAGGGTTTTTGTCAAGATTCCCCTTTACACGATGTCCTGAATGTGATCCTCATCTCTAAGCCTTGGACCACCTTATGCATCTTCTTGTTAGGATCAAATCCAAGCATGAGGAGAATTGGTTTAGACTCAAGACCAAATACATAAAAAATAAATATAAATAAAAGAAAGAACATGCCCATTTTTCAGGACACAAATAAACGAGGCTGTTCAGCCGAATTTAATGAGCATGTAACTAGTCACGTAGAATGCCATAAGAAGAGAACAAGTAAGGTTCATGCAAAATGGACCCATGCTAATGTACCTACTTGTTAGCAGTATACAAATATCAGCCTTCAGACTGACAAAAGGTAATATGTTGTTCTCTCATTAGATATTTTAGACATCTCGATGAAAACTACTAAATATTGTAGACAATCAATCATGTTGTGGTTTCTTGCTCAAGGGGTGAGAAATAGCAATATCATTACACACACTTGTGCAGTCATCCTGAAATGCCCTTACAAAGGAGGGGGGGAGGGTGGGAGGTTATTTATCATAATTACCTCCAACAAAAATTACCAAGTATTCCATGTTGCTTTCAATGGCCAACTCGAGATTCCCAAGCATTGTTATCATGCAGTATGTGCCAAGAGGCACATCGCAAAACAACACATATAAGCTTTGGTGGGATGCGCCTGCATAGCGCATATGCGGCACATGGTGATGCGAAAATACACCCATGAAAAGGGGTATTTTAAGTAATTCCCCCCCCAAAAAGAGGAGGGGAAGTGTTTGGGGAGTATTAAACCCACCGAAAACATCAATAACAGCTACGAACGTGGCTTTTTGCATCCATTTGATAATGAAAAATAAAATAAAAAAGAAGGATTTGTGTTTTTGAAAAAATATTTTGATTTGGTCTTGGTGGATTTTTGCTTGTTGATTGGGATTAGTTTGGGTGGATTCCAGGAACTTTGAGCGAAGATTCGACAACATTTTGAGAGTTTCAAGGGCCGAGAAGGTATCAATATTTTCTTCAATTAATCAATAAGTTTCTATTTCGTAGTATATTAATAATTTTTTGGGCCAATATCTTCTTCACAATCTTCTAGTAACAAGGATCCAGCTAGGAAATATACAAACCTCAAAAATCCAAAAGACCAAAATTGTATTGTTTGTACCATTGTGGAAATACTTATATGGCGAGTATTAACCTATTTTTTTCTGTGCAATAACCTATTCTTTGAGATTTTTTAGAAATTTTTTAGATTTATTCACCGCATCCAGGTTATGCACCCGCATCTGGACCGCATCGAGCCACATCACCGCATTGCCCCCTGATTGCATCGCCCCCCTAACCGCATTGAAACCGCATTTTAAAGGATGAGGTTTCCACAAGGCTTAGGTTTATGAAAACAAAATAAAGCCTCACCTCAAATCCTTGTCTGAAAAGTACTTTCAGCGATAGAAATCTCTATGATGGCTCTAAAATCAATTTTCAACACCGACAATAAAATTTGAAACTCAAAAAAGGGTATAGATCTTGCGGATTGTTAACACTTATATTTAAAGAAAAATGGACAATCTAGATAATTTGGTGCTCATCACCTGGTGCTTACCAGGTGGACGCTTAATTTTAGGCAGGCAAACAGGGCTGTGGGCCCTTTTCCATCTTTCAAGTAGCCCCTAAGTGCATTTTGCGTAGTGTGGGCCCTCGAATTTGTTTTAAAAGAGTATTGGAGGGGTATTTAAAACCCCTAAAATAATAATAATAAATAATAAATAAAACCACTATACGAATATGGTGAGTTGGAGACTAACACAGTAATACACTACGGATTTTTGTAAGTGTGTTCACTAAATTTACTATGACTTGAAGTTTTAAACATGTTTATTCTTAGCATGCAATGTTTGTATGAAAAACGTTATTTACAGTACATATAAATACAAAACATTACAAAATTAGCACAAATATTTGCATATATGTGCGTTTGGACAGCACATGTATGCATATATATGAAGAATTTTCACTACAAGGAACCTGAATTTCTGGGCATCCTCCTAGGTGTTGGGCACTAGGCAGCAGACCAGCCTCCTAGGGGCCGCCTAGTATTTTTTGAAACGTTGACAGAATCGATTCAAAATCTAAACCTCATTCATATCTCTGATGTTGAATAAAAGCAGTGTGGCAGTTTGCTAACATATTAATAAAAATTCCACTCCCTAGCGTGAATTAGGTATCCTGAATGCATGCCTTGTTGTTCAAAGCAAACTGAACATGTATACTATCTTAGAGAAAACCATAAATTAACGTAGCTATTGAATTAAAGAAATAGGCATCACATACGAATGGAAATCAGAGGAAAGTACCCTCAAGAAGAACACCGCAATTACAATCAAAAAACGATTTCAATGGCATAAAGTGTTCAGATTCACCATAATAAAAGCATATGACCATGCTGTTATATTTTTGCTTTGGAAAAATACCTTATGACCAGGCCATATGCATATAACTGTATCACATAACCGCATATGCTAACTTATATTTTGGCTTTGGAAAAATACATTATGACCAGGCCATATGGCTATAACTGTATATGCCAACAGAAAATAAAAGGATACTAATCCTAGCAAACGACACTGAAGCTAACAAAAAAGCAATCCAACTTAGCTTAGGCAATCACGATATAGAGTACATTTATTCCTAATAATAGACATCAAAGCAGAGAGTACTTTGATGCATGATGCTTTATTGGACAAGTAATTGAGATAACAGCTATTATACAAATAATATTAATGGAGTTATGGAGAAAAGAAACCGTGGTATTAAAAAATATATATAAATCAACAAATACAGAGCAAGAAAATACGACATAAATCGAAGCTTCAATATCAGGACCAAGGAAATCAGAAATCCACAACAAAAACACAGATCAAAGAAAACAAACAAAGCCATGATTTGTACCTCTCCAGTGTGGCCAAAGCAGGAGTTCAGGTAATTCTCATCCATCCAATACTGAAGATCCCCAACCCAGAGACTCTTATTTTCTTCCGAGGACTGAGCTTGCTGCTGTTGTTGTTGAGGCTGTGGCTGAGGTTGAGGATATGGCAGGAAGTGTTGAGGATAGTGCTGGTAAGGTTGTTGATGCATCATCTGGTGTGGAACCACCATTGCTGCAGGGTAAGGCTGCTGCATTTGCATAGCCATCCATTGTTGTTGTTGTTGCTGCTGAGGATCCATAACGACAGGGCCAGCTCCTGGTGTGGACTGCATCATTATTTGATTGATTCCCAAAAAAATCCTACAAATCTCTCGAAAGAGGAGACCAAACCCTAGAAAAAAAGACCCTAAATCGTCGATGAAACCTTACAAATCCTCCGTAAGAGAGCCCTAAAATAGTGAGCAAAAGGCCTAAAGATCTCTCGTGAAAACCTTAAAAGAAACTTTGAATCTCTTGTAAAAACCTAAGATGGGAATTTGAAATGGAGATTTTAGGGCAACGAAGGCAGGGTGGAGGTCATTACAGGGCCTGGCCTCGAAGAACCAGGTTTCAAAAGGGTCGCCACGAAAGAGCGGTAGAGCTTATATAAAACGATAATACGTATGGGGGCTTGTGATATTTGAGGACCAGCTGTGGCCGTCCGATGCACATGGATCCTCTCGTCTGGGGTGCGGATCATGAGGACAACAGATCGACGGCTGTCGTTAAGCGTTTAGATCCGCGACCAGAGGTCACCCTAAATTTCTTTTCCTTCGGATATAGATGAGGCCACTGCGACGAAGCGTGTCTATCATCCTCGTCGTACGGATTAACACGCGTGAGCTTTTTTTGTACTATGAACTCTTTAAGCTAGTTAAAGATCTCGATAGCTTATTTTGGACTATGAACTCTTTAAGCTCGTTAAACTGAGGTAGACCAAAGAATAATATAAATTAGTAATATCATTTTTAACGAAAACTTTAGGAAAAAATACATAAATATCTATTTAATTTACGTTAATACCAAAATACTGAATATTTTATGTTATTAATGATATGTATGTTTTCTCAACTTTATAACAATTTGTAAAAAAAAAAATGAAACTACTTATTTTTGGTTTTTCAAAAACCGAAATTATGCCAATTTTGGTTTTTAAAAAACAAAAAATTTTAAATTTTCAGCACTTCAGAAACTTTAAGAAAAATTTCTCTCTCTTGTGGGTCCTTTGCATATTCTCTCTCTACCTCTCTCTCTTTATCGACTAATCAATTTCAAAAACCAAATTTTTTTAAATTCGATTTTTGAACAACTGAATTTTTTTAAATTCTGTTTTTGAACAACCAAATTTTTTTTTGTTTTTAAAATACTCTCTCTCTATACCCTTCCTTTCACCCATGTTTTACCCTGTCTTTTCTCTTTAAACTCTTCCATATCTTTTCTATCTGTACATTTGCATAAATAGCAGCCACAAAACTTCTCTCTCAGAAAAAAAATAAAACCCCTCTCTCTCTCTAAAAAAAAATCTAAACTCTCTCTTCCTCCCTCTCCCTCTCTCTCTAGAAAACTTGCAATACTCCAATACTCCCTCTCCCAACCTCTCTTTCTCTTTCTAAGAAAACCTAGAAAACTTACATAGAAACTTAACCCTAGCCTAACCCCCTTTTTCCTTGTGGGTCTCCCAAGTTCAACAACTAGCAGGAGTTCCAAATCAATCTTCCTTACTGTCTGCCTGAACAACTAGAATCCAAGCAAGGCTGAGCGAATAACATAACAAAGAGCAATGCTCGGGCACCTAACAAAGAGCAATGTCGGGAACTACCTCCCTTCAATCCGTCTTCACCAATCCCTCCTAATGATTTGTTATTGAGGACGAAACTCGAACTACAAACAAAGAAATTGTTTGAGCCCTTAGAGCGTCAAACTTTGCGGGCTGCTCGTCCCTTCGCGTCGACAAGGAAACCATTGACAACAATGGGTTTAGAACATCGTCGAGTATCACATCATTGGGCCAACCCCCCAAGGAAATAGAGAGAAACTTACCCAGAGTTCCAAAAAAAACTATTTTTACCCCTATAATGTTGAGAGAGAGAATACGCAGAGGACCCACAAGATAGAGAAATTTTTTTTCAGTTTTTCAAAAACCGAAATTGACCTGATTTTGATTTTGAAATACTGAGAATGGGTAGCTTCGTCTTTTTTAAAAAAATTGTTATGAAGTCTAAAAAATAGACATATCGGTAATAACGAAAAGCAATTGATATTTTGGTAATAACGGAAACTAACATGAATATTTATGAAATTTTTCCAAAAATTTATGGGGAAAATATCTATGTACCCTCTAGTTTTAGATTTCATATATCAATATATCTTGGGAAAAAAAAATCCTTAGTTATAATCCCTAAACTAACTTTATCAACTTTAAACATAATTTTTTTAGCCCAAACAAATATGAGAAACACATATCTTTTTTAAATCATATCCTTTCTCTCTTCACATGATATTTCTCAAACTTCTCTCTCCCCTATGGCTCTCCAACAACCCCTTCTCTCTCTATATTTCCCCCTCTCTCTCTCCATATCTCATGCAAAATCCAGAGTGTTCAATGGGGATAAAATATGTTTTTGCCTCCCAATTGTTAGAATTGGGTCATGGAAAGATGATACCTTCATTAGTTTGAAACATGAGAGATGGAGGGTATAAAAGGTGGATTTGATAACCATGTATTTTTTTTAGATGGGATGTGGATAGCCAATTTGGGTTATGCATTTTTAGAGCTCTTATTGACAATGGCTACCAAATCCCATTCTATTTATCTCTCTCTCTAAATCTTATGCATAATTGGCATATGTAATTTGATAAGGATTGTGTTGATTTTGTGTTTGGCATCTCAGTCCTACTTGACATCATTGAATGTGAAATTGGCATTTGGGTTCCTCACAATATCATGGGTATTGATTTATTATCTTTGAATTTTAACCATCTGAGGTCTAGAAAATTCAGTATCTATGATTAAGCAGATACTTGGAAAGCTTCCTCGCAGTCCATCAAAATCAAGTAATGTCGAGAAGGAGTTGGGAAATTATATCCCCAATGCACCCTACAGATTTTGTATGAGAGATGAGGAGAGAGAGGGGGGAAATACAGAGAGGAGAGAGAAGTTCGAGGTGAGGAATATCACGTAAAGAGAGAGAAATGTTATAGTTTAGAATGTTGAAAAAATAATAAATAAAAAGACCAATTTGGTTAAAAACGATAGAGAGAGAAAGATATGAAAAAAATATTTTTTGTTGTAAAGCTTCTGGATAACTAGAGAGATGGCCAACGACTCTGAGATTTTTCTCTGCGTCCTGTAATGGGTGAGTGTGCCCCTTTTATAAGCATTGAAGCTTATTCCCTTGCCACATATGGCAGGTTTTTCATCCAACGTTCCAGATTTCTCTATGCCCATATCAATAGTTAAGCCTTCTTTTTTTAATCATTCTCTCTCTTACCTCAAAGAAAAACATTTGGTTTAATGTGACCATTAGGATATCATTGATGGTTGGTTAAGAAAAAGAAAGAAAGAGAATGAAATATACCATAGAAATAGTCAAAGGATTTGAATGCAATAAGACCATTATAATAAGTATATAATATAATTAAATTGAATTTAATGCATTTAAAAATAGAAAGTAAAAGATGGACCATTAACATTATGGTGGTCATGAGGCCTTAGTGGCCATATTTCAACATTCCCATTTGGCCAAAAGGCCGAATGTACCAATGTTGGTAAGTCACAAGATTTTGCATGTTTAATGTTTTACCCAATGTCACATACTTCACTACAAGATTTTGTCCACCTACAGGATTTAATCTTTTGTAGCATTCAAAACATGTCTCTTGGGAAGAAAAAACTATATTTCCTTAAGTCCCATCATGGTCAGTGAATCCATTTGTTAAAGAGTTTGCTATCATATCATTGGAAGACAAATAACTTATTATAATTTCTTTCTTTTCTACTCTGTCTAGGATATAGTAATAATCAACTTCTATGTGTCTACCCTTAAAGCTTATTGCTCCATTTTTAATTAACGAAATTGCAGTCTGGTTATCACAAAATATCTGAACTAGCTCGTCGGCTATTTCCAGTTTCAAATCCTTAATGAAGCGACTTATCCATATGGCAAAGTAAAAGCTATACTACAAGAAATGTATTCTGCTTCCATTGTGCACCGGGCAACACATTCATGTTTCTTACTAACCCACTGCGACCCTCTATAAATGCTCGAAAGGCCTCCCTTAGATTAAAAGTTCTATTGGGTTTCGATTATTTGCAATGAGGCTTGTTGCCTTCAATTAAAATTTATCCTTCATCTTAGTGATATGTTGAGGTTATTACTTGCTACTCAGTTTAAGTAGATCTGTGACTCTCCATTGATTAAAGGGGCATTGTCATCATCGTTCGAAAAGTTGGTAAATCATTCATCGAGAAAGTGATCAATTGATCTAAGCCTTGAATTTTGTTGATATTCCTATAGTTTTTTGATAGCATGGATGCTAGATTGGTGATGAGTGAACAATATAAAATCGAAAACTTAATGGGTCAAACTTCAATATGTGGAAAAGAAAAATGAACTACTTATTGATTCAAAATAATATGGACTATATTTTGACTTCAACTAAACCTAAATTGGGTTTAAACCCCTCTGCCCATAGTAGAAGAGAACTTGCGAAATGGAATAGGAATGACAAATTAACAAAAACTACATTGTTTACTTTTATGAAGGATGATTTGATTAGAGTTTTTGAATATTATGAAACATCCAAATTTATGATCGAAGGTTTGATTGAAAAATGTGGATCTACATCTTAATCCCATATTCAACTTTTGTTTGAAAAATATAATTCAAAAAATGAATTTGTGGTAGAGCATGTTAATAAAATGATTGTTCTTGCTAAAGACCTTGCTGCGATGGGAAACCTCATTCCTGTGCGTATGCAAGTATCAACTGTATTGAGCAGTCTCTCACATTCATGGGAACCTCTAGTCACTGCTCTTAATCACTCATCCCAAGGAAGTGCCATGTTGAAATTACCCATGCACCTGAGTATAGAGGAAGAAGAAGAAATAAAAAGGGAAATGCAGAATTGCATTGTGCCCAAAATTCCTCCAAAAGTGATCACCCTAGACCCTACAATAATCAAATTAACAAAAATCGATTTAAAAGAAATAGTAAGGTTTTCAAACCACAAAGAGAAAAGACCTACAATAACCCGCCCAAATATTACAACTGTGGAGAGATAGGGCATATTAAACCTAAATGTCTAAATAAAAATATTTCCAATAATAGCTACCTCATGAACAATAGACAAATGAGCAACCACAAGAATAATGCCTGTCGTTTCTAAAGCTGGGGAAGTTTTGTTGAAGACGGTGGTTTTCTATTTGAGTTCTATTCATGAAACAATTAATCTAAACATGGCATAATCACCATAGAGGACAACTTCAAAATTTAGAGGCCCCACTACGAATCCCCATGCACAACATATCTTTTGGGGACCAGTATGGCAACGTTTGTTATGTAGGTTAATGCGAGAAATATTGAGTATTTTAGTTTGTAGTATCTATTCTTTGTAATGTAGATTAAAGTGCCACGTTAAAAACAAAAAATAGAAACTACCATATATATTCCAAGTTCTGACATATGGCTTGACTGTTAACACTTCTCTGATATGATAAGAGGATGGCTTCAAACCCTAATGGCTCAACCTCTATCCCTATTGTCCCCCCATCTCATGGGGAGATGCCTTTTGTTTACAAGGCCAAGGAAGTTTTGTCAAAGACTGAGCTTTTCTGTGTGAGGTTTGATCGTCATATGAAAGATATATTGTGGGTTTGGGTTGATTATGAGTGCTTAAAGGTTCGTCTTGACCTAGTCTGCTCCACTCTTGAAGTTATAAGCACTAGGCTTACGAAAATTGAAGATAATATCTAGCAGATTGCTCACGACTTTGAAGTGGTTGAAGATGGCCATGAGGAGCTTCGTTCCTCGGTCTATAGGTACTAGTTGGGTCTATGGTCATTAGCCATAGTCTTGCATTAATTATTGTTGTTGGGTTTCATTTTTTTAGTGTTTCTTTTTTGGTGGGCTCCTGAGTATATAGACATGTAATTCTCCACTCAGAATTACGTAAAACAATAAACAGGGTATTCACAACCCTCTCATACTCTCTGCAATTTAAGGCCAGAACCGTATATTATCCTCTCTCTTCCACTCTTTGCTACCTTTGGTGTTAAGCTTTATTAATGTTATGCTTAATTTCTTTTCCTTAGATGTATAATAGTTTTGCGTAATTTCAACATTTTTTGCTTGGAATTGTGGTATATTAAATTGCAAATGTGGTATGTTTCATTACATTTTTAAAAATTTATTTGCCCGATTATATATTGTACCTTGGTATTTCAAAAATTGGAAAATTGAAACATGATGCTTCTTTTTAACTATCAAATTCATTGCACTATAATCACGATGCTTATGCAACATGCTTGAATATATGACACCCCTTCCTCCACCTCCACCTCATCCCCCCTCCCCCCCCCCCCCCCCCCCCCCCCCCTTCCTGAATCGAAAATATTTTATGACGCTCATAATTTGGACTTCCCACCTATTTTCTATTAAAAATAGGCTTTAGGATAAGGAACCCCTCCCCTAGTATGTAGTTCATAGTTACAGTCCTCTTCGAGGGATGATATTCCAAGCCATCGTAATTGCGCGTGGCCATACGTTTCAAGGTGAGGCCTCGTGCACCAAAAAGGATGCAGAGAAATCTACAACCCGAGAGACCCTTATTTTCATTAACGTCCTCCCATCTTTGGTTGATACTTTATCTAATACCATTAGGGAGAATGAGGCCCTCCAATTGCAGAACACTGAATTGTTAACGGCCCTTGATGCCGCACATGCTACTTCCGGAAGAGCTGAGAGAGAGCTACTTGAGGTTCGTAATGCGATGCTGGCTTTATCTCGAGAGTATGATCGGATTGTGGATGCAAATGCCCAACTTGGTACCGAACTTGAGGCATACCGTAATAAACCTCATGGTCCTTTCCCACCTCTTGATCTGTATATAGATGATCTCCCATCCTTTTAGATGCCAATAGCTATGTCCCTATTTCTTTTTGTGCCACCTTATTTTTTGAGTGGCTTATGGTCGCCATAGGGTCTACCATATTTGATTTTGTTAGGTATCATGGCGGCAACGTATTCTAGTTCATCTATTTTATGGAGTTCCTTGGTGGAGGGTTTTTTTGGAGTCCCTTGACAGAGGGTGGGGGGGTGTTGTGTGGAGCCGTGGACCGTGACGCTTTGAGGCTCCTAATTTGTGGTCATTGGTGGAGGGTGCCACCTTCATGCTGGATTCTTATGGGCCCCTTGGGCGAACCCTTCTACTTTATCTTTATGTTCTGACTTTAATTATTTACACTTTGTTGTGCATTTAATTTATCCTATCTCTTTCCCTCTATCTATTTTTGTCATTTAAAATCTTTATGGGTTAATGTACTTTGATAAGCACATTCATTTGTATCTATTCATTTGTATCTTTATGGGTTAATGTACTTTGATAGTGAGAGAGATAGAATAGATACAAATGAATGTGCTTATCAAAGTACATTAACCCATAAAGATCTTAAATGACAAAAATAGATAGAGAGAAAGAGATAGGATAAATTAAATGCACAACAAAGTGTAAATAATTAAAGTCAGAACATAAAGATAAAGTAGAAGGGTTCGCCTAAGGGGGCCATAAGAATCCAGCATGAAGGTGGCACCCTCCACCAATGACCACAAATTAAGAGCCTCAAAGCGTCACGGTCCATAAATTAGTTATTGACTGCACTTTTGTGATGTGCATTTGATATCTCATCTCTCTCCTTATCTTGTCTCTTTTTATGTGGGTTTTTTTTTATATTGGCTACTACATTGATATTGAATTGTTGAGCATTTGATATCTCATCTTCACTTATATCTCTTTTATTTGTTTTTTTTGTATTCCAAACCTCTTTAGTGTTTAGGTTTTATGTTTTTAAGGATGGTGATGTTATGGATATGGAAAGCATTCCTTTATAATATGGAGTTATGAACATTCTTGACCTTATTATATAAGTACATCTTCAACTAAGTTTAGGGAGAGAAGGAAAGGCCTACAAAGAGAGTGGAATGGTGTGGGGGGGGGAGGGAGAGAGAGAGAGAGAGAGAGAGAGAGAGAGAGAGAGAGAGAGAGGTCTATTGAGACAAGGTAAAGATGAGAGCTAAGAAGAGGTATTGAGAGATGTGATTAATAAATAACGAGAATTGTTTATATTCTTGTGTCGATAAATAGTAATATTCTCTTTTTTAGGTGCAACGTATCCCTTCTTGTGATACTATGGTACCAGAATTGTCATTCAATATTTTGGAGGGGATAATATGACTATAAAAGATGAAGAGATTAATGAATCTTCACGAATGCCTTTGTGGCATTATGTCACTTTAGTTGGTGATGATACAAAACTGGGAGGCGGGGGGGAGGAAATGGAAATATAATTTCAACTGTTGAGATGTCTCTTTCACAGGTTCTTACATATGTGTGCGTACTCATTTATTAAGCCTTTCACTGGGGGAGAAGTCTAAGGGGATAATTATTTGCTCAAAAATATCAAAAGACGAACGGGATGAGTTGAGGCTAGAAGAGTATGAGACTCAACGATTGTTTGATTCGAGTCGAAAAGACAGCATGAGGTCACTTGATCAAACTGTATTCACGTCATTATCCCAGCGTTCAGGGGTGGCACAAAATGTTATAAGTTCAAATAAAAGGGTTAGGGGCTATATAGCTCATATGTTTGATGCTCATGTGAGGGAGGATGTTGATGCTGCTATTGCTCGATGTTTTTATGTTCATGGAATCCTTTTTAATGTCTTGAAGGGTCATCAGTTTCAAGAAATAATATATCCAATAAACAATCCTCCCAAGGGTTATGTGCCCATAAATATGAAAGATTGAGGACAAGTTTGCTAGATAAAAAGAGAAGCCGTATTGACCGTGAGCTAGGTACATTGAGAAGTGAATGACCAACTTACGGGGTTTCTAGTATTTCTGATGGACAGACTAATGTGAAGAATCAATCCTTGATAAACATAATGGTTGTATCAGAGGGTAAGGCTATGTTTGTGAATGGCTATGATTGCTCCAAAATTGAGCATACTAGTAAGAATATTGCAGATTTACTCTTGAAGGCCATTGACAATATTAGACCTTATAATATCGTTCAAGTCGTGACTGACAATGCATCGAATTACAAGGGAGCTGGTTCAATAATTCAACATGATCATCCACATTTTTTTAGTCAGGCTGTTTAGCTCACACGTTGAGCCTCCTCATGAAGGATATTGTGGACAAAAAGAAAAGGCACCTAACATTTACTTTTGCTAGTGATCCTTGCAACGAGGGTAAAAGGGTAGTGATATATACTCAACGATACGAGGTGTATTTCAAACCATTTCGAAACTCGACCTTCTAAAAGACAAAAAGACCATATTCGATTATCACTACATCATGTTAAGGCGCCTTAAGGAAGCGAGGCTCACCTTGACGTCCCTCGTCTTGGGCGACCATTGGTAAGGATTCAGACATGGCCCGAGAGATGTGGAGCATGGTGAAGTTCACAAAATAGTGATGGATGATAATTTTTGGGCAATAAACAAAAAAATATTAGTGTTCACAAGGTCAATATGGAAGATGATAAAGTTTCCAGATAGTGATAAGGCAATAATTGAAGATGCATACGAGCGTATGGATACCATATTAGGAGAAATATCGATTGCTCTACATGATGATCTAGTGTTGCTTCAAAAGGTCAGGAACTTAGTGGTAGCCGGATGAAACAGGGATAACATTTCGCTTCATTGTCTTGCTTTTCTTCTTAGCCCTAAATATTATTCTCATGAATGGTTATCAGTACCTACACCTGGTGGGGAGATGAGGGTGAAGCCTCATCAGGATATTGAGGTGTCTGTGTGCTACCATGACGCTCTTGATGTGAAAGTAAGGGATGAGGCTGAACGGAGCAAAGTATGATAACAAGTAAGTGATTTTGTTGGTAGCAAGGGAAGTCTCTCACTGCTGACGTCCATAACTGATAGAGCTACAATGTCATCAGTGTCATGGTAGGACTTGTATGGTGGTGGGGCCCCAGAACTATATTCAGTTGCAGTTAAGGTGTTCTCCCAAAGTGTTAACTCTTCATGCACTGAGAGATGTTGTAGCACGTACAGTTACATCTACAGTGTTAAGTGTAATTGACTAAATGCTGATTGATCTGAGTTGTTGGTATACGTTCATTACAATGATAGGCTACTGAGAAGATTAAGGACTGATTACATGACCAACTACAAGAATTGGGATGTTCATCCTGAATATGACCATCTTGTTGATGACATAAATGCCTTAGCTGTGATGGATGAGCATTTCGAATCGGATGATGATTTAGCTTCTCCTCCACCATGTACTAGATATGCCCTTCCCCCACCTACTTTAGAGGAGCATGATAGCCCCTTAAATCTCCATCATGACCATATTTTGCAACCCCATACTCTAGTATAATATTCGATTGCGACCCCAATCACTCGAGGTGAAGCCTTCGACGATTGTCACACATAGACTGCAAACCATTCAGAGGGCTCCCAATAAGATGAATGTCTAGTTGTGTTTCTCTACCTATCTCTCTCTTCCCCCTCCCCTCATCTTCGGTCTATATAACATTTGAATGAATTCGTGCCTGAATAAGATTAGCACTTTTCTGTCTCACACACTCTCTATGGTTTTTTTAATGATTGTTATTTCTTTATTGTAACGTCATTGTATATTACAATGACATTTATTATTTACAACATGTGTGTACGTCAGAGTAAGTAGGAATGAAATAAGAGCACTAAAAATTATCCAGGATTTCCTCCACATGCTTGTATTTCAATTCGCGATGAGAGGTGAGAGGGTGGGTAAATGAATTACACCATATGACAAGTAAACTTACCTCATATAGGAGCAAAATGGTCATTAAGTAATAGCAAATGTAACAAGCATTGAACTATTCCCTTACCTGGCAGTGGAAAATAGATTGCACGTTGAATAGTTGAGTGCGCCTATGTTCCATCAGGGTCTATTCTAACATACCAATCTTGAATTTTGTTATTTCCAGTTTCATATATCCTTGGGTGTGGTTTCTATAAGGTTGCAACCTTAAACAATCCAATTAAGATGCACCACAAAATTTTATGATGACATGCAATTTTGGTACAAATTTTTTTTAGGATTATCTGAAAATCTATTTTCATATCTAATTAAAATCTTTAAAACTCCAAAAATGGTTAAAATCAAGTAGATATATAAACATATGAAAATTCTTAAAATGGACGGTGTCAATAATATGTTGCAAGATGCACAATTTCTTTCACTCAAGATTTTTTATTTTTTCATACACTCATACATCTTGATGTCGAGATGATCAATTAGAGACTTTCTCAAAATTAAAAGAACCTTTTCCGATGGATTTTTGGAGTGCATCCTTAATTCTATTTTTTATGGTTGCAACCTTATAAAAACTTTTTCATATATCTTTGATTTTATAAAATACTATTTACATTCTCAAATGAGTTCCCAAATTTGGATTTAAATTTCTTCAATATAAGATTTTTTTAAGAGAGTAAATATACAATATAGTAATGCACACGATATCCTCACGACTTTTCTCGGCATGACTTGCCTTTAACAACGTAACTTTATAGTAGTTGCTCTAAGTTACTACTTATATATATATATATATATATATATATATATATATATATATATATATATATATATATATATATATATATATATATATATATATATGTGTGTGTGTGTGTGTGTGTGTGTGTGAAAAATATGGGATTGGCCTACTAGCTCATGAACATATGAGCCCAACGTCTCAGATTGATTCTGGGCCGATCTGACGATCACAAATGTTCGATAGTATTTGAAGTTTAGTTTTTTTTCTACAAATCCAAATAACTTGAAATTTTAGGCGTGTGTTTATAAAAAATAGGTGAACCTTCGAAAAATATCAAAAAAATATTTTGCATGAAATAAATTGACCAAAATACCCCTAAAAAGCTTTGAGGGGTATTTTGTTCATTGGCTTTTTCATGAATAAATTTTTTTATATTTTTATTAGGTGTGCCTTGATGAGAAGAACACACACCTAAAATTTCAAAAATATGTTAAAAAAAAAAAAAAATTCAAGCACTACCGAACATCGGTGATCGTCAGATCGGCCCAGATTCAATCTGAGCCGTTGGGCTCATATGTTCATATGAGCTAGTGGGCTAATCCCATATTTTCCTTATATATATATATATATATATATATATATATATATATATATATATATATATATATATATATATATATATATATATATATATATATATATATATATATATATATATATATATATATATATATATATATATATATATATATATATATATATAAAATTGAAAATTACCTATTTTTTTGGGTAAATAAAAAGGTAAGTCAGTGGGGGTTTGGGCGTCTACCCTTTAATGAGCATGAAGTCAGAGACTTCATTATAGGGCTTGTTGGTACTACAACCAAGGCCCCAACCTATTCTTGGAAATAAAGTAACTTTTATTTCTAAGATAATAATTTTTTTTAAAATTTGAATAAATTTATTTTACCATTTTATCACTTTCTAAAATAAATTTCTTAAATAAAAATAACATTTAAATTTAAAAATTTATATTTTAAGTAAAATTTTTATATAGTTATTACAATCCAAAATAATTGTAATGCATTTCCTGAATTTAAGCTTAATAGTAGCCATATATGCTTAGGTTGCTTCCAAATGGTACCCACACAACAACATTCCATATTAACATATTACTCTAATAATTTAATTCCTAGACAATATATTTCCATGTATACAAATTCCAACGTAAAGCTCATTTTCGTATCATATATGAGATTTTGAACAATACGAACATTAATCATTGATAACATTGGAAGACTTTATTTCATCCTAGATTAATGGGATTTAATTAATCTATGGGCATCTAGGATTAATTGTGCAAGGAACTAGGGCCTTGGGCCATTTCTAGATAGAACAATATTTTTAAATTTAACCAAATCGAGATCTCATTTATATGGGTGGGTGCACGGATCTATGTGTACTTAATGGAATTGGTTCCTCATACAAGTGGAGTTCTGCGATGGGGGCACGGACCACTATTGCTCGAAACGCGATCCTACAATGAAATGGAGCTTGATCCTAGCGAAATAGGATCGCGGTATTTTTTAGATAGGGGAGACTCAATATTAAATGGGATCTCGTTGTTGTCAATGGGAGTGCGATCCTAATAGACATGGAAACACGATCCCATTTTACATGGAACACGTTCCTTTTAAATAGAGATTTCAATCCCAATGCATCGGGATCTCGCTCCCTATTCAAACGAGATATTGGTCCGTAACTACATGGAACATGTTCTCGTTAAATAAGGATCACGATCCCAATATATCGGGATCTCGATCCTAATGTATTAGGATCTCGCTCCCTGTTCAAACGGAATATCGAACTGTAACTTCTACCCTCACCAGAACTCGCTCCTCCAGCTTCGGAGCTTTGGTTAGCCGTTGATCTGACCCTTTCGCTCCCGGAACCGGAGCTGCTCCCGCTCCTACTCCTGATAACTATGGTTCAAACCAGGGCAATCCTGTTCTAGGGAAACATTGAATCATCCCGATTTTTTGGTTTTTATTTATTTTTAATTTATTTTTACCAATTTGAAACAACCTAGTTGGACAAGTACGGGAATGCCCCCTGTTTGATTTTGGGTCTGATACTATGTTTTGAAATACTGCATCCAAATAATTAATATCATTTTTGGAGGGAAAATTGTCTCATGCAGGTTGGACCACATGACCACATATGCAGTCCAAAAAGTGTAAAGCACCCATTTTAATGATGGATGTAACTAGGTGTTCCATCTAAAAATAATGGAAACTAACAGTCTAAATGTTTTCTTACTAGAATTATTATTTCTAGTTTCTAAATTTTATTTATATTTTCATATTCATGATCTCCATGTTAGAGATTACATGTCCTTAAAAATTAAGTCAACAAATCTATCTCAAAAATAGATTTACTAAGAGGTTCACATTTCTACACATGCAAGCTTGGCCGCATAGAAACGGTGCAGTGTTTTCGCTATTTACACCCAAATATATGGGTGGAAATGCCGGCGGCTGATTTTCACGAGGAAATAACTTATAAAAGTAGGTGCAAATTACTCCTCGCAGTAATAGGGGATTTGTAATATTTTTTTAGTGATAAGGTTTCTCGGCATCTCAAAAATTTATTTTTGAAATAGATGTGGACTTTGAAATATAGTGATTGGGGATCAGAACCCTTAAAGACTAAGAAATTGAAGGCCCCAAGCATCCCAAATAAAAGCTTTACGTATTCTGATTATATTGATGCTTGGCATCGTGTCTTATTAGTCCAAAATGAGTATTATTCACACACTTGGTTTCTCCAGTCTAAATTACCAATACGTGACCCATTCCCTAATTGGTTTATTAATTGGTTTGCTACATGGGGATTTATCCCCAAAATCCTGCCAGAACCACTGAGTAAATCCCAAGAGAAATTTATTATATATAATGAAAATAAACCAAAAATCGTTTATCATCTATACTTCATGGCTTGTTATCAAATTCCTTGGATAGTTAAATGGAGATTTGCAATATCTGAACCTGTATTTCAAAATTATGAAGATATCCCTACCATAGGAAAACAAATTGGTGTCAAATGGTGGGATATATATGTTTAAGAGAATCTGAAGCCGGAAAAAACAAAGCTATACAAAATTCCGGAAGAAAGGATATCAGCCTCAATGGATGATCCTTCCCAATTAATAAAATACATTAAACAGATGAAAAAGAAAAACTCAACAGCTACCAGAAAGGAACTAGAAAAAAAATTATATAAGTTATTTGAAGAAGAAGTTGTTGAAGCCATTCAAAATGAAGAAAATGAAGAAATGGCAATGGTAAACAGAGAAGAAGATGAAAATGAAGACATGTCAGCACATGGGTTTTCTCATAAACAAAGCCTATACTAAGACCCGAAACCCGAAATCCTAGCTCAAAGAATCTTGGCCAACACCAGTTGTCAACCCTAAATTATGGCCGACAAAACCTATCAGACACCTGTCCCACTTTTAGCTACTTTTCTACACCTATCAGACACCTGTCCCACTTTTAGCTACTTTTTTACACATGTCCTTTACTATAGCAACACTTATCTTACCTTTCCACTGTAGCAGACATATGTCTTTACTTTTATCCCCTAAAGCAGATAACTATCCTACTTTCCCTATGCCACCAACAGTACGCTATCACCTCAACCACACATCTGTCCTCCTTTTAGAAAAGAAATATGCTATCTATCCACCACCACCCACCTGTCCCGGAATCCAAATAAAATTATAAAGCACTTCAACCTAATGCCTATAAGAAAGGAAGCCCTCTGCCTGAAGAAGCAAGCGAAAACCGAGCTGAATTCTCTGCTCTCTCTATCTCTCTCAATCTCCTTGTAAAATACCTTTTAAGATAATAGTGAGAGTGTTTGGTTGTAAAATGTTTATGAGTGGTTTGTAAGTACTATTCGACAGCTACATGTGTGACTGTAATTGGGAAAACCTCCCTGATTATTATCCAGCTGAGTGGAAACTCTTTTGTAGTTATTGCCAGTGTCGCTTGTAAGTATCTTTTGGCTTTTATGTATTTAGTTTGCAATATATGTGGTTTTGCTTCATGAAATGCAAATGCGTATTGTTTTAAGTACAAAAGTGTATCAGGCTACATATTCTACATGGCTATTAATTGATGTTTCTCCTGTATCCATAGTACTGTTAGTAATATTGTTTATCTATCTCAGTTATGTACGATTAGTTTAATTAGTTTAAAGTTTAAAGTAAAGAAAGTTTAGATCTTGGTGAAATTGGTATCAGAGCCATATTAAGTCTAGAACTAGTCTTCTTAATTATTTAATCATTAGACCTCTAGCATGTTCAAGATAATCTTTTATTAGTTTAGAACCTATTGAAATTCTCCATAAAAGAAAGTTGGTCCGAGTGTTGAAGCTGTTGGTACTCAGTTATAGTGACCATTCAGGCCAAGAAGAACCGTCCAGGTCCGTAAGACGTAAGAGGTTAACCTAAAAGCATTCATCAGTAACCTAATAATGGAAAATTTAGTTAGGAACTTTTCTAATAAAACATTAGCTTCATCTAGTAAGAGTATTCTAAGGATTAAAAATAAAGAAGAGATAGTAATAGATGATATCGAGAAACAAATACAAAACTGAAACATACCTAAAGTTCCAATTACAGATGTATATAAAAAAGGAACTTTTGATTTAAAAATAGGAGACGCAATAAAAACTGTCGAAGAAAGTTTATTAGTAACAAGTAATCAAGAAGATTTCCAATTATTTTCTAATAAAACTATTCAAAATCATAGAACTAAAAGATATAAATATCTGCATATAGGATTAATCCAGATAGCAATAAAACCTTTAACAAGGCTTGGATTAAATAATTCACTCATGGTATGTCTCAGAGATGCTAGACATAACATATTTAATGATTCACTATTAGGAATTATAGAATCTAGTTTATGCAATGGACCTATCTATTTCAATTGTTTCCCAAATTATTCGATATCCCTAACAGATCCTCATATACTTAAAGTTTTAACTTTAAATCTAAAAACACAAGGATTCAACATGGATTTAGGTTCACAAAACATAGCAATAGTATATAGGTTATATTATAAAGTTATGACCACACTATGTCCAAATGCTATCCAAACAGATACAAAAGGACATACAACCTTATTCCAAACAAATATGGAAAAAATAAATATTATAATACCCAGGATGATACAATGGTCCCATATCAAATTACCTACAACATGGACTATACAAAATACTGAAAATAGTGATGAAACCCCAGTTACTAATCAAACTCCAACTCATATTACCGAATATATAGATGGAGAAGTCGAGATAAAATTTAAAACGACAATAAGAGACGATACATATATAAAACCTCTAAAAAAATATTCCAGAGAACCTTCTAAGAAATCAGAATCTGAAATAAGTGGAGTAACAAGAACTGAAGATAATATTCAAATACCTCAATATAAACCAGCATCTAGTAATTTTCAGATAGTGAAGTTGAGTTCCAGGTATTAACCATAAGAGAAAATCCACAAATAGATATTAAAGCAATAAGAAGAGACTATTGAGCCAAAGAAAACGAACAGATAAGAAATTGGTATTTACAAAGATTTAGCAAAAGAGTAATACAATTAATCCATGTAAAATATATTGGATTTATCAAACAAGAAAAACAAAATATCAGTTTCTTTATTTGGTTAAAAGAATTGTTAAATCATAAAAAACTGACAATACTACACCTAGAAATCAATATGGTTAAAAATGATTTATATCAAAAATATGATTTACCCGATGGTAATAATATTACTAGTATTCATCCTCCCGAACAAAGTATAATTATAATAAAAGTCTAATTGACCAATTGATTTCAAAATTAGCTGCTTTAGATATCACAACTCAAGGGGTTCAAATAGCATCAACAGACAAGGGAAAAAAGAAGATAGCTGAATTCCAAACATTTGAAAGTCCAAAAGTACCCTCTCCTAAAAATTCAGGAAAAATTGTAATACAGGAAGCAAACATCCAAACTCGCCAGGAATTACCAGAAATAATAGATAGTTTAGAAAATAGGGAATTAGCCTTTTCAGAAGCCCTACCTATAAATCATAAAGATAAAATAAATAAAATATCTTATGGTTCAAAATGGAGACCAGTTGCCCAAGCACGAATGTACCATTTTAGGCCAACTCCTGTAGATATACAATTTGAAGAGGATCTTATATCACCTACTACTTTATATTCAGGACGGACAATTGTTAATTGAAATATTGACGGAATGTTAGAATACCAAGTAATAGACACTATGAGACATATGACTATGTATACTTCAGCATGCAAAATGGCTGGAAGCCATGACCAAGAAATAGCAAAAGCCATTATTAATGGATTCTCTAGATGGTTAAAAGGATGGTGGGATTTCCACCTAAGTGATATAACAAAAAACCAAATCCTAAGTACAACAAAACAATGGGTAGTAAAAAATGAACAAAATCAAGATGTGGTATATAGTGAAAGTGATACTGATAATACTTTAATATATACTATTACCCTACATTTTGTGGGTAGTACTGTTGTCTTAGAAGCAAGAACAAAAGATCTGTTATCTAATCTTAGATGTCTGACCCTATCACATTATAAATGGTATAAAGACGTATTCCTTTCAAGATTATTAACCAGAGAGGATAGTGCATCAGACTTTTAGAAAGAAAAATTTATAGCAGGATTACCACATTTATTTGCTGAAAAAATAAAAACTAGACTAAAAAATAAACATGGAGGAACTATTCCATACTCTGCATATACCTTAGGAGAATTATCTGTTGAAATATGTGTAGAAGGCCTATCCCTATGTACAGATATGAAATTAAAGAAACAATTAGACAAACAAAATATGACAGGCAAAAAAGAATTAGGAGATTTTTGCGAACAATTTGGTTATCATGTTAATCTAACTGAAAAATCACATAAAAAGAAGAAATATCAGAAACATGAAAACCCAAAACCCTTTAGAGAAAGGAAGTCTAAAAAGAAAGATAAGTTTATCAAAAACTTTTTGCCGAAAAATAAATCTAAAGGTAAATTAAGCAAAAGAAAATTACCCACTTGGTTTATTAGATAATCCGATATGCAGATATTTATATCCTTTAGTTCTATGATTTTGAATAGTTTTATTAGAGAATAATTGGAAATCTTCTTGATTACTTGTTACTAATAAACTTTCTTCGACAGTTTTTATTGCGTATCCTATTTTTAAATCAAAAGTTCTTTTTTTATAAACATCTGTAATTGGAACTTTAGGTATGTTCCAGTTTTGTATTTGTTTCTCGATATCATCCATTATTATCTCTTCTTTATTTTTAATCCTTAGAATACTCTTACTAGATGAAGCTAATGTTTTATTAGAAAAGTTCCTAACTAAATTTTCCATTATTAGGTTGCGGATGAATGCTTTTAGGTCAACCTCTTACATCTTATGGACCTGGACGGCTCTTCTTGGCCTGAATGGTCACTATGACTGGGTACCAACAGCTTCAACACTCGGACCAACTTTCTTTAATGGAGAATTTAAATAGGTTCTAAACTAATAAAAGATTATCTTGATCTTGCGAGAGGTCTAATGATTAAATAATTAAGAAGACTAGTTCTAGACTTAATATGGCTCTGATACCAATTTCACCAAGATCTAAACTTTCTTTACTTTAAACTTTAAACTAATTAAACTAATCGTACATAACTGAGATAGATAAACAATATTACTAACAGTACTATGGATACAGGAGAAACATCAATTAATAGCCATGTAGAATATGTAGCCTGATACACTTTTGTACTTAAAACAATACGCATTTGCATTTCATGAAGCAAAACCACATATATTGCAAACTAAATACATAAAAGCCAAAAGATACGTACAAGCGACACTGGCAATAACTACAAAAGAGTTTCCACTCAGCTGGATAATAATCAGGGAGGTTTCCCCAATTACAGTCACACATGTAGCTGTCGAATAGTACTTACAAACCACTCATAAACATTTTACAACCAAACACTCTCACTATTATCTTAAAAGGTATTTTACAAGGAGATTGAGAGAGATAGAGAGAGCAGAGAGTGAGAGAGTAGAGAAATCAGCTCGGTTTTCATTTGCTTCTTCAAGCAGAGGGCTTCCCTTCTTATAGGCATTAGGTTGAAGTGCTTTATAATTTTATTTGGATTCCGGGACATGTGGGTGGTCGTGGATAGGTAGCATCTTTCTTTTCTAAAAGGAGGACGAGTGTGTGGTTGAGGTGATAGCGTATTGTCGGTGGCATAGGGAAAGTAGGATAGTTATCTACTTTAGGGGATAAAAGTAAAGACATGTGTCTGCTACAGTGGAAAGGTAAGATAAGTGGTTGCTACAGTAAAGGTCAGGTGTAGAAAAGTAGCTAAAAGTAGAACAGGTGTCTGATAGGTGTAGAAAAGTAGCTAAAAGTGGGACAGATGTCTGATAGGTTTTGTCAGCCATAATTTAGGGTTGACAACTGGTGTTGGCCAAGATTCTTTGGGCCAGAATTTCGGGTTTCGGGTCTTAGTATAGGCTTTGTTTCTTAGAAAACCCATGTGCTGGCATGTCTTCATCTTCATCTTCTTCTCTGTTTACCATTGCCATTTCTTCATTTTGATTGGCTTCAACAGCTTCTTCTTCAAATAACTTATATAATTCTTTTTCCAGTTCCTTTCTGGTAGCGGTTAAGTTTTTCTTTTTCATATGTTTAATGTATTCTCTTAATTGGGAAGGATCATCCATTGAGGCTGGTATCCTTTCTTCCGAAATTTTATATAGCTTTATTTTTTTCGGCTTCAGATTATCATAAACATATATATCCCACCATTTGACAGCAATCTGTTTTCCTATGGTAGGGATATCTTCATAATTTTGAAATACAGGTTCAGATATTGCAAATCTCCATTTAACTATCCAAGGAATTTGATAACAAGCTATGAAGTATAGATGATAATCGATTTCTGGCTTATTTTCATTACATATAATAAA
Source organism: Amborella trichopoda (assembly GCF_054954075.1). Lineage (NCBI taxonomy): Eukaryota > Viridiplantae > Streptophyta > Magnoliopsida > Amborellales > Amborellaceae > Amborella > Amborella trichopoda. The sequence goes on from NC_142339.1 coordinate 44,559,826, forward strand.
TTTCTCTTGGGATTTACTCAGTGGTTTTGGCAGGATTTTGGGGATAAATCCCCATGTAGCAAACCAATTAATAAACCAATTAGGGAATGGGTCACGTATTGGTAATTTAGACTGGAGAAACCAAGTGTGTGAATAATACTCATTTTAGACTAATAAGACACGATGCCAAGCATCAATATAATCAGAATACGTAAAGCTTTTATTTGGGATGCTTGGGGCCTTCAATTTCTTAGTCCTCAAGGGTTCTGATCCCCAATCACTATATTTCAGGATTTTCTTGATCTGTAATTTTGAATAAGCAATTCCAGCTGAATTTTTTATATTATAATGTATTAAAGATATTGATCTTGTTTCCAACAAGATGCTTTCACAGCATTCTCTTGTTTTTAATCCACATGATGGATTAAGATTATTGTACAGGTATATTTTTGCAATTTTGAGTGGGTCTTCCATTGATTCATTATTCTTTATTATATGGTCCACAACAAAATTGGTATCTTCATACAGGGCCTTGTAAGCAGAGGGTTTTCGTGGTACTGATGGTGATGACATAAAAACAGGAGTATTAAAAGTAGGAGTATTATATGGAGAGGTTTGGGTTGGATATTCGATATATGGAAGGTGCTCTAGAGATGATGGAAGGTTTATAATAGGAATGGGGACTTCGGGAACTATATCCATAGGCCTTTTGCCTTTGTTTGCTATGGTATATATATATATATATATATATATATATATATATATAGAGCTAACAATAGCTGGCCAACTGTAGCCAGCTATAATGGATAGTAATATAGGTGGAATCCCAGCCTTCAGATCTTCATCATGTGGTTCATAATGCATATCACCATATGATTTTGAATTTTTTGTATAAATCTAATTAAAATGAAAATTTGGTTGTATATGTCTAACACTATTGTGCACAATATAAAAATATATAAAAAAAGTATTTTCAATAATTTAAAATGACCAAATTACCCTAATCATTTTTCAAAGGTATTTCAGTCATTTTATATTTTGAGAAATATTTTTTATTTATGTTTTAATTTTGCCCCCTATTTTTTAGTACACATGTCTAAAATTACATTATGATCCGATTTCTACAAAAAAATATTAAAATTCATTTCGTGATATGCATTATGAACCACATGATGAAAATATGATGGCCCCCATTCCATCTATATTACTATTCATTATAGCTGTCCAGTTATTGTTAACTTTTTCCTATATATGAGTAAACCTTAGAATAGCTAGACAGATATAATGAATAGTAATATAGGTGGAATCTTAGCTATTAGATCTTCATCATGTGGTTCATAATGCATATCACCATATGAATTTTAATATATGGAAATGCTGGCATAGACTCACTGGCTCATAGTTATATATGAGCTCAACGGCCCATATTCAATTAAAGCTGATCCAATGATCACAATTTCATTTCATATTTGAATTTTAGTTTTTTTTCATATATCCAAGTCACTTGAAATTTCGGGTATGCGTTTTTTATAAAAGAAAAAGTTTATATAAGGATGCAACCTTGTAATGTAGAACCACAGATGCAACTAAAAAATCCATCGGAAAGGTAGTTTTAATGTTGAAAAACCATTTGATTGATCATATTGATATTGAGATGTATGACCATGAAAAATAAAAAGATTTTAAGTATCAGAAATAGTGCACTTTACAACCTATTATCTACACCGTCCATTTTCAAGATTTTCATATGTTTATAGATCTACTTGATTTTAACCATTTTTGAAATTTAAAATTTTATAATTAGACATAAAAATAGATTTTAAGATAATCTTAATAACATTTTACATCAAAATTATATACCATGATAAAATTTGAAGATGCACCTTATCTCTACAGCTACGAATGCATCCGTATGCCAACTGCACCTTTTTAAAAATAGGAGAATCTAATAAAAATATCAAAAAAATAAATTGAAAAAATAAATTGATTAAAATACCTTTGGAATATATTAGGTGCATCTTGGATTTGTATTTAGATTTGTAGAAAAAAATTAAAATTAAAATATGAAATGAGATCGTGACCATCAGATCGGCCCAGATTGACTAGGCCATTGGGCTTATATGTAATTATGAGCTAGTGGACGTACGCCAATATTTCTGGTATATATATATATATATATATATGTAACAATCTGGGATTAGCCAACTAGCTCATATGAACATATGAGCCCAACGGCTCAGATTGAATCTAGGCCGATCTGATGATCACTGATGTCTGGTAATATTTGAATTTTATTTATTTTTTTACAAATTCAAATCACTTAAAATTTTAGGCAAGTGTTTATAAAAAATAGATGAATATTTGAAAAATATCAAAAAAATATTTTACATGAAATAAATTGACCAAAATACCCTCGAAAAGCTTCAGGGGGTCTTTTGGTCTTTTTTTTTACGAATAATTTTTTTATATTTTTATTAGGTCCGCCTTTATGAGAATAACACACACCTAAAATTTTAAGTAATTTGGATTTGTAGAAAAAAAAAAAAAAATTCAAGTACTACCAGACATCTGTGATCGCCAGATCGGCCCAGATTCAATCTGGCTCATATGTTCATATGAGCTAGTGGGCTAATCCCAGCTTTTTCATATATATATATATATATATATATATATATATATATATATATATATATATATATATATATATATATATATATATGTGGACGATATTACAAAACACCTATAGGAGAAAATGAACAGTGATTTTGCCTACCCTCTTCACCGTCTAAAGTTCATCACACGATCACAATTGTTTGGTAATATTTTATTTTTCATTTTATTTCTAAAAGTTAGAATGACCTAAATTTTGGAGCATGTGTTAATAAAAAATAGACGAATCTATGAAAAATATTAAAAGACTATTTTAAGTGAAAACAATTGTCCAAGATACCCCTAAAAATTTTGGGGGTATTTTGATCAATTTTTGTTGTGAAAATTACTTTTTTTTATATTTTTATTAGGCGCGCCTAACTAAGATGTACACACGCTCCAAATTTTAAATCATTCCGATTTTTTTTAAAAAAATAAAAAATAAAATACTACCAGACACTTGTGACTGTGCGATGAACTTTAGATACCCTTATCATTGTCTAAAGTTCATCGCACAGTCACGATATTCCGGTAGTGTTTTATTTTTATTTTTTTTCTACAAATCGGAGTGATATGAAATTTGGACCGTGTGTACATCTTAGTGAGGTGCACCTAATAAAATATAAAAAAATAATTTGCTAAAAAAACATTGATTAGATTCATCTATTTTTTATGAACACACGCTCCAAATTTCAGATAATTCCAATTTGTAGAAAAAAAATGAAAAATAAGACACTACCAAACAATCGTGACCGTGCGATGAACTTTGGACGGTGATGAAGGCAGGTGAAATTATTGTTCATTTTCGCTTATAGGTGCTTTGTAGTATCTTTTATATATATATATATATATATATATATATATATATATATATATATATATATATATGGGAGTGGATTCTATCAGCCCACAGGCTAACTGTCACAATATCAGCTAATGGGCCCAGATTCAGTCTGGGCTGATCTGACGGTTACAATCTCATTTTGTATTTGAATTTTTCAATGTTTTTTTACAAATCCAAATCACTTGAAATTTTAGGCATTCATTCTTCTCATAAAGGCAAACTTAATAAAAATGTAAATAATCCGTAAAATATAAATTGATCAAAATACCCCCAAAATATTTTGGGCGTATTTTGATCAATTTATATTTTTTGAATTATTTTTTTTATATTTTTATTAGAATTTTCTATTTTTGAAAAATAGACATTTGAAATTTGAATTGATTTGGATTTGTAGAAAAACAAATGAAAATTCAAACACAAAAAGAGGATGTGACCGTTAGATCGGCTTTGATTGAATCTGGGCCATTGGCTAACACTGTAGCTATCAACCTGTAGGCTGATAGGATCTTTTCCATATATATATATATATATATATATACCATTACATAAACCCGTTTTTCAATTTTTATTTATTTTCTATTTTTGTGGATTGCCAATTTTGACCGATTTGAATCGATCCGAAATACCAATCCAGTGATCCAACATAGATTTTTTAGGTGGGTAATATGGCCAGTGATCCCCATTTTGAAACACTCGCCTAAGGTTTGGAAATGCGTCCCTACTCTTCCATTACGCACCAATAAGTTTACATAAGGATACCTTTTGTGTCATTTTATTTCCACTTGATGTTATTTTTTTACAAAAATATGAGAAACACCCTTTTCCCGCGTCCGGTAATAAGAACGGTTCAAATTTGAAATTTGAGTTTTGTAATACTTAGATCTCACTTTCTAAAATTTGTAGAGTCTCAATTAAATCTTAAGATAATAGTTTTTTTTTTTTCAAGTGGGTAGAGGACACAATTATAAATATTTTTTTATGGGTGCGGTTAGTATAGAGCCTGGGCTCTAAATAATCAAATTAGATCCTACCTTCAAATAGGGTCTTGAGAAATGTGGTTTTAATATTGGAAATATTTGTGATAGCGTTTAAATATATTTTCATATTTATTTATAAAGTTTAGAGTTTCAAAAATAGTGTCAGATCGACAGATCAATGAAAACTTGAAAATCTTGAAAATTGACGGTACAAATATGTGTTACAAAATATACTATTTCCAAGATTGATATTCATTTTTTTTTCTCATTTCCATGCATCTTGATGTCAAGATGATCAACTTGAAGATATTTGGGCATAAAAAAAATCCCTTCTAGTGAAATTTTTGAGGTAGGCTCAAATTTGATTGTTTACCGCCTCTATATAACTTTTCCCTTTACATGCCAAAAATTTGGGTTGTTTAAATTAATCTTAGGTGCAGTTTTACTTCAGGGAGTAAATAAATAGTATAGTCATAACGGAGTATAATATATTATGATAAGGCTGCAAATGGGTTTTGTTTTGCACTTGGGGTTTAAAAAAAAAGAAGCCTTGGGGAATCGTCCAGAAGGGGGACACAAAGCTGTTCAAGGTGCTTGTTGTTTTAATGACCAAATGAATTTATACTCCTTCGGGAATATATTATTCATTTTCTCCTCATGTAAAACATCCTGGGTAAATAACCTCTTCAACCATTAAATTAACGTTTATGAAAAAAAAAAAATCTTAATTGCACCCTCTACACATTTAAAAAAATAATCTAAAAAATCCTTCCAAGTAGGTCTTTTTGTTGAGGGAGTAAATTTATATGATATTCCCTGGGGACTATCAACCCTACTTTAATTTAACTACATGCCCAATGTTATTGTTCGATCGAAGGGCGACCAAAAAAAATGATCTGGGAGAGGGAAGCTCCTCATAATTTTTGAAAAAAATAACATTTTTAATAAAACATATAAAAGGTGTCTATAAGGACAAAAAAACAAAAAAAAACTTACATATAATAAGTTGTTTTTGGTAGAAGATCACGAATCCACGAGGTTGTGACGACTCCGCATGGAACAAGGCGAATCACTAAACACCATTAATAGATTAAAAGATTTCTTATCTATTGTTACACCAAATAAAAAAGAATAAACAAAAGAAATTGAAGGATAGTTCTTCAATGTTGGTTGAAGTCAAAAATGGAGAGCAGGTGAAAGGCGCCTTGGAGTGTAGAGGTGAACAGCTCGTTCGTTGATGGGCTGCGTTGGCCTCGCGTTCGCCTCAGCTTCCTGTGTCACATGCCACACAATTATTACCATTTATTTAATGGACCCGGTTTGTATGTGGCCAAGCCGGTGCATGTAAAAATGTGGGCTTCTTAATAAATCTAGTTTTGATATGGATCGTAAGGCTTAATTTAAGGACCTGTAATCTTGACATGGAGCTCATGAATATAAAAAAAAAAAAAAAAAAAAATTTAAAACTAAAAATAATAATTCTTGTAAAAAAACATTTGGACCATTAGACCTATTTACAACCATCTTTAAAATAGATGCTTTACACTTTTTTGACGGCATATGTAGAAATACGGTCCAAGCCGCCTGAAATAATTTTCTTTGTTTAAAAGGCATCATACCAAAACATGTACTATTAGATACTAATAGAAAAATAAATGGAGCACTAAACTAAATAAATGATGCAATGATATATATATATATATATATATATATGGTGCGGTTTGTATAGAGCCTAGGCTCTAAACAATCAAATTAGAGCCTACCTTCAAATAGTATCGAGAAATGTAGTTTCAATACTGAAAAATCTTTGTAATAGCCTTAAAATATATTTTCATATTTATTTATAAAGTTTAAAGCTTCAAAAAATAGTGTAGATCGATATATCTATGAAAATCTTGAAAATTGATGGTCGAAAAATGCATTAGCTATTTCCACAACTTGAAATCCATTTTCTTCTCATATGCATCTTGATATCGAGATGATCAATTTGAAGATATTTGGGCATCAAAGTGAAAGTTTTGAAGTTTTTGATAGTTTAGAGCCTCAGCTCTATTTATAATTATGAAAGTTGAAAGGCTTACATCATGAACTGCAGCCCTCAAGAGGCTCAGCTGCTCTCTGGAGACCGTCCTCACCTGCAATTAACATTATCAAAATTGAAAAAAGACAATGAGGGCGATAGAAAAGAGAGTTTAGGAGGAGATCTACACTACCTACCCAAAAAAGTAGTTCATCTATTCTGAAAGGGTGTACTAGTGCGCTTGTGCTTGGCTCCCATATGGAATACCAAAAGAGGAGAGAGAGAGAGAGGAAGAGAGAGAAAACGTATGCGAACTTTGAACAAAGGTTGGTGAAAGAGCAAAGAGTAGGTGAAATGTTAGTGTTGGACGAAGATTTAGAGAGAGAAAGTTGCAATAAAGCATGTTTAGTATGTAGATTTAGAGAGAGAGAGATAGTTGCAAACCTTCTTGACCATAGTCCATGCAACGCCTTGTGTGCATGGTGGAGTGGTGAGAGATCCAGTATATCTGTAATACTTTGTACTACCCATCTTTATGTGCCTTGGATCCACCTCCCCTACTTCTATTTCAGCGTCTTTGGAATCCGCAATATATGATATCTTATCCATGAGCTGAAATCACATTTTTTATTTCTTCAGTGGAATCGTCAGCAAAGCATTGAACAGAAAAACCCCAACCCAACAAACAGAACGACAAATAGATGATGCTATAAAGCTAAAACGTTCTATAAGTACACGTGTAAACGGGTCGGGTCGGGCCTGCTTCAACTTTAGGTATCGACCGGACTTAGGTCTCATCCTGACCAGTCCAAGTCACTTGGAGCCAGACACAGGTCAAAAAATTTTAAAAATATAAAAAGTTATTATGTATATTATTTATGATATATTTTATATTTCTTACATATTTTATCATCGGTCTGGTTGGGTCGACATCGACCAGATCCATTCCAATAGGGGTCCATGCTGGACTGTACCCAGGTTGTGTCCAAGTCATTTGGGCTCAACGAAGAGGATTAATATTTTTAAACATAAGTAAGAAATCACAACGTAAGATTTTAATGAGTCCCCGCCTCATCTATTTAAATGAGTCCTTTCAATAAATTTTGGATATAAAATATTAAAGAGTGAAAATCTAAAAATATGATGACCAAGAATCCAAAGAAAATAAATTCCAAAAATATGAAGATTTTTAATATAATTTCAATAACGTTAGTTTTAAGTTTCGGTGGGGCCGTCATCGCTCTTTAACCTCTTAACGCAATGAGGATGTTTTGTGCGTAAGGGGCTGTTACCATGGAGGGGACGCTGTTGTTAAAGTGCGTATCAATTACTTTTCCATAAAAAAAAGCTATAGGGAGAGAGAGAGAGAGGCCTCCACGATAAGAAGAGAGGGCATATACTATGTTCCCACGGGAGCACAGGATGATTTTTTTTCGCCAAAAATTATTTAAAAAAAAAAAAAAAAGAATTTTAAGTTTTGGAGCAAATTACATTTCGATCTTATTTAGGGGGGTAATTATTATTTGGGTCATTTGCTCAATATTACCAGCACTACCCCCACATATTGGTTTTTTTTTTTTTTTTTTTTTTAAAGTTTTTGAAAATTAAAATATCGGATATATTTTTTTTTTCTAAATTATCAATGATGTCCGGTATTTACGTTGTCCCATTTCCGGACAATACTTTCTTCAGTTTTCATCTGTCTTAACTCGTTTTTGGTCACAGTTCTCTCTCTCCTCGCTCTTTTAAAATCCTATCCTCACTCTTTTAAAATCCTATTCTCATGACCTGGAGGGCAATGCAAACGCCCCGGATACAACGGTGACTTAGGACAAAAAAAATCATGACCTGTGTTGTCATTGTCTGACAAAAGCAACTTAAGAAAAAAAATAAAAAGATGCGGTGGTGGGGATGGTGCTCCTAATATTAAACCAATGACCCCAAATGATAATTATTGACCTCCGTACTTAATTTGCTTTTAACGTTTATAACACTTAAGATTTAACTCTTTAAAAATTCAATCGCTATTAAGTGTTTTAATAAAGAAAAAAATTTAAATAGAACTGAGGCTCTAAACAATCAGAGCCTACCCCAAAAGTTTCATTAAAAAAATTCGTTTTGATGCCCAAATATCTTCAAATTGACCATCTCAACATCAAAATATAAATGGAGATGAGAAAAAAATGGATTTCAAGTTTTGAAAATAATGTATTTTGTAACACAATTTTAGACCGTCAATTTTTAAGATTTTCAAGTTTTCGTAGATCTGTCAATCTACACTATTTTTGAAGGATTTCAAGTTTTGAAAATAATATATTTTGTAACACAATTTTAGACCGTCAATTTTTAAGATTTTCAAGTTTTCGTAGATCTGTAAATCTACACTATTTTTGAAGCTTTAAACTTTATAAATAAATATTTTAAGGCTATCACAAAGATTTTCAATATTAAAACTACATTTCTGGTCACTATTTGAAGGGAGGCTCTAATTTGATTGTTTAAAGCTCAGGCTCTATACAAACGGCACCTATAAATTTAATAAAAGAAATGGCATTGTAAGACCTTCCCGTATCTATATGTGTAAGATTTCAAAAGATCATTATTAAATTTGATAATAATATCTACAAAAAGACAAGTCCCATACCTATACGACAATTTTTAAAAAAATTTATGCTAAATATAATGACGATCTTTTAAGATGGTATACATATAAATATAAATGTAGAAAGGCATCGTATAGGATTATTACTCATTTAATAAAGGATGAGTTAATATGGAGATCTTTTTTTCTCAAATTAAAGATGAATCCCCAAAATTTAAGATAGAAAGAGTAGGGGTATCCCCATGTGCTTTATCTTCCCGAAGAATAAAAAATGGGTAAAAGGAGACCATTGAATTTTGTCCATTGTTGTAGAAGTATAAGCGGAGAGAAATGGAAAGACCCTATTTTGAAAGAAGAAAAAAGCGGGAGAGAAGTGTGTTATACGTTACATCAACCAAGAAATCATGATTGAGAAAGCGGTGGAGGCTCTCAGCACGAGGTCGGCACATACATCATTGCTCTAGAGAGAGAGGGTTTTAGAGAGGAAGGCCAGTAGAGAGAGAGAGTGAGAAAGATTATTACGCTCTAGAGAGAGAGGGTTTTAGAGAGAGAGGCCGTTACCTCCACAAGAAAAGAATCAGGTCTGCCAATTTTGTAGGTAATCCCAACAACCGCTACCTTCCCTACTTTGCTCTCGTGAACCAAGTGCACTTCTAATGAGTATCTGAATCAAACAAATCCCACCGTCAATTTGGTCAGTAAAGGATGCGGTGGCCAAGTTCGCGCATGTAAAAATACGGGTCCCTTAATAAATTTATTTTCAAAATAAAATTCTAGAGAATATATAATCTTCAACATATTGAGAATGAATATAAAAAAATAAAAATAATAATTTTATTAAAAAACATTTGAACCGTTTGTTTGTCTGAATTGTTTCTAGATGAACCATGTATTTGTATCCATCTTTAAAATGGATTGATGTTTTATACCTCACTCAGTCTAGCGCGAATGCAACAATTGTTTATCATTTATCAGAAGTGTAAAAAGACAGAGACACATACACAGCATAATTGATGAATTAATATACCTTGAACCATTGAAAGTGTGCTCGGAGGGTGAATGCCAATGACATTGTTTCAGAACATACTCCGTTTGGTTTATTTCAAGTGTTCCAGCTCCACTTTCCTCCCACTTAAGCTGCCACAACAATTTATGAACGAGTAAAGACAGAAAGAATGTTCAGTTGGGTTCATCTAAACGGGGAGAGAGACAGAGACAGATACCATTATATCATGGCCTCTGTTCTCTAGGATTGCTTTAGCGGGCTTATATTCCCTCTTTAAGCGCCCCAGATTTGGCAGAACCTCCACCCTTTCTTGAAGCAGGTCAATTGGAGACTGCATATCCCCATTGCTACAAGCCGCCCATTCGGGATGGAGCTCGCCCCAGTGCTTCGGCCCCTTTTCACTGCCTTCCAAATAATCAAACTCTCTCTCATCCTCTACCACCCATCGAACCAAAACATCATATGAGAGAGAGAGGACAAAAAAGCGAAAACCAGAAATAAAGTTGCGAAGAGGAGATCAGAAAATATTATGGGGACAGAGGAGAGAGAGGGGAAACACAAAAATTGCAGTATACAACGACGGTGGCAGAGATTACCAACTTCCTGAGAAGCCGAAGGAACGGATTGTGTTATGATGAAAAAAATAATGAAAGAGGACGTGAACCAAAGGCTAGTCCTGCATAGATCCATGGCGATCCTCTCTCTACAAAATGTGATACTCATCATCTCTCGCTCTAACTCGAACGAATATGGATGTAGCGTCCCCCTTGGGCTTCAAATATATGTAGGCTCGAAGATTTGGTTGTGGGTTTCTTCTTTCGAGGAAGATGAATTGAAATCCACAAAACATTAAAAAAACCAGGGAGGAGGAATTGATAAAGGGTTTTCAAAGTCCGTGCGATCGTGATGGCTACACTAAATCGCGTAATATTTTTGGTAATTAGTTGTCGTTCGTTGTTATTATTATTATTTTTGTCATTTCTTCTTTTGAGGGATGGTAATTTGGAAAGGTAATTAGGGGAAAAAAGGTATCAACTTTCCAACAAATCGCCCGTATCTGGCCAAAAATCGGAACCCAACGCGAAATCGGGCGATCCAGATCCGAAATCACCCAGCCTATCTCGAATCTGGCCAAAAATCGGGATTAGGCATTTTAACGGTACAAAAGTGGTGTATTACTAAAATTGAGAGGAACTGCGCTGCCAAGGTCATATTGAAACTATCAAAGCTTGCTTCAAGCACAACCTCTTACACTCGACTGAAAAGGGTGGAATTTATACAAGTTGTGCCTTTCCTCCGATGTCGTTGTGGGACAAATCCTTATATTTTTTCTTCTACTGTAATATTGCTTGCTCTGGGTAAAATGAGAAGATGACAATGTAGTTTTGGTTGGTGTGGATAAAATAGGAAGATGAAGATGATGAATCGTTGGATGTGAATGAAGAGAGAGGAGAAGAGGCGAAATTGTCGAACCTTCCAACTTTTTTTACACCCGCCACTTTTTGTTCATGAATAATTTAATATTAAATGGAACATTTTTTAGGGTAAAAATGTATTTTGATTTTTTTTTTTAATATCATAATATTAAAATTTATAGGAGGTTTTATTTTTGATTTTAATCATATGATATGGAAGTGTTTTCTAATAATTTTTTTACCATGTTTATTATGATATTATAATTAATAACTATATATTGATAACCAAATCTTATATTTTATTTATTTATTTCTTTATGTTATAAATTATATAATATATTATTTTTCTTATAGTTGTAAATAAAAATATTTAAATTAGATGATATTATGAGAAATTTTAGATTTTTTTATTTATAAATATTTTATTAAATATAAACCAACAATTTCAATTTCAATATATAATATTATAGTTAGTTAGGTTGTAATGTATTATTTTTGTTTATTAATTTATTAAACCAAATATTATATTATATTTATTAATTTCTTTACATTATAGGTTATGCAATGAATTATTTTTTATTATAGTTGTAAATTAGATTTTTAAATAAGATGATATTATAAGACAAATTTCAAATTTATTCTTATTTGTATAGTAAAATGATTATAAAATAATAAAATAATAAAATAATAAAATACAAACCAATAATTCTAATTTCAATATCTAATATTGTATATAATTAGATTTTAATAAATATTTGATGAGAATCTTCGTACATAGAAAGAACATCTCAGTATTCACGTATTGATACAAAAAAATAAAAGTTATTAATGTAGTTAGTACCCTCATTTCTTTTTGGATTCTTAAAAAATAACATTTATAATGGTTTTTAATAATTTTTTGAATTTTTTTAAGACTGAATTTGACCGATTTGGCCGATTCCCTATTCGAAACACCGATTCATCGATTCGGATGGATTTCTGAGATGCCCGACCTGAGGTACCGATCCGTTTTTAAACCACTGCTTTCCAATATGACAATCGGTCACTGTGCAAGTATTACTTGCACCGATTTTACCCGAATTTAATGCTGTGAAAATAATAAGATAAAAAATAGGGAAGTTTACATATGCAACGGGTTAAATTTATAGAATTTACCCAAATTTTATGGAAACACTTTGGTCTATAATTTTCTAAATTTTACATTAAGATCATTCTTTTTTGTGTATTTTTATTTTTCCTAGTTTTGCAATTGAACTATATTATTATTATTATTTTTTGATTCTTGGGTTAGTGCCGATGCTCCAAATATCAGATCAAGCCATTTTTAGGACGGTCCGATATTGAAAACATTAGACTACCCTATCATTCCTTATGATGAGTTTGAATGGGGGCGTCTATTATCCGAAACATTGACCGTTTTCACTTATGAAAGAAGAAAAACTTGAGTGGTATGATACTGCTAACACCGAACGCATATACTCTCTCTGTTTCTAATCCGGATCCCATATATAATATTTGGATCCGATCCTAGATCCCATGTATACTTTTTGGATCTGATCGGATCCAACCATTTTGATCCAATCATATCCAGATCCCATGTTACTTTTCGGATCCAAATCCGGATTTGGGTGGATCCGGACCCACTAAATTCTCTGCCCTATTACCATGCGCTTTTTATTGTTCGATTATTTCGATCAATTACGCCGTTATATTTTGGCGATCGCCAGTAATTTGACAATTAATCCATATTGGAGTCATTGTTTAGTCATTTAATGTAAAGTACAGAAGTATAAAACCCGACCCAAAGCCTCTTATAACAAAAAGGAAAATTTATGTATGTATCGTTTTTCCCAATTTATCATTGTATGCTCCATATTTTTTGAAATTTACATGGACACCATCCCCCCAACCCCATCTCTTTTCTTTAGTTTTGTCTCCTCTATGGTATTTCCAAAATTAGGCAGGTGAGAAATTCATTTTAATTATTTTATTATTTTACTTTTAATTTTCAAGGTCCATTGGAAATCAAAAAAGCAAAACACTCTTATTTCTTTGTCTTTTTTTATATAAATGATGTTGGATAGCCCTAAAACCCACAACGTGTTTGACTTTAATGATATCAGACATCAGTGATACCGGACATCTCCAAATGTTTGCTTTTGGGTTGTTTGATATTTTCAACAGCTCGAAGATTTCTCTTACTAAGGAATGAGGTGTCCAATGCTAGTAACATCAGTCAGTTGGACATTTTTAAATCCTTGCCTTTAAGTGGTTCAATATTTTCAATACTGGTTAGGGTCTCTTGCCAAGGAACAAGGTGTTCGCTGTTAGCAACATCAGATAACCTAAAATATCCAATTTATTCCCCTTGACTGTCCAATATTTTCAACACTGGGCAAGCCACTTGCTGAGGAACAAGGTGTCTAGTGTTCGCAACATTGGGCAACCTAAAGGAAAAGATTTGGAGATGTCAAACATCACTAACATCGAACACACCATGGTTTTAAGATTTCGACATTGTCCTTTGGAAGTGTTGGACAAGGGCCCAAAGCTAGAAAAAAAAAAAGAAAGGGTGGGGGGGGGAGGAGGGGCGCGACGGGTTGGGGTGGGTGATGGTCTTACATTTTTCAAATGATATGTTATCAAAAAGTTCACAATGTGTTGTTTCGAGGTATAAGATGTTAGGATATGGATATCTCAGGTTCATATTGATATACATCATTATGTATGTATATGTATATATCTCTTGATAGTGTTAGGTCTATAGAAGATTGAGACCCAATTACTTGGTCATCAAGTTATCATATCATATTTATCTCATGTAATTGTGTAATTGTCCTCTATATATAGAGGTACTATTTGATGTAAAGGTTCATCCAAAATAATGAAGATGTAGCCGGTTGAGCTTTGGATCCGTGGACGTAAGGCTTCAGCCTGAACCACGTAAATGTCGTGTTCTCTGTTTTTCTCTTTCCATTCTATGCTCCCACAAATTATAACTTGGTATCAGAGCAAGGTTCACGATTTGAAATTTCGTCTGGAGCTTGTTGTTCAAGTTCTCTTGATGGGTGAAATCCTCAATCTTAGCCACACCCTCTCTGATGTTGTCTTTGTCTCTCTTCGCCTTCTCCTCGTAATTGAATATAGCAAGTGCTCACTTAACTGCTAGACCTCCGAGGAGCTTATAGCACAAAGACTTGGCTTATGCAATAGCACAAAGGCCTCTATTGTTCACCTTCTCAGCGTACAATTCCACACTGGTCTCACGAAAATTAAACTTTTTTTTTGCACCACAGAAGTCAACTCCCTAATCCTTTTACCCTTCTCCAAGTGTTTCTGAAGAAGAAAGAGTTTCTTCCCCAAGAATTGCAAGTTGAAGAAGTAGAGAAGGAAAAAAAAAAAAAAGAGTGGTATTTTTTTTAAGATGTGGGCTATTGATATGATTGTACTCAAAAGAAAAAAAAAAATAAAAAAAAAAAATTGAAAAATTAGAAAAAAAAAAGAGTGGTTTTTTTTTTAAGATGAGGGCTATTGATATGATTGTACTCAAAAGAAAAAAAAAAAAAAAAAAAACAAAAAAAATTGAAAAGGTAGAAAAAAAAAAAAAAAAATGGGTGGTATTTTTTAAGATGTGAGCTTTTGTCTAGAAACCCAATTTCATTGGCATTTTTTTTGATATGACTGTACTCAAAAGAAAAAAAAAATTGTATTTTGCAAGTTGGGTGTTTCTTCGCATCCACACGCAACTTAAGGGGAAGAGTGTACGAGATATGGAGAATAGGAGATATGGAGATGAGATGAGTAGAAATGAATCAACATCTATAATGTACACACTATGTGGACAAGAACATCAGTTCCGGTATTCGCGCATTTTTCAGTTGTCTTGCTCCCTATTTACTCCTAGCGCCTCGCCATGCAGCAGAGGATTTCGTCATACCATTGTTGTAATGAGATCGTCAAGGGGAGCACATACATTCATGATTAGCTGATTTTTTAAGGAGAATTTTTCATAAATCTTCAGTGTTCGTTGGCACTTTATTTGTCGCATAGCCGTCTTTGTTGTTCCTTTGTAGCAATTTTAGAGGTCTTTAGAGTAAGTTTGGTGATCACGTGTCCTGGATTACATCTTTTCGCTTTTACATACTATTCAAGCACGACAGTGAAAGCATTGCAAGTTTCTTTGGCAAATTTTTGGTTTCAAGACTCCAATTCCAGTTTGATGATCAAGAGTTCCGAAGTTATGGTTGATGATAAAGAGTTCCGTCTCCAGATGAGGAGATGAAGATGATCGAATTTCTCGATCCTCAAGAGTTTCGTCTCCAGATGAGGAGATGAAGATGATCAAATTTTTCGATTCTGGTTGATGATCAAGTTTTTCGTTACTTGATCCAGATGGATGATGGAGTTCTCCATTGCTCCATCATGTTTGATGATTATCGAGTTTTTCGTTACTCGATCCCGGATGTTCCGAAGAAGAGAGAAATAAATATGATTTTCTTTTAGAGAAAAAAAGTAACTAGAAAGAAAAGAAGCCTTTGAGAGAGAAGATCTTCAGTGAAGAAAACCCTAGAGAGAGAAAGTCTTGAGAAGAAAGTAGAGAGCCCAATAAATGTTCTTTATTAGATGACAATGGTAACCTGTGAAATTTATCATGAAATTGATCACTACTATTTTCTTTGGCAACTTAGTATTGTTCAAACTCCAGCAGCTTTGTGTCAAAGCATCTTGAGTTTGAAGAAGAGTGTTAGGATATGGATATTTCGGGTTCATATTGAACAATATACATCAAGTATATATGTCTTTATAAAGTTAGGTCTCTAGAAGATAGAGACCTAGTTACTTGGTCAACAAGTTATCATACCATATTTATCTCATGTAATTATGTGATTGTCCTCCATATATAGAAGTACTATTTGATGTAAAGATTCATCCAAAATAATGAAGATGTAGTCGGTTGTGCTTTTGGATCCATGGATGTAAGGCTTCGACCTGAACCATGTAAATGTTGTGTTCTCTCTTCTTATCTCTCCATTCTATGCTCCTACGAATTCTAACTCAAGGGCCCTTGACAATAATTAAGTGTCTTAGAAAAATTTTATATAAGGATGCAAACTTATAATGTAGAACTACAGATGCACCTTAAAAATCCATCGAAAAAGGTTTGAAAAACCCTTTGATTGATCATCTCAATATCGAGATGTATGACCATGAAAAATAAAAATATTTTTAGTCTCAGAAATAGTGCATTTTACAACATATTATCTGCACCGTCTATTTTCAAGAATTTCATATGTTTATAGATCTACTTGATGTTAACTATTTTTGAAATTTAAAATTTTATAATTAGATATAAAAATAGATTTTGAGACAATCTTAAAAACATTTTACATCCAAATTATATACCATGATAAAATTTGAAGGTGCACATTAACTCTACAGCTACAGATGTATTCGTATGCCACCTGCACTTTTTAGAAATTGGATTAGTGGGATACATCCGATCACCCGTCTGTTCTAAGTACGGTATCCAAGACTTATTTTGTATTACAAATACTAAAAAGCCCAAAAAGGAACGAGTGAGAATATGTGGGAACCGGGCAAGACTAGGGTGATCACACTACCGTTCAAAAAAAAAAAAGACTAGGGTGATCGCACTCCCTTATTCAAGCCTGCTTTGGTGGTTTTGATAGGAAAATTCTTTTGTGAGTTGGAGATCATACATCCCCGGACTATCGAACGTCCATCTTTAAGATGGACGTTAAAAAAACGGCAACCCAAATAGACAATGCAAAAAAAATTAATAATATATTTTGGAAGTTTAAAATTTTATTTTCTTATTTTCATTTTCATTTTCAAGATCACCCTAGCCTAGAACATGGATGTCTGAAAATTTGAGTCTATGGAACCCGTCTTTCGTAAGAGTGGACGATGCTTTGCTCTTCTTTTTTTGTTTTTTGTTTTTTTAAAAAAATGTTATTATGAATAATCTCGAAATGACAAGGACTGTTTGGACATTCTTATATTTAATTTTATTTAACAATCATTATATGAACATTTTGTTAATGACTTAGGTATTTGAGTTGTCAATTAAAAATAATAAGGAAAGCTAATCTGACGGGTAATCTCACCCTTAAAATATCAAGCTGGCGGCTCAGATTAGGAACCAAATGTTTATTAAAACAATTTGACTCCCTATATTTAAGTACCTGTTTTTTTCGTTTTGACAGTAAAGCAAGATACAATTTAGAATGCCTTTTTCCAGATATTTGACGTAGAGAGAGGTGGGCGTCCTACTCAACTAATTATTTTATTTCAAGCAGTATATTATTGGACTTTTGAATTTATTTGCACCCAAAGTGGGCAGTACGCTACTATTATATATGATAAAATAAATTTGTTTGATACGATGTGGTAATTGAATATGAAAACACGAGTCTTGTTTTTCATAGTGGAGATGGTTGTTGGTTTCATCCATTATTTTGTTTTCCAAAATCAAAATTTTGGAGAGCCTTTTTTTTCTCTCCTTGTGGTAAAAGTATTCACATTGTTTAAACTTATAAAAAAAAATGATTATGCAAAAATGAGATAGAGTGATTCATTGAGAATAGGTGGGGTGAACCGTATGCATATAACTAGTGAATTTACACAAGCGGTATCTAAAAGTATACTAAAAATAATTCTGAAATATATTAATCGTGATATCAAATAGAAGAAACTGGTAAAAGAAAAAAAAAAGAATAATTAGAAGAAACATTCACTAATAAAAAAATAGATTGTTTTGGTGCGCTATGGGACACATTTGTTATACTGTGTCTCCTGAGATCTAAACTGTCCATACTTTGGACAGTGCAAATTGTTGTGATCGATTGGCAAAACATCAACAGGGGTGTGTCAAAGTTATAGTTATTGTATATTCAAATCAACTTAAACAAGTATTGGGAATAACATGACATCAAAATAACATTATGGAATGAAAAATACAGCAGCAAACAACCCACATAGCACAAAGATTTAACGTGGTTTGATCACAAAACATGACCTACATCTACAGAAGAATGACGTGAGGCTTTACTTATTTATTTGAAGCAGATTACAAGAGAAATTAAATTCTAAAGCCCCAAATTCCAGCAGCTTTAACTCTCACAAAACAGGGCCCAAAATAGTGTCCGAACACATAACAATGTGTACTTTCTTTATCTAAAATACAGCTTGTAATAGGGTCCCAAAAACCCAAGTTATGAGATTTGGTGCTATCCAAAATCACTCACATAAGAAAATCCCATATTATGTAGGATTGAGATCTTATCATATTATGTGGGATTAAGATATTCCCATATTATGTGGAATTGAGGTATTTCCTTATTATGTGAGATTTATATTGATATTTGATAAGTTTTCTAAATGAAATAGAAATGCAAATTTAGAACTCTTGGATATATCTCTTGATCTATTGAGATATATGTAACATCAATAAGAAGTTTTCTATTTAGTATGGATTCCTAACTTTACATACATGAGATGAAAGTGTAAAGAATTTGTGTGCCCTATTTGGATCACCATATAGGAATAGTAGTTTCCTCTAGAGAGAGAGAGGGGGGCAAGGCCTCTTATGCATGAGATGCAAGGCTTCATCTTAGAGAGAAGAGAGCTTCTTATGGAGAGAAACATTATGATGGTGCCTCTTGCAGGGTGAGAGAAGAGAGCTTCATATGGAGAGAAACATTGTGATGGTGCGTCTTGCATAGTGAGAATGTGGTTTCTTGTAGAGATGCGGTTTTCATGAAGATTTTGGGTATTTCCTTTTCAGTGAGATAAAATCTTGTTTGCTCTCAAAGTTCTAGTCTCTTCTTAAACAGTGGTCTAGTTATGAAATAGAGATGAGAGATCGACAGCAGTGCCGTTTGGGAGAGTTGGTTTCAAAAGGTTTGCTCGACTTGAGTTTTTGTCGAGGTTTAGATAGAGAACTTTATGTTCCGAAATATTTGATGTAACTTTCATTGGTATAACAGATTTTAGTTTTTCGTATCTGTGGATGTAGCCTTTCTGAGGTGAACCACGTAAATCTTTGTGTTATTGTGGCATGTGTTTCATGCTTTATTTCTCATACTTTATTTGCCAAAAATCAACCGAACGGGTTTAGACCTTTCGCGCACAGCACAAGTATATGCCAAAGACTTTCTATTTTCTCTCTCTACAAAACCAGGGCTAGAAGTACCCACGGTGTGTACTCTCATTTTCTTTTTTCTCTAACTCTTTCTCTCTCTAAAACAAAAGTGAAACAAACACCTTTAAAGAGAAAAGTTCCTACAACATTACAACCATTGGATTAGATGCAATCCAACTACCAAAAATGAAGGAGATGAAAAGTTAAAAATAAAACCCAAGTATCTGTAATAGAGAATGTTGTATATGCAACGCTGAAAGTGAGTCATCTTCACCATCTGATATTGTACTTACTTTGGCATAGCCATCCTTGCCGTTTGCCTTTTGCTTATTCTTCAAAGTGTAATAATTTTTTCTTGTATGACCAGGCTTCTTGCAATACCAGTAAGTAACCTTTTTGCCCTGTGACTTAGCTTGTCTTTGCAATCATTTGTGTGGATGTCTTTTTAGCCTTTTCATTTAATAATGAACAACAACATGTTTCAAATTAAATTTATTACCCATTGTATTTATCACAGTGGTAACCAAGGTTTCCAAACTAGTAGGTAAATAACTTAGCATAAGTAAACATGACACTTATTCATCCAAATTCACTTTCAAAGGCCTCAATTGTGCAAAAATTCAATCAAATTCACTTACATGCGCTCTAATTATTGCATATTCTTTCATTTTCAAAAGAAAGAACTTTTTTATGGCTTGCATTTTATTTGCATTAGAGGGTTGCTCAAAATATTGCTCTAAAGATTGCTAAAGCTCTGCAAATGTTTTACATTGACAAACATCATTGAGGGTGAAATACATGATCTTATGGCTACCACATATTTTCGATTAAGAATATCCCATTCCCAATCTTTCATTCCAATAAGTGTAGCTTCTTTTCCTTGAAGTGGCTAATCCAATTATTTTCTAACAATATAATTTTCTATCATCATTTTCTATATTGGCCAATTATTTTGATTTATTTTTTCAAATTGTATTGCCCTTTCCAATTTTAAGAAAATTACAGTAAATAAATATAATTGCAAGAATCCCTTTCTTCACAAACACAATGAATAACAAAACCCTAAGTTCTGATGCCAGTTGTTGGGACTGATTGGTGAAAAATCAGCAAGGGTGTATCAAAGTTACAACTATTGTGCATTCAAATCAACATAAACAAGCGTCATAAATAACATGGCGCCAAAAGAATGTTATGAAATGAAAAATACAGCAGCAAACAACTCATAGAGCACAAATATTCAATGCGGTGCGGTCGCATAATGTAACCTACATCCACGTGAGAATGACATGAGGCTTTACTTACTTGTTTGAAGGAGATTACAAGAGAGATTAAGTTCCAAAGCCCCAAATTCCACCAGCTTTAACTCTCACAAAAAGGGACCCAAAATAGAGTCCAAACACAATAGTGTGCACTTTCTCTCTCTAAAATATAACGTGCAATAGGGTTCCTACAGCTGGTATCAGAGCACATGGTTCGGTACATGACTAGTGTTTCTGTATTCGATTGATAAAAAACATTTGGAAACATATGCATAATATTTTATTTGAGGTAGATAAATATGATTGTAAATACTATTTTTTTCAAAAATGATGAAGAATTTATTTGAAAAAAGATGAAAAATTCAAAAAAATTATACAATGGAAGTTGGCATGGTGAGCAGGTTATTTTGATATCAAGGTGGAGATTGTTGGATATGGTAATTATCCAAAAGCATCTACTTAGGAAATTCCGTATTATATGAGATTGGGATTGATATTGATAAGTTTCCTAAAGGAAATATAAATCCAAAAAGATTAGGACTTTGGGATAAACCTCTTGCTTCTTGAGATATATGTAACATCTATACAAAGTTTTCTATTTGATGTGGATTCGTAATTTTATATATATGAGATGAAAGGGCAGAAAATATGTGTGTCCTATTTGGGTCATCATATGGAAAGGTAACTTCATCTAGAGAGAGAAGTAGGGGCTTCATGTGCACTAGAGGCAATGCCTCCCTTTAGAGAGAAGAGAGCTTCATACGTAGAGAAACACCATAAATGTGCCTCATGTAGATTGAGAGGCTGGTTTCTTGTAGAGAAGCTGTTCCCATGAAGATTTTGCGTGGTTTCACTTTTTAGAGAGAGAAAGTCTCAATTACCCTTAACGTTCTCCTCTTGGACAGTGGTTTAGCGGTAGAATGGAGATGACCTATTCTTGGACGATGGTTTAGCTGTGAAATAGAGATGAGAAATTGACGGGTGGTGCTGGTTGGGAGACTCGGTCTAAAAGGCTTTACGCGACTGGTTTTTGTCGAGGGCTACGGAGGTAACTCTATATCCCAAAATCTGTAATATGACTTTCATTGGCATGGTGGATTTTAGTTTACTGTGCCTATGTAGCCCTCTTAAAGTGAACCACACAAATCTTTGTGCTCATGTGGTATGTGTTTCGTGCTTTATTTGTCGTATTATGGCTTGTAGTGTCTCCTGTTTTATTTCTAGTTAGATAAGTACAGGATCTTGATGGGATCCAATTTTTGGGATTCTTATTTCTGGATCTAAAAAGACTTAAAATCCTAACACAAATGGCATCCAAATAGCTAGAGGCGGGTCCTTTATTTGCTTCTTCCCATTTAGCTATTAAATCTCTCTCTCTAGAAGACACAGTACTCTTCACCACTCTCTAACAGTAACAATGCTTTCTCTCTCTCTCTTTTGAAGTCACGGTGTTTTATCTCTTATTCTCTTTGCACTAAGTAATCTTTGAGCTTAGGTTCACATCTTCCAATCAATAATGGGGTTTTGAGGCATTTTCAATAAAAAAAGCAACCATGGTATTGCATATCTCAATGTCTTCTATGTTGCTAACCCTATGACTGACTAATTCATTACTATTCTACCCATACCTAGCTTAAGAAAAAAATTTGAAATCAATACCTTTTTGTGTTTTTGTTTTGGGTGTGGTTTCTACAAGGTTGCAACCTTACATTCAAATTTTATCATAACGCGTAATTTTGTTGTAAAATCTTTTTAGGATTATCTTAAAATCTATTTTCATATCTAATTAGAAAAATTTTAAATTTCAAAAATATTTAAAATCAAGTAGATCTATAAACATAAGAAAATCCTGAAAATGGTCAGTCTAGATAATGTGTTGCAAGATGCACTATTTCTGGAACTCAAAATTTTTTAGTTATTTTTTCATATTCATATATCTCAATGTTGAGATGATCAATTACATGGTTTTTCAACATTAAAACAACCTTTCCAATAGATTTTTGAGGTGCACCTATAATTCTACATTTTAAGGTTGCAACCTTATATAAACTTTTTCCGTTTGCTTTTATGGATCCGATTTCAAGATACTAGTGGGGTTCCGCCAAAATGAAGGTTTTAAAATCCTTGAAGGTAGCTGTATATTCGATTCATCATAGGGAAAATGGAGGACATCCGGTCCTTTTACTCAAATCCTTTCTAAATCATTTATTTGAAAACGAGTTCATGGGCCCATATTTGTGTAAAACTAGCTTATGGGTATTAATGGGTCTTGAAACCATGGATTCAATAGGAATAAAACACAAAAACCCCACTTTTCTTTTTCCCCAAATATGGTAAGACCAATGACTGGTTTTTAAAATTGTTTTTGCTAGAAATTGGATTTCTCAGTTTGTCTTTATAGGCAAATAGTTTTTCTTCTTATTTATTTATTTATTTATTTTGGAGAATTCTCAGGTTCAGACAAACTGTGTCAAAGGTTACCCTTGGAATCTCAGATTCATTTGCAGTACATAACATTGATATTTTTTTCATTCCATAAGCCATCTAGAGTGCGCAGTATCCGCAACTTGACATTCCAATGCTCCTTTTAACAATAGTCACCCCTGGGCCTTGGAAGCCCAAAAGAGATCGTACGCAGCTCTTATACATGCGCACTACTACGACATAGATGGGCACATGCCAAGATACTATGGGACCAAAGCATTTGCGCATATGTGCACACACTACCAGGACATTGTTACCTCTCACTCTCTTCCTCTAGTCTAGCACATTGGATCGTTACCCTTGAAATGTGGGTGATTGATTTTCTTGGATATCTCTAAGAGGAAAAATTTAAAACTCTTACAGCACATCAATTGCACTCAACAAGCAAACAGACGTGCATCTTTCTAGCTTCTGAAATGGCAATAAGAAAAAAAAAAAAAAAAATTAAAACTTAAATTTCAAGTAGACATCCAAGTCTCCCTTTTGTCGATCAAGTTTGCAAAACGATGGTATGCATTACAAGTCTCGTGCAACAGTCATCAAAACATTCATAATAAATAGCATCTCTCTTTGAAATAGAGTATCTTTACTCAAATACTTTATTAAAAAATAATACATTTGCTCACTTTGTAAGGTCCCTACGTAAAATAGAATGTACAGTTCATTTACCCACTATGCAACTACTTCTGAGCTCTTGAAAACACAAAGCTGGAAAACCAGCTAGCTATTAGATTTCTTAGTTGAGAATGTAGTTCCATTTGATCTGAACTGTGAGTAGCTGTCATTGTGAGTGAACCTGCAAATAAAAAAAAGGAACAATAAAATCCTAAAAGTTTGAGACAGACACCCATACACAGCAAAGGATACATAATTTATGCATTTTCTTTGGGGTTGCTACAATCTTAAATTAAAAAGAAAAAACGGAAGAATAAAGTTTCACTCATCTGTGTATGAGAAATTATTAAGCTTAATTAGAAACCAACATTCAATATGCATAACACTAAGGGACTTCCTCTATGTATTTATGCAGTCCTTATTCTTTGTATCATTAATAAGAGAATCATTTGCTAATGATAGAGACAAAAGGAGGCAAATGAAACTAAATATTAAGAACAAGCTTCTTATCTTCTTTCTAACTATATTCAATTGCATTTGGGGGTATTGAATGAATCCATAGAGGTAGATGTATACCAGAAAAGCACTGTCACTGTAAGTGAATTCTCATAATTCCAACTCGTTGAAAATAAAAAAAATAAAAAAATCATTTCAAATGTGACCAGAAAGTAATGAGTAACAGATTCTTCCGAATGAGGTTTACACAAATAAAATTGATTTTTATGAGCTAAAAGACAATGAAAACCACAAATAAGTCACTGGTTAGTCACACATTTACAGGCGTAGGTTTTTTTTAGCACAAAAACCCCCACCAAAATTAGTAATTTGCAAAGTTCGAGTCTATTTTTAGTTAAAAAATCAAACAAGCCAAACAGTCAGTTGCAGGTTTAGGAGTTTTTTTGGATTAAAAAAAAAAAAAAAAAAAAACAAATCACATATATGCATGTTTGGGGGGTTATTTATTTATTTATTTTTTGAGAGAACAAGCTCTAGAAACGACATGGACTCTCCTTTCTTAACCCATGGCATGTGACTAGTGAGCAAGCCAAAATAACCTAATCTTGCAAAGTAGAAAGAGAACGGTTATTGAACAAACACAAACATATTTCTCTTGAAGGACCTAGATTAGAGAGACCTCTGTAAGGTTAGTGAGAGAGAATTTTATGGATCAGATGGACCCCTCTAAAGCCTCAATTTTAACGAACCAGCAGTATGCAACGAAAATATTAAAGGAAGAAAGAATGCAACCCCATTTACAAATAGGATGTGAGATGCACAAAACTGCAGATACCTCTATTAAATCAAAATTTTAACATGAAGTTCTCAGAAATCTACAAAGTACACATGAGATTTAGAGAAAGAAACCTCAATCAAAGATTTTACTTACCTGAATCCCTTGAGCTTGAACTTCAAAGGGCACCCAAATCATTCAATGTGCAGAACAAAAATAAACATGATTTCGTTTCTGCAATTCAAACCCAAAAGTGGTTTCGCTGTGAGTAGAGAGAGAGAGGCGATGGCTGCAGCCCTATAGAAACTTCATCCCTTCAAATTTACTTATGATTAATTTTTTCTTGGTCTAAGATTTATAAAAAGTATTCAATACTGATTTTTATACTATCCATTCATGCACGCCATAATTTCATGATTGCATTATTTAGTTGCAACATGCAAACGACTAAATTTCCATAATTTGAATTTAATATTTTACAATATCAAAATAAAATATGTTTTCTTTACTATTAAAAAATAATAATAGTATATTATATATTTAAAACTTATGTCTCATTCACTTTTAAAAATTATAAAAATACTTAATGTTGTTTTCCATAAAAATTTTCAAAGTCTGCAAATCGTTTATGGCATATTTCTTATTCTTCATAAAAAAAATTTAAAAGCAATTATGCCTATATTTCCATCTGACAACAATGCCATTATTTTATTTCTATGATTTTATAGATTTCAATGCGTTTCAACCACATGGTTATATGGTTATGTACATAATTATTTATTTTATTATTACGTGCAACACATGTAATGCAACTACTACCTGTAATTGTAACGAATGATGAACATCTATCTCTATCTGCATTCAATAAAAGCCAAGATCCCATCCAATGGTTTGTTGAGATTGGATTCTTTTGTTCTTTGTGCTTTGTCGCTAGGTTTTCGATAACTTCACAATTGTGTGTACATAGTTTTTATTTGTACTCGAAATATGCCAGTGGTTCTAAAAATTGGATGAGATATTGAATTTTGTTTGCAAGTGTATCATTACGAAGTCAGAAATACAAGTATATATATATATATATATATATATATATATATATATATATATATTTGGCAATAACTTGGTGTACTCAATCAATAGTTACAAAAAATGAGAAACTAGTTTAATTATAAAATAGAAAAGAGAGAGAAACGAAAGGGAGATGGACATAGAGAGTAACGAAAGGGAGATTGACGTAGCGAGACAAATAAAAAATATAGAGAAATAGACATAAGCGAGAGACGAGAACCATAACCATAGGGAGAAAGACAATGGGAGATTTGAGAGAGAAATCAGAAATCCTAACTGTATCATGTAGAGGGAGAAAGAGGGAGATAATAAATCTTAACCTAATTCACAAGAAGTACAAAATCTTAAAAAAACATCTCCAATGATTGTTTCCTTTAAAAGTCCAAAAACATTTATTTTTATTCTTTTAAAATCTAATGGTTTCCTTCATTGCTAATATTTTCAAAAGTTTGAGTATTGAGGCAGGCACTGAGCCAATTGGCCCAGCTTGACTAGGTCAACCAAGCCCTAAAAACATAGCATTTGGGATACAAAA
This sequence comes from Amborella trichopoda, assembly GCF_054954075.1. Taxonomy (NCBI): domain Eukaryota; kingdom Viridiplantae; phylum Streptophyta; class Magnoliopsida; order Amborellales; family Amborellaceae; genus Amborella; species Amborella trichopoda. The sequence continues at coordinate 44,586,674 of NC_142339.1, forward strand.
TGTAGCCAGGGGACCAAGCCAGTCCTAGGTTAGGTCTGTGACATGGCCGGCCGGTTTGGGGTGGTCCGACCTGTGTTGCTTTTTTTTTTTTTTTTTAATTCATTTTTATTTATTTTATTTTGTGCAGCATCCCTGGCCTAGACAAGGCCAATGCCAGATTTTGACCAAGGCCCCTATGGCTTTGTTAGGGTTGGGCCCAAAAAATGGATTTTAGTCTTTAAAATAATACAACATGTAATGCATTTTTTGGCCCGTCATTATTCAAGATTCTCAAGTGTTTATAGATCTCCTAAATCGACACTATTTTTTAAATTTCAAATTATATAATTATATATGACAATAAATTTTTAGGCCATCACAAAGATTCCTAGTAATGAAACAATGTCTTTAAATACTATTTGAAGATGTGCCTTAGTTTGATTATTTAGCGCCTCGGCCTCATACAAACCACAGCCTTAAATTGTCTATAGTCTATACTATTCCTTTACCATATGGTATAACTAGGGTTGGCAAATGGGTCGGGTCCAACCTGCTGGACCCGGACTCAGACGTACTCGGGTCCAGGTTTTGGACCCAGACCCGACCCGTCGGGTCCAAAAATCGAGTCCCGGATTTGGTCGGGTCCATAGCCACCTTCACTATGGGCTTCTTTTTTTGTTGCCTACAATGGTGAACAACATGGAACTGATCTTTGAGGGGTGGGCGATTAGATATTAAAAAGAGAGAGACATTCGAGATCCAGAGAAAGAGCCATGTCTCGAAGAAACTAAGAGAGGGAGAATTGTAGAGAGGGAGGATGGCGATGGGATTTTGCTGTTTGGGGAACCAGGAAAAGACGAAGGGAAAGATGAAATGTATTGAAACGAATTAGAGCTTTGGCCTTTGGGTAAACTAAAAATTCGGGTCCGAGTACTGGCCAGGTCGGGTATAGCAGAATCCATACCCGGACCCGGGACGATACGGGTATCCTTTATTGGACCGAGGCCCTACCGGCGGATCCAAAACTTGGACCCATACCCGAACCCATGTCGGGTATACCTGGCGGGTATGGGTTGGGTCGCGGTCCATTGCGACTGCTAGGTATTAACCATTAACTTTCGCATGATATAAAACTTGTACTAAGGTGCGGGTTTGAATTCCGTGCTCACCCATAGTACGTAATAGATGAAATAAATAAACCCAATTCAACATTATTAAGTCATTTTGGCTTTTCACCAAAGAGAAAGCTTTCTATGTTCATCCTACAACATAGAAGTTCTATCCTTCGCCTTATCCAACCGTCCATTTTTGAATGGAGGCTAATATTGCCCCAATCACATTATCACGTCTCTACACTAGTTTATTTTTAATTTATTTCTATAAACTATTTTGACACCAAATTTTGGACGTCCATTCGTTTATTAAACTCGCAATAACAAAAAATATAAAAAATATTTTTTCAATAAAGTAAAAAGACCAAAATACCCCTGAAAGATTCAAGGGGTATTTTGGTAAATATGTTTTATCGCATAATTATTGGTAATATTTTTTATAGGTGTGCCCCAATGAGAAGATGACACGTGCCAAATTCATGTTCAGAAATTTTGTATTTAAAAAAACTAAAAATAAAATACTTTAAAATGTCGGATCTAAGATCAAACGATGAGTGGTTCTCTTGATAAAAAATAGAAGGCTGAATGGTAGAGAGAAGATAGAACTTCTATGTGTTAGGGAGACCATAGGAAGCTTTCCTTTCACCAAATTGGAGAGAATTATCAAACGTCGTACGTTGAACCATGTTTACCCAATTGGAGAAAAGTATGAAACACGTGCTTCGATCCAAGGTTGAGGAGCCCTTGTGTGTTATTCCTATTATTCTTTTGAGCACGTGTACTATGATCCCGTACGAGCCGTACAAGCAACCTATCCATTTGCTCCCTCAAGTAAAAGATATACTTGGATAGTTTGTTTACCTGAAAATTTGGGACCACATAAAAATCATCAGTTGATATTTTTTGAAAAAAAAATTGGATCGAACTATTTAATACTTAGAATTTGATGCCAAGAAATGGGGCAATGGACATTCAATTTTGGGATCTTATTTTTTTCTGGCACATACATTGTTTGTTAGAATTCTCTCTCTCTCTCTTTCTCTTTCTCTTTCTGAGTTGAGTTGGTCTCTAAGTTGTCCTAGAGGTTAACTCCCCAAGATTTGGGATCCTAAAGATACCCGTATCTTAGTTTTTGCCTAAGGGAGTGAATGAACAATTAGATCTCTCAGGAGCACAAAATCATTTGGCTTTTCGTTTTTCTAAGCTCTACCATTGTATCTAATGCTAATGCACGTGTATCACTTTTATATTTTAGAAATAACGAAGGAAAGGCAATGGATCCTTTAGTAGACTTAGTAGAAAGAGAAAATTTTAATGTAATTATTTTAAACACAAGTTAGTTAGGACTTAGGATTTGATATTAATATGTCAAGCACTCTGTCATTGCTGAGCCAAACCAGAACGTGTACAAAGATTTCCTTGCGTTTTTTCGCTTTTTTTTTTATTTTTTTTATTTTTTTGAATATTTAATGGAAGGGCTATTTTAGAGACACAATACGTGTTTGAACTGTAACAAAAATATCGTCATATTCTAATGAAAAAAATCACCCAATGAACCTTCTTAAATCATAAAATAATCACCATAGTAAACATTGGCTAGCTTGTCTAACGCGTAGCTAAAGTCACCTCATACTCTCCAACCTCTCCTATCTATAAATAGGTAAGAGCTCAACTATGACCTCTAAGATTTTCGTGAAAACACGAAGCTTTTCTTGTTAGAGACATGAATATGTAGCTCTCTTCTTCCCTCTTCATTCTCCTTTTCTTTTATCCTTTTCTGGTCTCCTGCGAAGATCATGGTAATCAAACCGCTTGGTTTTATTACTCAGAGGAGTTTACATTAAAACCCTATAAGCCCTCTATTTTCTTGGTTGTGATTCTCTTATAGCCCATGTTGCTTTGCCATTGCTTCACACCCTCTTCTACTATATATTTTGGCTAAATTCGAATCTCAAAATCACGAAGTAGTTTCTCTTTTATTATTATTATTATTAATTTTTTTTGACAAATGGAAATGTCTACGAAGTTCTCTTCTAGTTTTCTCTGAAGCATTCATTTACAAAATTAATCAAGGAACCACTGATCACCTAAAAATGACTCTTACAAGTCAATTATCAAGATGATCATGTTATTCAAATGCCCACTAAACAAAATCTCTCCTGTCGCTCTCCGTCTCTGTGTGGGTTATTTTTATTTTTGTTTTATTTTTTTGTTTCTTTTGAATGAAGTCCTTAAGAACAACAAAAACCACATCAGTTTCTTCACTAAATTTCGATCTCAGTTCACCCTCCTCTTTGATAAAATAATATTCATTCGTTATTTTGCATCATTTTCTTCTTCTTTTCTCATTCTTGTTTGTTTTCATTGTGTACTTTCTTTTTCTCAATGCTTCTCTAGAAATGCATACTCAAACTGATGTCGTTTGATGGTTTTGCAGTTTGATGGTTAAAAACTTGTTAAAGAATACATGAAGAATAATTAATATTTGAGATTAAATAAACAACAGAAAGCTTTCTATACTTTTCTTACTGCATAGGAGTTATATATTTCTCCTATCTAACTGTTTGATCTGAATGGACGGTTCAGTTAGACTCGATCACAATATCATGTCTCTATACTATTTTATTTTTAAAATATTTTGATACCAAATTTTGGGTGTCCTCTCTTATCTTAGACTCGCACCTTGAAAAATATGAATAAGTATTTCCGATAAAATAAAATAACCAAAATACCTTAAAAATTTCAAGAGTATTTTAGTTATTTAAAGATAATTTTTTAATATATTTTTAGGCGCATCCGATTGAGCTGATGACACCTACCAAATTTCATGAGGAAGTAGGGAAAGTGTAGATGGTTTGCCCATTAAACAAATATAATGTTAAATATTGCGCGATTTACCTACAGTTCCTAAAATTTAAGGTAAAGTAAAAAAATTACAAAGAAGGTCGGTTAATCTTTCTTTTTTTCATTCCTTTCAAAATTTTTCTTCGATCAACCAGAATTTTGATTTTTTTTAAATTTTTTTTTTTTTTTTACTTTTTTCTTTAGTAGGCCAGTGCCCCAAGCTTTAAGTTTTTATTTTTTTCCAAAATCGCTTCTCGGTCAATCGGAATTTGATTTTTTTTTTTTTGTTAGTAAGTCAGTGCCCCAAGTTTTAAGGCAATTCCCTACTAATAAAAAAAAACTAAAAGTAAAAAAAAAAAAAAAAAAAAAAATCAAAATTTAGATTGACCGAGGGGCAATTTGGAAAAAATAAAAAAAGGTGGGTTGACCAATCTTTTTTGTAATTTTTACAATATTTTTCCTAAAGTTTTAAGCTCGGTAATCACTTTTAAATATTTGAAACTTTAACAGTGATTTGATAAATTCTCGTAAAAGAACGAAAGTTATAAGATCTAACTCATCTCCACCTTTGTCACAACTTACACTTTCGGTTAGGGCAAGGGCTCCTACCTAAATTATGAGTTATGTGAGGTTTCAATAGTGGAGATGAGATGGGGGCATTATTGGTGAGCATATATCCATGAACAAAGGAGTTGTTTAATGGCAAAAGGCGAAGAATTCTCATTTTTCTATTTTCTTGTTGCAGGTGAAGACCGTATCAAAGGCGCAGCTGGGAAAGCTAAGGGCCGCTGTTGAAGAAGTTAGATATTTCATTTAGCTCATACTTTAATCAACAAGAAAAAACAATGGAAAAATTCTCTAGACTGATGTTGCTTTTTTTTTTTTTTTGTAATCGACAGGAATTTGAGACGAATGCAAGGCCTATACAACCCCTGAACCAGAGACAAGTATACTTGTTCAAGAATGAGTCATAGAAACTGACACAAATATTACGTATTGTTTTCTTTTATTTTGATGTGTGTTTAAATTTTTTTCTGATGTAATTTATTTTTATTAATAAATTCAGTAACGTTTGTTAAAAAATGATGTATGTTTAAAATTTTAAAATAAGTAATGGGTAGGTCTTTACCCACCCATTAATTAGGTAATTGGCTGCATTTTATATATGTAGTGGTTTGATTTCAAAAAGCAAATACCACAAGATACATCCATAGGATTATTATTATGAATAAAAAATTATATTCATAAGTTTATATAATGTAATTTCTCCTTCTGTATTGCAGAACAAGTATGTAGAATGGTGGTAAAATAGAGGAATGTATGCTAAAATCGTTTGATTTTTGAACCACTCATTGAACACCTCCACAATATTTTCTTGGTTTTATAATTAGATGTCTTGGGAAGTTGATGCTTGTCGAAGTGTCAAAATATATCAACATCCAATAGCAACCAAAAAATGTAATATCAAGGTGAAAAAGGAACACTGTCACTAGATAATGGTACAAGTTATGGAGTTAGATTTATTTGTTCAAGTTTTTTTTTTAAATTACATGCAAAAGCAAAATGTGCATTTCCTCCCTCAGGAAAAACTCTGGATCCTATCGGATCCAACCATATTGATCCAATCATATCTTGATCCCATGTTACTTTTCAGATTCAGATCCGGATTTGGGTGGATCCGGACCTGTTAAATTCTCTGCCCTATTACCACATAGTTTTTATTGTTTGATTATTTCAGTGAATTATGCCGTTATAATGTTTTTTTGGCGATCACCAATAATTTGACAATTAGTCCATATTGGAGTGGTTTAGTCATTTAATGTAAAGTACAGAAGTATAAAACCCGACCCAAAGCCTCTTATAAGGAAAATTTGTGTATGTATCGTTTATTCCCAATTTGTTATTGTATGCTCCATATTTTTTGAAATTTACATAGATACCAGTATGCTAACCGACGTCTTGTTTTTTTAGTTTTGCCTCGAGTTTGGTCTTTCCAACATCAAATAGGTGAAAAATTCACTTTTATTTTTTATTTTTTTACTTTTAGATTTCAAGGTCCATTGGAAATCAGAAACACAGAACACCCCAATTTATTTGTCTTTTTGATATTGATAAAGTTGGATAGCCCTAAAACCCACGACGTGTTCGACTTTAATGATACCAGACATCTCCAAATGTTTGCCTTTGGGTTGTTTGATATTTTCAACACCTCGAAGATTTCCCTTGCCAAAGAACGAGGTGTCCAGTGTTAGAGATATCAGTCAGCTAGATATTTCCAAATCCTTGCTGTTGAGCAGTTCAATATTTTCAACACTGGTCAGGGTTTCTTGTCAAGGAACAAGGTGTTCGGTGTTAACATCATCGGATAACCTAAAATCTCCAATTCATTCCTCTGAGCTGTCCGATATTTTTAACACTTGGCTAGCCTATTGCTGAGGAGCGAGATATCTAGTGTTTGTAATATTGGACAACCTAAAGGCAAGGGTTTAGCGATCTCAACATCACTAGCATCGAACACACCATTTTTTTAAGGTTCCGACATTGTCTTTTGGAAGTGTTGGATAGGGTCCCAAATCTAGAAAAAAAAAAAAAAAAACCAAAAGAAAAAGCGGTGGGCTGGGGTGGGTGATGGTCTTGCATTTTTCAAATGATATGTTATCAAAAAGTTCACAATGTGTTGTTTCGAGGTACATGAGCCTTTGACAATTATTAAGTGTTTTAGAAACTAGATTAGTGGGATACAACCGATCACCCGTCTGATATGTTAATTAATAATAATAAGGAAAGCTAATCTGACGGGTAATCTCCCCTTAAAATTTAGGGACCAGCGGCTCGGATTAGGTACCAAATGTTTGCTGAAAACGGATGCATCCGAAGTTGTAGAGGTAAGATCAACCTTCAAATTTTATCATGGTATATAATTTTGATGTAAAATATTCTTATGATTATCTCAAAATCTATTTTTATATCTAACTATAAAATTTTAAATTTAAAAAATGGTTAAAATCAAGGAGATCTATAAACATTTGAAAATCTTGAAAATGGATGGTATAGATAATATGTTGTAAAATGCCCTATTTTTAAGACTTAAAATCTTTTTATTTTTCATAGTCATACTTCTCAATGTTGAGATGATCAATCAAAGGGTTTTTCAACATTAAAACTACCTTTTTCGATGGATTTTTGAAGTGCATCCGTAGTTCTACATTTAAGATTGCAACCTTATATAAACTTTTTCCGTTTGCCTTTTATCAGATATTTCACGGAGATAGAGGTCGGCGTTCTACTCAACTAATTATTTTATTTCAAACAGTATATTATTGGACTTTTGAATTACCCTGGGCAGCACGCTACTATTATATATGATAAAATAAATTTGTTTGGTACGATGTGGCAATTGAATGTGAAAACATGAGTCTTAATACCTTTTTCTAGAAGCCTCTAGGAACCAAATATTTGCTTTGTTGTAGGCTACCTGTACATGGATGGGAGTCATGCCAACGTAAAGCTTGATATCATTCACATAGAAAAATAAAGTACTTCTAGGAATTCATTATTCAGGAGGAAATATTTGCCTTTTAGGTAGCTTTCCGTACGTATTGAGGTCAAAAATTCATATTTTGATACCACATCTCCAAATGTATGGAGATGGTTGTTGGATTCATCCTTGTTTTCAAAGTCAAAATTTTGGAGAGCCTTTTCTCTCTTCTTGTGGTAAAAGTATTCACATTGTTTAAACTTATAAAAAATGATTATGCAAAAATGAGATAGAGTGATTCATTGAGAATAGGTGGGGTGAACCGTATGCATATAACTGGTGAATTTACACAAGCCGTATCTAAAAATATATTAAAAGTAATTCTGATATATATTATTCGCGATATCAAATAGAAGAAACTGGTAAAAGAAATAAAAAAGAACAATTAAAAGAAACATTCACTAATAAAAAAATAAATTGTTTTGGTGCGCTATGGGACACATTTGTTATACTGTGTCTCCTGAGATCTAAATTGTCCATACTTTAGACGGTACTGATTGTTGGGATAGATTGGTGAAAAATTAGCAAGGGTGTGTTAATGTTACAACTATTGTACATTCAAATCAACATAAACAAACATTGAAAATAGCATGGCATCAAAATGACATAATGGAATGAAAAATACAGCAGCAAACAACCCACATAGTACAAAGATTTAACGTAGATTGATCACAAAACGTGACCTCATCCACAGGAGAATGAAGTGAGGTTCTACTTATTTGTTTGAAAGAGATTACAAGAGAAATTAAATTCCAAAGCCCCAAATTTCAGAAGCTTTAACTATCACAAAACAAGGCCGAAAGTAGGGTACAAACGCATAACAATGTGTACTTTCTTTCTCTAAAATGCAGCTTGCAACAAGGTCCCAAAAACGCAAGTTATGAGATTTGGTGCTATCCAAAATCACCCACTTTAGAAAATCTCATATTATGTAGGATTGAGATATTCCCATATTATGTGGGATTGAGGTATTTTTTTATTATGTGAGATTGATAATGATATTTGATAAGTTTTCTTATTGAAATAGCAATCCAAAAAAGATTAGGACTCTTGGATATATCTTTTGGTCTATTGAGATATATGTAACATTAATATGAAGTTTTTGATTTAGTATGGATTCCTAACTTTATATATATGAGATGAAAGTGTAACGAAGTTGTGTGTCCTATTTGGGTCACCATAAGTGAATGGTAGTTTCCTCTAGAGAGAGAGAGAGGGGGGCAAGGCCTCTTATGCATGAGATGCAAAGGTTCATCTTAGAGAGAAGAGAGCTGTCTATAGAGAGAAACATTGTGATGATGCCTCTTGTAGAGTGAGATAAGAGAGCTTCCTATGGAGAGAAACATTGTGTTGGTATATCTTGTATAGTAAGAATGTGGTTTTTTTATAGAAATGTTGTTTCCATAAGGATTTTGGGTGCTTCCCTTTTAGTGAGATAAAATCTTGTTTGCTCTCAATGTTCTGGTCTTTTTCTAAACAGTGATTTAGTTATGAAATAGAGATGAAAATAAAGGTGAGAAATCGACATTAGTGCCGTTTGGGAGAACATGTTTAAAAGGGATTGGTCGACTTGCGTTTTTGTCGAGGTTTAAAAAAATAACTCTATGTTCCAAAACCTTTGATGTAACTTTCATTTTTATAGTGGATTCAGTTTGCAGTGTTCGCGGATGTAGCCTTTCTGGGAAAATCACGTAAATCTTTGTGTTCTTGTGGTGTGCGTTTCATGCTTTATTTCTCGTACTTTATTTACAAAAACTAAACGCAATAGGTTTAGAGCTTCTGCGCACAACACAAGTATATGCCAAAAACACTCTACTTTTTCTCTCTACATAATGGAAAAAATCAGGGCCAGCAGTACCCACCGTATGTGTGCTCTCATTTTCTTCTTTCTCTCACTCTTTCTCTTTCTAAAACAAAAGTGAAACGAACCTCTTTAATGAAGAAAGTTCTTACAACATCGCAACCATTGGATAAGATGCAATCTAACAACCAAAAACGAGAGAGATGAAAAGTCAAAAATAAAACCCAAGTATCTGCAATAGACAATGTTGTGTATGCAACATTGACAGTGAGTCATCTTCACCTTCTGATACTGTACTTACTTTGGCATGGCCATTCTTGCCATTTGGCTTTTGCTTATTCTTCAAAGCGTAACAATCTTTTCTTGTGTGACTAGGTTTCTTACAATACCAGCAGGTAACCTTCTTGCCCTGTGACTTGGCTTGCCTCTGCTATGAAATGGACCCCTATTAAATCGATAGGGTTGGTCTTTATGTTTTGTCCTTCCTGTATCTCCTGTTGCCAATGTAAGATTTGATTTAGTAATCATTTATGTGGATGTCTTTCTGCTCTCTTCATTTAATAATGAAGCAACAACATCTTTCAAATTAAAATTATTATCCGTTGTATTTGTCACAGTAGTAACTAAGGTATCCCAACTAGCAGGCAAATAACTCAGCACAAATAAGCATGACACTTGTTCATCCAAATTCACTTTCAAAGACCTCAATTGTTCAAAAATTCAAATAAATTAATTCACGTACGCTCTAATTATTTCACATTCTTTCATTTTCAATAGAAATAACTTTTTCATGGCATGCATTTTATTTGCAATAGATAACTGCTCAAAAGATTGTTCTAAAGATTGCCCAAGCTCTGCAAATGTTTTACATTGACAAACATCATTGAGGGTGAAATACATGATCTTATGGCTGCCAAACATTTTCGATTAAGAATATCCTATTCCCAATCTTTCATTCCAATAAGTGTAGCCTCTTTACATTTAAGTGGCTAGTCCATTTCCTTTCCAGTAATATAATCTTCTTTCATTAGTTTCCATATTGACCAATTATTTTGATTTAATTTTTCAAATTGTATTGCCCTTTCCATTTTAAAGAAAATTACAGTAAATAAGCATACTTGCAAGAACCCCTTTCTTCACAAATGTAATGAAGAACAAAACCCTAAGTTCTGATACCATTGTTGGGATTGATTGATGAAAAATCAACAAGGGTGTATCAAAGTTATAACTATTGTGCATTCAAATCAACATAATCAAGCGTGGAAATAACATGGCATCAAAATAATATTATGAAATAAAAAATACAACAGTAAACAACCCATAGAGAACAAAGATTTAACATGGTTCGGTCACAAAACGTAACCTACATTCACGTGAGAATGACACGAGGCTTTACTTACTTAATTGAAAGGGATTACAAGAGAGATTAAGTTCCAAAGCCCCAAATTCCAAAAGCTTTAACTCACACAAAAGGGACCCAAAATAGGGTCCAAACACAATAGTATGCACTTTCTCTCTCTAAAATACAACATGCAATAGGGTCTCTACAACTGGTATCAGAGCGTGTGGTTCAGTACAAAACTAGTATTTGTGCATTCAGTTGATGAAAAGCATGTGGAAAAATATGCATAATATTTTATATGAGGTAGATAACTATGATGGTAAACACTATTTTTTTAGCAAAAATGATAAAGAAATTTATTTGACAAAAGATGAAAAATTCAAAAAAAGAAGTTGGCATGGTGAGCAAGTTATTTTGATATCAAGGTGGAGATTGGTGGATATGGTAATTAGCAAAAATCATTTACATTAAGAAATCCCATATTATGTGGAATTGTGATTGATATTGATAAATTTCCTAAAGGAAATACAAATCGAAAAGGATTAGGATTTTGGGATAAATCTCTTGCATCTTGAGATATATGTAACATCTATATGAAGTTTCCTATTTGATGTGAATTCGTAACTTTATATATATGAGATGAAAGTGCAGAGAATTTGTATACCCTGTTTGAGTCACCATATGGGAAAGATAACTTTCTTTAAAGAGAGAAGTAGGGGCTTCCTGCGCATGAGAGGCAATGCCTCTCTTTAGAGAGAAGAAAGCTTCATTCGGAGAGAAACACCATAAATGTGCCTCTTGTAGATTGCGAGGCTGGTTTCTCGTAGAGAAACGGTTCTTATGAAGATTTTGGGTTGTTTCACCTTTTAGAGAGAGAAAGTCTCAGTTACTCTTAAGGTTCTTCTCCTTGACAATGGTTTAGTTGTGGGATGGAGATGACCTATTCTTGGACGGTAATTTAGTTGTGAAATAGAGATGAGAGATTGATGGGTGGTGCTGGTTGGGAGACTTGGTCTAAAAGGGTTTATTCAACTGGGTTTTGTCGAGGGCTACAGAGGTAACTCTGTTTCCCAAAATCTGTAATATGACTTTATAGTGGATTTCAGTTTACCGTACTCGTGAATGTAGCCCTCTTGGGGTGAACCACATAAATTTTTGTGTTCTTGTGGTGTGTGTGTGTTTCGTGTTTTATTTCTCGCATTATGGCTTGTCGTGTCTCTTAGTTTGTTTCTAGCTAGATAAATGTACGATCTTGATGGAATTCAATTTTTGATATTCTTGTTTCCGCATCTTAAAAAACTCTTAAATCCTAACACAAATGGCATCCAAATAGCTAGAGACGGGAACGAACGATTGGTAGTCCCGGTTCCCTTAGTTGCTTCTTCCCATTTAGCTATTAAAGCTCTCTCTCTAGAAGACAAAGTACTCTTCACCACTCTCTAATAGTAACAATGCTTTCTCACTCTATCTTTTAGGTCACCATTTTTTATCCCTTATTCTCTTTGCACTGAGGAATCTTTTTGCTATCACAGTTCCCCAAAAAAAAAAAAAATAATCTATTTGCTCTCTCCATCTAGAACCCTCACCTTTCTTTGAGCTTGGGTTCACAGCTTCCAATTTAGCTTAATGTCTTCTATGTTGTTAACCCTATGACTGACCAATCCATTACTGTACTACCCTTACCTAGCTTAAGAAAATATTTTGGAATCTATACCTGTTTTGGTTTTTGTTTTGGGTGTGGTTTCTACAATATTGCAACCTTAAACAATCCAATTAAGGTACACATTCAAATTTTATTATAACATGTAATTTTGTTGTAAATTTATTAAAATCTATTGTCATATCTAATTAAAAAATTTGAAATTTAAAAAATAGTTAAAATCAAATAGTTCAATAAACATATGAAAATCCTGAAAGTGGTCGGTCTAGATAATGTGTTGTACGATGCACTATTTTTGGGACTAAAAATTTTTTATTTATCTTTTTCATATTCGTACATCTCAATGTTGAGATGATCAATTACATGGTTTTTCAACATTGAAACAACCTTTCCAATAGATTTTTGAGGTGCACCTATATTTCTACATTTTAAAGTTGCAACCTTATATAAACTTTATGGATCCGATTTCAAGATACTAGTGGGGTTCAGCCAAAATGAAGGTTTTAAAATCCTTAAAGGTAGCTGAATATTCTATTCATCATAGGGAAAATGGAGGACGTCCGATCTTTTTCCTCAAATCCTTTCTAAATCATGTTTATTTGAAAACTGGTTCATAGGCCCATTTTTGGGTAAAAGTAGCTTATGGGTATTAATGGGTCTTGAAAATATGGATTCAAATAGCAATAAAATCCAAAAACCCCATTTTTCTTTTTGCCCAGATATGGTAAGACCAATGACTGGTTTTTAACATTGTTTTTTCTATGAAATGGATTTCTAAGTTTGTTTTCATAGGCAAATGGTTTTCCAGCTTTTTCCCTTTCGTTTCTTTTTTGTTTTTTTTTTTTTGTTTTTTTTGTTGTTTTTTTGGGAGAATTCTCAAGTTCAGGCAAACCGTGTCAAAGATTACCCTTGAAATCTCAGATTCATTTGTAGTACATAACATTGATGTATTTTTCATTCCATAAGCCACCCCTGGGCCTTGGAAGCCCAATAAAAGATCGTACGCAGATTTTGTACGTGCGCACTACTACGGCAAAGATGGGCACATGCCAAAATACTATGGGGCCAAAGCATTTGCGCGCACATGTGCACACACTACCACGACATTGTTACCTCTGACTCACTCTCTCTCCCTCTTACAGCACATCAATGGCACTCAACAATCAAACAGACATGCATCTTTTTAGTTCCTGAAAAGCCGAAAAAAAAAAAAAAAAAAAAAAAAAAATTCTTTAATTTCAAGTAGACATCCAAATCTCCCTTTTGTCGATCAAGTTTCCAAAACAAAGGTACGCATAAGAATAGATTACAAGTCTCGTGCACAGTCATCCAAACATCCATAATAAATAGCACCTCTCTTTGAAATAGAGTATCCGTACTCAAATACTTCATTAAAAAATAAAACATTTGCTCCCTTTACAAGGTCCCTACAAAAGATCGAATGTACATTTCATTTACCCACCATGCAACTACGTCTGAGCTCTTGGAAACACAAAGCTGGAAAACCAGCTAGCTATTCGACTTTGACAATGTAGTTCCTTTTGATCTGAGCTGGGAGTAGTTGTCATTGTGAGTCAAGCTGCAAATAAAAAAAGGAGCAATAAAATCCTAGAAGTTTGAGACAGTGACCCATACACAGCAAACGATACATAATTTATGCATTTTCTTTGGGGTTGCTACAATCTTAAATTAAAAAGAAAAAAAAGGGAAAAATCAAGTTTCACTCATCTATGTATTAGAAATTATTAAGCTTAATAAAAAACCAACATTCAATATGCACACCACTAAGGCACTTACTATATGTATTTATGCAGCCTTTATTCTTTGTATCATTAAAAAGAGAATCATTCGCTAATGATAGAGACAAAAGGAGGAGATTGAAACTAAATATTAAGAACAAGCTTCTTATATTCTTTTCTATTCGAAACTCATAATACTGCAGAGAACTATATTGATTAATCAAGACTATGCAAGATCCCGTATAAATATGCGGCTAGGTTTTGGACCAAGACGTGACTCATCAGGTGCAAAAATTGGACCCATACCCATATATATCGGGTCCCAGGTTTGGTTGGATCCAGTGCCACCCTCACTATGAGCTTCTTTTTTTGCTGCCTACAATGGTGAACAATAGAGAACTGATCTTTGAGGGGTGGGTGATTAGAGTTAAGTGAGAGAGAGACATTCGAGATCCAGAGAGAGAGAGAGAGCTATATCTTTAAGAAACTAAAACAGAGAGAGAATTGCAGATAGGGAGAATGGCGATGGGGTTTGGCTGATTGAGGAATCAGATAAAAACAAAAAGTATTGAAACAATTTTAAAGTTAAGGCTTTAGCTTTTGGGTAAATTAAAAATTCGAATCCAATACCCGTCAAGTCGAGTATAAGATGACCCATATCCGGATCCGAAATTATCCTGACATCTTTTATGAGATATCCGTAAGTCAAAAACTTGGTTCTATACCTGAAACCGTGCCGAATATACCAGACGGTTATGGGCGGGTCCATTGCTACCCCTAGGTATGACCATTAACTTCCACGTGATATAAAAGTTGGTACTACGGTGCAGGTTTGAATTCCGTGCACATCCACAGTACGGAATACAATTAATAAACCCCAATTCAGAAAAGTATCAAACACGTGCTTCGATCCAAGGTTGATGACGATCATGATCCCTTGTGAATTATTCCTATTCTTCTTTTGCGCACCTGTGCTATGATCCCGTAGGAGCAACTTATCCATTTGCTCCCTCATTTAAAAGATATACTTGGATAGTTTGTTTACCAGATAATTGGGGACCTCATATCATCAGTTGATATTTCTTGAAAAATAAAATTGGAGTTTGAACAATATTTAGATTTTGTTGTCAAGATATGGGGCAATGTAAATTCAATTTTGGGATGTTATTTTTCTCTAGCTCATACATTGTTTGTTAGAATTCTCTCTCTCTCTCTCTCTCTCTCTCACAGTTGAGTTGGTCTCTAAGTTGTCCTAGAGGATAAATCCCCATGATTTGGGTTCCTAAAGATACCCGTATCTTAGTTTTTGCCTGAGGGAGTGAATGGATAATTAGATCCCTCAGGAGCACAAAATCCTTTGGCTTTTCTCTTTTTCTAATCGCGACCATGGTATCTAATGCTAATGCGCGAGTAACACTATTATATTTTAAAAATAATGCACGAGTAACACTCCTATATTTTACTAGAGACATGGCGTCTTTAGACTTAGTCGAAAGAAAAAATTTTAATGTAATTCTTTTCCACACAAGTTAATTAGGACTTAGGATTTGAGATTAATATGTCAAACTCTCTGTCATTGCCGAGCCAAACCAGAACGTGTACAAAGATTTCCTTGTGTTTTTTCCCCTTTGTTTTTTTGAATATTTAATGGAAGGGCTATTCTAGAGGCAGAACTATAACAAAATATCGTCATATTCTAATGAAAAAATCACCCAATGAACCTTCTTAAATTATAAAATAATCTCCATGGTAAACATCGGCTAGCTTGTCATACTTTTTCCAGTTACCGTGTGGCTAAAGTCGTCTCATACTGTCCAACCTCTCCTCTCTATAAATAACAAAGATCTCAACTATAACCTTCCACAAACTCACTGTAAGCTTTCGTGAAAACAATAAGCTTTTGTTTTAGAAAGATGAATATGAAGCTCTCTTCTTCCTTCTTCATTCTCCTTTTCTTTTATCCTTTTCTGGTCTCCTGCGAAGATCATGGTAATCAATCGCATGGTTTTATTACTTAGTAGAATATCCATTAAAACCCTTTAAGCCCTCCATTTTCTTGGTTGTGATTCTCTTATAGCCCTTGTTGCTTTGCCCTTGCTTCACTCCCTCTTCTACTATTATTTTGACTAATTTCTAATCTCTAGACCACGAAGTAGTTTCCTTTGTTTTTGTTTTTTCTTGACAAATGAAAAATTTTACAATTTTTAATTTTTTTTCTAAGCATTCATTTAAAAAATTAATCAAGGAACCACAAATCACCTGAAAATGAATCTTAAAAGTCAATTTTCAAGATGATCATATTATTCAATTGCCCACTAGACAAAATCTCTCCTGTCTCTCTCCCTCTCTGTGTGGGGGTATTTTTATTCATTCGTTATTTTACATCATTTTCTTCTTCTTTTCTCATTCTGGTTTATTTTTATTGTGTTCTTTTCTCATTCTGGTTTATTTTTATTGTGTACTTTCTTTTTCTCAATGCTTCTCTCGAAATGCATACTCAAAATGATGTGGTTTGATGGTTTTGCAGTTGAGAAAGCTGAGTTCAGCTATGTGGAAGGTAGCAGCAATGGACCAAAATTTTGGGGCAGGGTCCGCCCTGAATGGGTGGCATGCTCCAATGGCACCACGCAATCACCCATTGATATCATTCATGCAAATGCCATATACGACCCCAACTTAAAGAGCCTAAAGGCTCGATATGAGCCTGCACATGCCACACTTGCAAACTCTGGCCATGACATTGGGGTATGAGAATCCGAAATATGATTGAGTTGATCCACTATCTTGGTTTTCATTAGTGGGGGGCAAATGTTGACTTGAAACAATGTTTTTTACAACATTGAAAACAAAAGTCTTTTACTTATTACTCACCTCTTCTTTTGGGTAAATTCAGTGGGTGAATTTAGGCCCCTACCAGGTTTTTTAAAATCCTTAGTAGTTTTCGAACTCGTAAGTGGGAATGGAAGCCACAATGTATACTGAAATATAAGGGGTGCTACCAATACGACCCTAACCCATTTTTCAAAGAGGTAAGTCAGTGGGGATTTGGGCCCTAATATTTCATGAGAATAGAGTCAAAGACTTCATCATGAGGCTTGACAGTAGTACCGCTGAGGCTCCATCCCATTCTCAAATTTATTGTTGTTGACCTTTTCATCAAAACTTTTAGGCACATCAGTTGGCGACGTTTCTTTATTCACTCCACCCTTTTTTACCCAAATCCATATCCAATGTACTAACCCAAGTAGGCATCAACACACCACAATATGCCTCACCTTGGGTGAGATTCATTGATTAAAACGTAAAAATTCAAGATTCAGCCAAATTCACAAGATTTTTTCATCCTTTTCATTACAATTATTTAAAATCAATTTCTCATACATCAAGATTTTTTCATCCTTTTCTTTACAATTAATTAAAATCATTTTCCCATACAACGTTCATAGTTATAACTTTTCTTGGATATTCATAGAGTTTCTATGTTTTGCTTGCTGACAACAGTTGGAATGGGAGAAAGGGAGTGCTGGTGCGATACACATCAATGGAACCCAATTCTTACTTGAGGAGTTTCACTGGCATTCTCCATCTGAACATACTTTAGATGGTTACAGGTCTGCCCTACTACTGTTGTTCAAGTTTTGAGTTGCTTTTTGTTCAATATTTACGATTTTTATGGCACTATTACTAAAACAACCACCACCAACTTCTTGTTTATTTAAAGTCTTCAAACGCTATGAAAGTATAGTATCGCCCTTGTTAAACCCTTAGTAGTCTAACCATTATGTTTTATAACAACAGCCTCATGTTCTTTTTGTAAAATGGCAGGTAGACCTTTTATTTTCTCAATAGATGCAAAAAGGGTCTCTGAACTCCACCATGCATTTAAATAAGTCTCTTGACATGAATTCACATGATAAGTATGTAGTAGCTGAATATTGTAGCCTTTGTCTGTAGATATGACTTGGAGATGCATATGGTCCATCGCAGCGCAGATGGACGAATTGCCGTAGTTGCAGTGATCTATAAAGTTGGGCTGCAAGATCATTTCCTATTGAAGGTGAGGTGATTTAGATTTATGAAAGCCCCTCTGGTTTCAAGTGGCATGAGGATTGAGCATTTGTTTATTCTAATGTTTCTGTGTGTTGGTTGTTGAAAGGTGATGGATGAGATTGACGATATCAATGATGAAAAGGGATCTGAAGAAAAAGTTGGATTAGTGAACCCGGATCATGCAATAGATTTGGAGAGAGAATCATACTATAGATACTTTGGTTCCCTCACCACTCCTTCCTGCGATGAGGGAGTCACTTGGACTGTCATAAAAGAGGTAAACATACCCTAAGGAGGCTATAATTACTTAATTGGGTTTGCATCCTCTACTTTTACATGAACCAATAGCCAAGTACATGTAGATAGGCCTAGCAATGAGCCATGCGACTCAACCTGGCCAGTCCCGGGGCGGGGTCAATACATGTGACCTATTCGGCCAGGACAAGTCCAGGGATTTCATACCTCAACACAATTTGCAGTGGCTCAGGCCCACACTGCTTGTTCTTTGTCGAGGCTACCTATTGTATTCCCCCCACACACACTCAAAGTGCCAACCATTACCCACTTTATCATTTGCTCCTTGTTTTCAAACTATCTGTTCCCCTATCTCATGTGAGTTGTTTAATGGCAAAAGGTGTAGACTTCTCATTTTTCTATTTTCTTGTTGCAGGTGAAGACTGTATCAAAGGCGCAGCTGCGAATGCTAAGGGCCGCTGTTGAAGAAGTGCGAAATTTCATTTAGCTCATGCTTTATTCACCAAGAAAAAACAATGGAAAAATTCTTTAGACTGATGTTTTTTTTTTTGTATTCGACAGGAATTTGAGAAGAATGCAAGGCCTATACAACCCCTGAACCAGAGACAAGTATACCTCTTCAAGAATGAGTCATAGAATGTGACACAAATATTATGTATTGTTTTCTTTTATTTCGATGTGTTTTCAAATTTTTTTTTCTGATGTAATTTTTTTTGATTAATAAATTCAATAACATTTGTCAAAAAAATGATGTATGTTTAAAATTTTAAAATAAGTAATGGGTAGGTCTTTTCCCACCCATTAATTAGGTAGTAGGCTGCATTCTATGTATGCAATGCTTTGATTTCAAGAAGCAAATACCACAAGATACATCCATATGATTATTATTTGTTGTAGAACAAGTACGTAGAGTGGTGGTAAAATAGAGGAATGTATGCTAAAATGGTTTGATTTTGAACCATTTATTGAACACGTCTACAATATTTTTTGGTTTTAAGATTAGATGTCCTGGGAAGTTGATGCTTGTCGAAGTATCAACATATAACAACGTACAATAGCAACCAAAAAATGTAATATCATGGTGAAAATGGAACACTGCCACTAGATAATGGTACACGTATGGGAATTAGATTTATTTGTTTGAATTTTTTTTTAAAAAAACGCGTGCAAAAGCAAATTGTCCATTTCCTCCCTCAGGAAAAACCCTCATTAGAAGTATTTAGGACCCCAAGTTTTGGGGATGTGACCCACTCAAACCAGTGATCAACATAGAAAAATTTGATAAGGAAACTTAAATTCGCACCCGATCTACATGAAAAAGGACATGTATTGCATACCGACCATTTTAGTTTTGGGCATTTATATATTGGTTTTAGACTTTGGTTTTCCTTCCAAGGCTGAGGTAAAGCAATGATATATATATATATATATATATATATATATATATATATATATATATATATATATATATATATATATATATATATATATATATATATATATATATATATATATATATATATATATATATATATATATATATATATATATATATATATATATATATATATATATATATATATATATATATATATATCTATAACATAGGCCAGTGGGCCTACAGCTACATACGACTTCAACGGTCTGAATTCAATCTGGGCCTACCCAATGATCATGATTGTATTTCATAGTTGAATTTTGGGACAATGTCGATGCCTCAGATATTTGATCAAGCCATTTTTAGAGCATTCTGATATTGGAAACATTAGACTATCCCATCATTCTTTATGATGAGTTTGAATTGGGCGTCAGTTGTTCGAAACATGGACCATTTTGACTTATAAAAGAAGAAAAACTTGGGTGGTCTGATACTGTTAACACCGAACCCGATACTCCCTCTATTTCTAATCTGGATCCCATGTAAAATATTTGGATCCTATCGGATTCAACCATTTTGATCCAATCATATCCAGATCCCATGTTACTTTTCAGATCCAGATAGGATCTGAGTGGATCCGGACCCTCTAAATTCTCTGCCCTATTACCACGCGGTTTTTATTGTTCGATTATTTCAGTCAATTATGCCGTTATACAAGTTTTTTTTGGCAATTAGTATTAATTTGATAATTAATCCATATTGGAGTGTTAATTTAGTCATTTAATGTAAAACACAGAAGTATGTAACCCGAACCAAAGCCACCAATAAAAAGAGGAAAATTTTTGTACGTATAGTTTTTTCCCAATTTATTATTGTATGCTCCATATTTTCTGAAAATTACATAGACACCACTCTGCCAACCCACGTCCTTTTTTTAGTTTTTCCTCCAGCCTGATATTTCCAATATCAGACAGGTAAGAAATTCACTTTTACTTTTTATCTTATAACTTTTCATTTTCAAGGCCTATTGGAAATCGGAAACGTAGAACACCCCTATTTCTTTGTCTTTTTGATATTGATAATGTTGGATAGCCCTAAAACCCACAACACATTCGACTTTAATGATACCGGACGTCTCCAAATGTTTGCCTTTGAGTTGTTTGATATTTTCAACCCCTCGAAGCTTTCTCTAGCTAAGAAACGAGGGGTCCAGTGTTAGCAACATCAATCAGCCAAGCATTTCCAAATCCTTGCCTTTGAGCGGTTAAATATTTTCAACACTGGTTAGGGACTCTTGCCTAGGAACATTGTGTTCGGTGTTAGCAGCATCGGATAATCTAAAATACCCAATTCATTCCCCTTGGCTGCCCGATATTTTCAACACTGGGCAAGCCTCTTGCTGAGGAATGAGGTGTCTAGCATTCGCAACATTGGACAACCTAAAGGCAAAGAATTAGAGATATCGGACATCATTAACATCGAACACACCATGGTTTTAAGGTTCCGACATTTTCCTTTGGGAGTGTTGGACAGGGCCCAAATCTAAGAAAAAACAAAAAAAAAAAAGAGTGGGCTGGTGTGGGTGGTGGTTTTACATTTTTCAAATGATAATGATGTGTTATCAATAAGTTCACAATGTGTAGTTTCGAGGTACAAGAACTTTTGACAATAATTAAGTGTTTTAGAAACTGGATTAGTGGGATACAGCCGATCACCTGTCCGTTCTGAGTAAGGTATCCAAGACTTATTTTGTATTACAAATAATAAAAAGCCAAAAAAGGAACGAGGGAGAATATGTGGGAAGCGGGCAAGACTAGGGTGATCACACTCCCTTATTCCAATCTTGCTTGGGTGGTTTTGACAGGAAAGTTCTTTTGTTAGTTGGGGATGCATACATCCCCGGACTATAGAACGTCCATCTTTAAGATGGACGTTAACGAAACAACAACCAAAATAGATAATGCAATAATAATAATAATAATATATTTTGGAAGTTTAAAATTTTATTTTCTCATTTTCATTTTCATTTTCATTTTCAAGATCACCCTAGGGTAGAACATGGATGTCTGAAAGTTTGAGTCGATGGAACCCATCTTTCTTAAGAGTGGACGATGCCTTGTTCTGTTTTTTTCAAAAAAAAAAAAAGTTATTATGATTAATCTCGAAATGACAAGGACTGTTTGGAGATTCTTATATTTAATTTTTTTTAACAATCATTATATGAACATTTTGTTAATGAGTTAGGTCTTTGAGTTGTTAATTAATAATAATAAGGAAAGCTGAACTAACGGGTAATCTCCCCTTAAAATATAGGGGCCGGCGGCCCATATTAGGAACCAAATATTTACGAAAACGATATGACTCCCTATATTGAAGTTGACTATGCATAGAAAGCCCATCCAATTAGGAATTACGATTGATAAAATATATTGAAATATGGAAAAAATTGTGTTTCTATGTGAGCTCTCCTCTCTCTGTCCGTAGAGGAAGGAACTGTAGTCAAACTAGAAATTCACAATGAGTTATATTCTATGGAATAAGGCTTCATAACCAACTAAACTTAACGCCCAAGAGATAAGATATGGAGATTGTCAAATCAATTTTTTCAAAATATGTGAAGTGTTGAACCCATTAATTGACAAATAAATTGTGTTTTGTGTAGGGCAATTTTAGTACTTGAGATGGACCTCACCATTTCAGAAAGTGTCGCATCTACCACATGGCTAGAGTATAACAACATGGGGGATATTGTAGAGTCCATGGAGCAAGATCCCCTGCTTGCAACTTTGCCTCCAATAAGTTCAAGGGGTCTGAAATAGAGCCGTGTGGGAATGAGATTTGGTGATGAAAATGATGCATATGAGTTTTACAAGGCTTTTGCATTAGTGGAAAGGTTTGGTGTTAGAAAGGAAAATACTCACAAGAATAAGGATGGAAAGAGAATTGATAGGGAATATAAATGTTCTAAGGAAGGATTCCGTATGGTGAATCAAGTGCAATCTAGAAAAATTTTGCCTCAGAAAAGATGTGGATGTGGAGCGAAGATGTGCATAAGCATAATTGCCAACAATGAAGGGGTTGTCAGAAGGTTTTTTAAGGAGCACAATCACAATCTTGTATCTCCAAGGACAGCTTGACTCATCCGTTCGCACCGAACAATATCGGATGCGACAAAGTTAATGATAAACTCCATGAGCTCTGCTTTGGTAAAATCTCATAATATATATGATAGCTTATTAGAGCAGGTTGGAAGGATTGGTAATTTACCTTGCTCCCAAAAAGACAACGAAAACCAATTATGAAACAAGAGAAGAAAATTCAAAGGGGAAGATGAAAATCGTGCGATGGAATGGTTAATCGATATGAAGAGATCGAAACCATCTTTTTTCTATACAGTGAAATTAGATGAAGAAGATTACATCGTCAGCCTACTATAGGTAGCTGCCAAGTTAAGGGTGTTCTACCATCACTTCTCGGATGTGGTCACCTTTGATACTGTCGTTTCATCTAGGAAAAAGTTTATATAAGATTTCAACCACATATTATAGAAGTGAGGTGAACCTAAAAAACCCATCCAAAAAAGTTGTTCAACTCTGAAATACTCACCAATAAATCATGTCAACTTTGAGATGTTGGATATGAAAACGGGCTCCAAAGCTTAAAAATAGTGCATCTTGTGAGCACCTAACCTAGATCACCTGTTTTTTTCATAAGGCTCTTTGATATACACTTCATTCCCAACAATTGAAAGCATGCTACTGAAGATTGGAACACTTACATTGCCAATCTGCATATTGTAATTTTCTTTGACCTACAAATGTTCTACAACTACAACATGAACCATTTTCTTACTTTCAACTATAACATTAAACGTAATAGGAAAATGAGTTGAATTCCACAATAGAAATAATTACATTAGTAAAAAAGGAATACAAAAACTATAACATATTTTGAATAAGGACTACAAAAATAAAAAATATGAGTGCAAGCAAGCACACATTTATTATACACAAGACATACAATAATTGCTGCAAATGCCCAAGGGGCACGGAGTAAAAATTGTTGTCAAATCAATTTTTTCAAAAATATGTGAGATATGGAGATTGTCAAATTAATTTTTTCAAAATATGTGAAGTGTTGAAGCCATTAATTGACAAATAAATTGTGTTTGATGTAGAGCACTTTTAGTACTTGAGATGGACCTCACCATTTTAGAAAGTGTGGCATCCACCACATGGTCAGAGTACAACAACATGGGGGATATTGTAGAGTCCATGGAGCAAGATCCCCTGCTTGCAACCCCGCCTTCAATAAGTCCACATTCTCGAAAACGGGGAGCATGCGTTGTCCTCCAAGGGGTCTGAAATAGAGCCGTGTGGGAATGAGATTTGGTGATGAAAATGATGCATATGAGTTTTAGAAGGCTTTTGCCTTGGTGGAAGGGTTTGGTGTCAGAAAGGGAAATACTCACAAGAATAAGGATGGAAAGAGAATTGATGGGGAATATTAATTTTCTAAGGAAGGATTTCATACGGTGAATCAAGTGCAATCTAGAAAAATTTTGCCTCAGAAAAGATGTGGATGTGGAGCAAAGATGTGCAGAAGCATAATTGCCAACAATGAGTTGGTTGTCACAAGGTTTGTGAAGGAACACAATCACAATGTCGTATCTCCAAGGAAATATCTACTCATCAGTTCTCACCGAACAATATCGGATGCGAGAAACTTAATGATAAACTCCATGAGCTCTCCTTTGGTAAAATCTCAGAATATCTATGATATCTTATTAGAGTAGGTTGGAGAGATTGGTAATTTCCCTTTCTCCCAAAAAGACATCGAAAACCAA
Organism: Amborella trichopoda; assembly: GCF_054954075.1. Taxonomy (NCBI): domain Eukaryota; kingdom Viridiplantae; phylum Streptophyta; class Magnoliopsida; order Amborellales; family Amborellaceae; genus Amborella; species Amborella trichopoda. Next base: position 44,611,218 of record NC_142339.1, read on the forward strand.
TTACGAAACAAGAAAAGAAAATTCAAAGGTGAAGATGGCAAACGTGCGATGGAATGGTTAATCGAGATCAAATCCATCTTTTTTCTATACAATGAAATTAGATGAAGAGGATTACATCGTCAGCCTACTATAGGTAGATGCCATGTCAAGGGTGTTCTACCATCACTTCTCGGATGTGGTCACTTTTGATACTGTAGTTTCATCTTGGAAAATGTTTATATTAGATTTCAACCACATATTATAGAAGTGAGGTGAACCTAAAAAACCCATCCAAAAAAGTTGTTCAACTCTGAAAAACTCACCAATAAATCATGTCAACTTTGAGATGTTGGATATGAATACGGGCTCCAAATCATAAAAATAGTACATCTTGTCAGCACCTAATCTAGATCACTTGTTTTGTTCATAAGGATATTTGATATACACTACATTCCCAACAATTGAAAGCCTGCTACTGAAGATTGGAACACTTACAAGGCCAATTTGCATATTGTAATTTTCTTTAACCTACAAATGTTCTACAACTACAACATGAACCATTTTCTTACTTTCAACTATAACATTAAACGTAATAGGAGAATGAGTTGAATTCCACAATATAAATAATTACATTAGTAAAAAAGGAAAACAAAATAAGTATGACATATTTTGAATGAGGACTACAAAAATAAAAAACATGAGCGCAAGCAAGCACACATTTATTATACACAAGAAATACAATAATTGTTGCAAATGCCCAAGGGGCACGGAGTAAAAATTGTTGTAAACGCCCTATGACACCGAGTATCGTATCATGGCCAATACTTGTTTCTGGATTGACCATGACACGTCCTTGTGATTCATGCATTGAATTCCACTGTTGTGTATTGCGATGCCTTAAATTGACATTTTGCACAGTGGTAACATATTCATCATACCATTGGAAGAACCCACATAATAGACACCTATAGTACATCCTATTTGGGTTATTAGGGCTTGTCGATGCTTTCGTAGCACAATCTAAACTTTATTTAGGGCATTGTCGAGGTGTATATCCTCGATTACTTGTAGAATCATATGACATTAATAGGGCCCACTATAAAAATGCAAAGATCATGACAAATTGCAAATGCAAAGCTAAATATGTAAATATTTATTTACTTCACTATGTGTATATCGTTGTGTATAGCAAATGCAAGGTCAAAGATAATGAAGGGACCAATAACACATGCTGTGAAATATCACAAGCCAAAAATGAAATTTAAAATTTTAACAAGAAGCCCTATTTCGTCATTCACAATCATTCAACTTCAAATCTCAAACTAAAAAACTTTAATTTTGTTCCAAAATGATGATAATGCCAAAGGATGTACAACGTATTATTTATCAACATACATACTGAAATTTCGTTGAAAGAAAAATACAAATCTACCTTTGAACTTTAGTCCAAAAGAATGGTATCAAATGATAGTAACCCATGAGCAGTCGTATTTATTTTTCTTCTGATTGATAATCTTTTAAATGGAGTTATTTTTACCACACATTTGAACCTCCTCTTATAAAAGTTCGGATGCACCCAAGATGAGAGAGATAGAGAGAAAAAATCTAGATGGCGATTTTGCAGAGATAGAACTGTGATGGCAAAGCAAAAGCAAATGTTGGAATCATTTGCAGGTAGTTTGGAGAGAGAGAATGGTGAAGAAATATTGGTAAATAAATCATAGTAAATATACAAGACGAAGAAATAATTTAATTCATAAAAATTTCAACCTAAATCCCCAATATTTGCTACTGGTGTACTTGATTTTGGGCGTCACAATCAAAATAATCGGCACAAAATGCAGAGTAAATGTACAAGATGAAGAAAAAAATAAATCCATAAGAATATAAACCTAAACCCCAAATAGTTGATACTGGTATATCTAATTTTGGGCTTTACAATCGAATTAATCGAAATCAGATCATACAAAATATACAAGATGAAGAAAAAATTAAATCTATAAGAATTTAATTTTCTGAATCAATCGAAATATGACCATACAAAATGTACAAGATGAAGAAAAAATTAAATCCATAAGAATTTAAACCTAAATCGCCAATATTTGCTGAATTAATCAAAATTAGATCATACAAAATGTACATGAAGAGGAAAAAAAAATAAATGCATCATAATTTAAACCTAAATCCCCAATTTTTGTTGAATTAATCGAAGTCAGATCATTCAAAATGTACAAGACGAAGAAAAAAATTAATCGATGAGAATTTAAACCTAAATTCCCAATATTTGCAACTTGTCTACCTGATTTTGGGCTTCACAATCGAAATAATCGAAATCAAATCATATAACATGTACAAGGAACACCAAAAAACTATCAAATTTAGATCCATAATAATTTAAACCTAAAATCCCCAATATTTGATCATACAAAATGTACAAGACGAAGAAAAAATTAAATCCATAAGAATTTAAAACTAAATCCCCAATTTTTGCTGAATAAATCTAAGTCAGAGCACACAAAATGTACAAGATGAAGAAAAAAATATATCCATGAGAATTTAAACCGAAATTCCAAATATTTGCTACTGGTGTACCTAATTATGGGCTTCACAATGGAATTAATCGAAATCAGGTTATACAAAATGTTCAAGGAACACCAAAAAACTATCACATTTAAATCCATAAGAATTTAAACCCAAAATCCCGAATATTTGATCATAGAAAATGTACAAGACGAAGAAAAAATTAAATCCACAAGAATTTAAACCCGAATCCCCAATATTTGTTGAAATAATCGAAATCAGATCATACAAAATGTACAAGACAAAGAGAAATAAATAAATCCAGAAGAATTTAAACCTAAATCCACAATTTTTGCTGAATTAGTTGAAGTCAGATCATACAAATGTACAAAATGAAGAAGAAAATAAATCCATGTTTTTACGGTAAATGCGCAACGGCCCAGATTCAATCTGGGCCAATTTGACGATCACGACCTCATTTCGTGTTTGAATTTTATTTTATTTTTCTGCAAATCCAAATCACATAAAATTTTAGATGTGCCTTCTTAATAAGGCCATGTTCGAACTTCTATGATTTGATATGAGGATTTTTCCTCTTGTTTTTATTAAGATTCGATTTCAGATAAACATCTGGCTTTGGTAAGCTACCTAATCACTAGATCCATCTAATTCCGACCCCTAACTACGCTTGCTAGCTCAAGAGTTGAGTTAAAGATCTCAATGATTTGATCAGGGCTGCTCAAAGTGCGAAGCTTTGATTTTGCTGAGTTGATCAACAATGGGTTTTTGAGGCATTTTCAATAAGAAAGCAATCATGGGAACGCATTGCTCAATGTCTTCTATGTTGTTAACCCTAGGAGCTGTTGGAGTTGGTAGAGTGAAATGGGAGCAGAAAGTGGTACAATTTCAAACAATTAGATCTCAAAATCTTTTTGTTTTTGGGCATGTAGGAGGGTTTTCTCAAAACGATATTTGCCCCCTTTTGATATAGTATTTGACGTACATAAGGAGAGCAATTGGTCCTCGAGATACATGAAAACATACTTGTATTTTTAAATGTTTCTAAAGTCTATGCACCTGAGCTCGGAACCCACATATTAAACACCAGAATCTTGATAGTTTGGAGAGAGATATAGACAAAATAAAGTAGAGAGAGAGAGTTTAGCTCAATGGTTTCCTTGCAGGTATTGCAGAGACAATATGTTCTTGAGAGGCTCAATAGTTGTTCTAAGTATCTTTCTCGTGTGGGATAGAGTCCCCATTATATAGAGCTATAAGGTGGCTGCTCATTAATTGTAGTGGTGTTTACTTGTACCACCAATAGCTACAAGTTACATGCAGCCCCTTAACTCACTTATTGTGATGGTTACATGTAACATCAACGACTATAAGTTATATGCACTTTACCTCTCTTGGTTATAATCTCCTTTTGTTTCCATCTCATCAACGTCTAGATGACCATTGGATGTCCCACACGCATCAATAGCTAGATGATCATTGGACCCCCCTACGAAACAGATTCACAAAAAGATAACGAGCCAAGAGCCTGACCTGCATACGTGCTCGGGCGAGGGGTGCCTCATGTGCGTATACGAGTGAAGTGTAAAGTGTGCCATTAAGTGCCATCGGCCTCACCAATGCATACACATATGCGTGTCGCACACATCGCATACTCCGCGCATGCACCTTCTCTCTCATTTATACTTAGAGTATATTGTATGGGAATGTGTACTCTTAAATACACCTCAATAAACTCTTTCCTCTTCAATTTGAGACTCAAACCCACATCCTTCTCTCTCTATAAAAACAATTTAGGAAAGAACAAGAAAACCAAATTTGTAGTTTTGAAATATGCTTAAGCATTTTTTAAAACAAAAATACTAACAGATCTAACAAATTCACTACTATACTACCCTTACCTAGCTCAAAGAAAAATTTATGATCCACACCATCTTTGGCTTTTATTTTGATTCATCACAGGGAAAATGGAGGACGCCCAATATTTTTCTCAATTCCTGTCTAAATCTTTATTTGAACACTAATTCTTGGGCCGATTTTTGTCTAAAATAAACTTATTGGTATTAATGGATCTTAAAATCATGGATTCAAATAGCATTAATACCCAAAAACCCAGTTTTTGTTTCCCCCAGATATGGTGGAACCATGATTTCATCTGAAATTGACTTGTTTTTAACATTGTTTTTGTTAAAAACTAGATTTCTAGGTTTGTTTTCATAGGTAAATGGTTTCTCACCCAATTTTCTTTTTTCCTAGATTCTCAGTTTCAGGCAAACTCTGTAGAAAATTACACTTGGAATATAAGTTTGTTTTGCTGAACATAACGTTTTATATAACATTGATATATTTTTTCTTTCCTTAAGCCATCTAGAGTGTTTAACATCTACAACTTGACCTTCCACATTCTTTGATATTGTATTCCTCATCCTCCCTTCAAATTCAAATTAACATTCGAAGCCTTTCCTTCATGAAAGTACAAACCCTGGTTCTACATATGGCATGGCGCACATCAAAATTCAAAACAACCATGCTTTCAGTAGATTTTTTTGTGTGCTTCCCCCTCTTTCTTTTTTTCTCTCTCTTCATCTTTTTTTTGCCTTTGAAGCCTACTTTTTTTTGTCATTGTTCATTTAAAGTGTCAATTTCTTCAATAAATACAAAAAATAGAGAAAAGTAGAAATTAAAAAGGGAAAAAAAAATCTTCGAACCATTCTACAACTAGAGAGATAAAATTAGAGTGGTTAGAGAGAAAGTGGTTCAAGAGAGGCGAGAGAGCGAGGGGAATCAAGGCTCCAATATATGTTTGCCCCACACTTGGAATTTGGGCGAGATCCATACTTTTCAATTATGTATACATTGTAGATCACTGGGGACGCCATATAACAATTGCGTCATTTGACATACCCCTATTATTTATAACTAATTAACTAGCTACATTATTAAGAAATTGTTTAGGGGTGGATATATGTAGCAAGAATAAAAATGGATTCTATTTCTAGAGAGATAGTAGGGAAGGTGAGGCGACTGTTGTGTGTTGTAGTAATTAATTGCATTGGGTCGTTAAACTCTCTTGACCACCTAATGAAGAATCACATCTCTCTACTCAATAGTTATTTCCTTACTCTAGAAATATTACCTATTTCTCACATTTGACAAGCAATTTTCACTACCTAGGTTTTCAACAATGATTACTTTCTCTATCAAGAAATAAATTTCTTGCAATAATTACTGTCCCTCTCTAAAACTAAAATGCTCCCTCTCTAGAATTAAAATGCAACTCTAGTGCATTGAACGATCGCTAGGTTAGTGCACTAAATAGGTGAGACACTCTATAATTTAGAACTTAGACACTCTTTTAAGAAGGATTTGTTTAGGGTTTGTGAATAGGATTTTTATAGTTGTCTGCGTGTGCGATTTTTTTTATTGAAATTGAGCTTGTCTTATAGTTCTTTGATCATTGCTGCAAACGATTTTTCATTGTACCGTGACCAGTTATACAACGATTTTTCATTGTACCGTGACTGGTTATACCTATAATTGTAGACATTTTCTTGTATTTTTGTTGTGAAATGCAATTTTATAAATGAATGGTACCCAATGGTGGATATCTAGCTCTATCTATATGCATTAAAAGCCAGGATCCCATCCCGTGGTTTGTTGAGGTTGGATTTTTTTGTTCTTTGTATTTTGTCGCTAGGCTTTCAAGAACTTCACAATTGTGGTTACATATTTCTTATTTGTAGTTGCAATATGTCCATGATTCTAACAATAGGATGAGTTATTGAATTTTATTTGAAGTGTATCATTGGAAGTCTTTGAAAGTGGAAATACAACGACGTTGTTTTTTTTTGGGCATTAACTCGGTGTACCTCAATCTATTATTACAAGGAGTGAGAAACTAGACTAATTATATGATTAGAGAGAGAGAGAGTAATGAACGGGAGACAGAGAGACAGAGAAATAAGAAATTATTACTGCAAAATATAGAAAGACAAAAGCGAGAGACGAGAACAATATCTATAGGGAGATAGACAATAAGAGAGGAACGAGAGATAAGAAATTCTAACAGCACGATGGAGAGAGACGAATTCTTATAAAATCTTAAAAAAAAATATCCAATGGTTTTTTCCTAAAAAAGTCCAAAAACGTTATTGTTATTCTTTTAGAACCTAAATGTTTTCTCGATTGCTAAGGACTTCGAAAGTGTAAGTATAGAGGCTGGCAATGAGCCGGTTAGCCCAGCTCGAATGGGCCTCCAAGCCCTAAAACCATAGCACATGGGATTCAAAATGGGGCTAGAGGGCCGAGCCAGTGACAGGTTAGGTTTGTGACATGGCTGGCCCGGTTTGGGGCAGCCCGACCCTTTTTTTGTTTTGTTTGTCTTTTATTCATTTTTATTGTAATTTTATTTTTTGTGGCATGCCTGGCCAAGACAAGGCCAATGCCAGGCTTGGACCGAGCCGCTTCGGCTTTGTTAGGGCTTGGCCAACCGGCCCCTTGGGGACTAGGGACGGCCCCAAGGGCCAGGGCTCGCCCGCTGCCCATTGCCACTCCGATCCGAGTACATCAAATGGTCAAAATTAATTGCAACCAACTTATACCATAAGTTAAAGGAAAAGGTTTATACTCACCCCTAAAAAATAAAATTAAGGTGAACCTCAAAAATTCACTAGAAGAAGTTGTTTCGTTACCTAAAAATATACTTTTTTAGCAAATATCTCCCAACCTAAAGAAAATAAAAAAGTCTAAACTACCCTCCTTTATTTTTACCCTGGCCTCTCTCTCCTCTTTCGTACAAAAAGGCGGTCCGACAGTACAAGTGGAAGTCTGGCACTGACAAAGAACGGTCTTGCAATAGGTCCATGCGGTTTGGCACTGTCAAAAGGCGGTCCAGCAATAGCCCTATGCGGTCCAGCAACAGGCCCATGCGGTCCAGCAACAGGTTGAAAGTGCGGTCCGGCAATGTCAAAGAGTGGTCCGGCACTTTTTTAGTTTAACGGGGTCCGGAAATGTCAAAGAGCGGTCTGCCAGCCCATGTGAGCCCACATGAATGTCCGGCCAAAATTAAATTTTTATGTTCGAAAAATGGTGTTTTCGTAAAAACATATACCTTTTTTTCCTTGGGGGATATTTACTAGAAATATGAGTTTTTGGGCAAAAAGTGAGAAAAAAAGTTTGGTTGGAAATAACTTGCATAGAAAGCCTAGTTTTGGGGGTTATTATTAATTTTCCCTAAAATAAACCCCCATTCCACATTATTAAATTATTTTGGATTTTCACCAAATTAGTGAAAAGTATTAAACGCGGGTGTTTAACCATATTTATCTAATTGGAGAAAAGTATCAAACACGTGCTTCTGTCGAAGGTTGAGGGGGATGATGATGCCCTCGTGTATTATACCTATTTTTCTCTTGGGCACGTGTACTAGGATCCCATAGGACTAACCTATCCATTTGCTCCCTCAGGTAAAATATACGCTTGGATAATTTTTTTGACCTGAAAATTTGGGTTTCTCTTAAGTTGATATTTTTGAAAAAGAAAATTGGGGTTTGAGCTATTTAATACGTAGATTTTGGTGCCATGGAACAATGTAGGTTCAATTTTGGGATGTATGTTTTGTCTTGCTCATACATTGTTTGTTAGAACTCTCTGTCCCTCGTCCTCTTCTTAGAGTTGATCTTTATGTCCTCCCACAGGATAAATCCCCAAGATTTGGGGTCCGAATGATACCCCTAGCTTACTTTTTGTTGAAGAGAGTGAAGGAAAATTGTTTCATGCAGGCTTGACAACATTTCTATATATGTGGTCCATAGATTATACAGCATCCATTTTAAAAATAGATGCAAGTAGGTGTTCCACCTAAAAACAATGGAAACTAATGGTTCAAATGTTTTTTTACTAGAATTATTATTTCTAGTTTTTAAAATTTATTTATTTATTCATATTCATGATCTCTATGTTAGAGATTACATGTTCTTAAAAATTAAGTCTTAAAATCCATCTCAAAAATAAATTCCTTAAGAGGCCCGCATTTCTACATATGCGTGCTTGGCCGCATAGAAATCGGGTCCGAGAGTGAATGGGATGTAAGCTCCCTCGGGAGCACAAAATCATTTGGCTTTTCTTTTTGCTAGGCTCGACCATTGTACCTAATGCTAATGCACGTGTAACATTGTTATATTTTAGAAATAATGAACGAAAGGCAATGAATCCACTTTAGTAATGGATTACGAAATGCAAACGTACTCACAAAGTTTATTGTTACTCGAGCAAAGAGACATGGAGTGTTTAGACTTATTCGAAATAGAAACTTTCAATGTAACTCTTTTCCACACAAGTTTGTTGGGACTTAGGAATGGAGATTAACATGCAAAACCAGAACGAGTACAAAGATTTCCTTGTGTTTTTATGGATTTTGAATAGAAGGGCTTTTCTAGAGACAATACGTGTTTGCAATTGAAGAAACTATCGTCATGTTGTAATGAAAAAATCACCCAATGAACCTTCTCTAATTCTTAATTAATCTCCAAAGTAAACTTTGGCTGGCTTGTCATACTTTTTCCGGTTAACGTGTGGCTAAAGTCACCTCGTACTCTCCATCCTCTCCTCTTTATAAATAAGAAAGAGATCAACTATAACCTCACTGTAAGCTTTCGTGAAAACAATAAGCTTTTGTGTTAGATGAATATGAACCTCTCTTCTTCCTTCATCATTCTCCTTTTCTTTTATCCTTTCCTGGTCTCCTGCGATGATCATGGTAATCAATCGCATGGTTTTATTACTTAGTGGAATATCCATTAAAACCCTCCATATTATAGCCCTTGTTGATTTGCCATTGCTTCACACCCTCTTCTACTATATATTTTGGCCAATTTCTTATCTCAAAACCACAAAGTAGTTTCCCTTATATTTTTTTTATTTTATTTTTGACAAATGGAATGTCTACAAAGTTCTCTTGTAGTTTTTTCTGAAGCATTAATTTACAAAATTAGTCAAGGAACCACTGATCCCCTAAAAATGATTCTTACAAGTCAATATTCAAGATGATCATATTATTCGAATGCCCACTAGAAAAAATCTCTCCTGTCTCTCTCCCTCTCTGTGTGGGGGTACTTATATTTTTATTTTTATTTTTATTTTTTGCTTCTTTTAAATGAGTTGAAAAGAACAACAAAAACCACAACAGTTTCTTCACTATATTTCGATCTCAGTTCACCCTCCTATGTGATAAGATAATATTCATTCATTATTTTGCATCATTTTCTTTTTCTTTTCTGGTATATTTTCATTGTGTACTTTCTTTTTCTCAATGCTTCTCTAGAAATGCATACTCAAAATGATGTGGTTTGATGATTTTGCAGTAGAGAAAGCTGAGTTCAGCTATGTGGAAGGTAGCAGGAATGGTCCGGAAAATTGGGGCAGGCTCCGCTCTAAATGGGTGGCATGCTCCAAGGGCACCATGCAATCACCCATTGATATCATTCATGCAAATGCCATATACGACCATAGCTTAAAGAGCCTAAAGGCTCGATATGAGGCTGCAAAGGCCAAACTTGCAAACTCTGGCCATGGCATTGGGGTATGAGAATCCGAAATATGATTGAGATGATCCGCTATCTTGGTTTTCATTAGTAAGGGGCAAATGTTGACTTGAAACGTTGTTTTTTACAACCTTGAAAACGAAGGTCGTTTACCTTTTCTTTGGGGTAAATACAGTGGGGAATATAGGCCCCTACAAGGTTTTTTAAAATCCTTAGTAGTTTTTGAAGTTATCAACGAGAATAGAAGCTACAACGTACTACTGAGATATAGGAAATGCTACCATCACGACCCTAACCCCTTTTCCAAAGGGAAAAGTCAGTGGGGATTTGGGCCCCTACTATTTCATAAGAATAGAGTCAGAGACTTCATCATGGGGCTTGACAGTAGTACTGCCAAAGGCTCATCCCATTCTCAAATTTGTTGTTGTTGACCTTTTCATCAAAACTTTTGGGTGCATTAGTCGGCGAGGTTTCTTTATTCACTTCCCCCTTTTTTACCCAAATCCATATCCAATGTATTAACCCAAGTAGGCATCAGCACACCCACAAAATGCCTCACCTTGGGTGAGATTCATTGATTAAAACATAAAAAATTCAAGATTTAGCCAAATTCACAAGATTTTTTCATCCTTTTCATTACAATTAATGAAAATCGATTTCCCATAAATCAAGATTTTTTCATCCTTTTCATTACATGTAATTAAAATCATTTTCCCATACATCAAGATTGTTTCATCCTTTTCATTGCATGTAATTAAAATCATTTTCTTGGATATTCATAGAGTTTCTATGTTTTGCTTGTTGACAACAGTTGGAATGGGAGAAAGGGAGTGCTGGTGGGATAAACATCAACGGAACCCAATTCGTACTTGAGGAGTTTCACTGGCATTCTCCATCTGAACATGCTTTAGATGGTTACAGGTCTGCCCTACCGCAGTTCTTCAAGTTTTGAGTTCCTTTTTGTTCGATATTTACGATTTTAATGGCACTATTGTTGAAACAACCACCACCAACTTCTTGTTTATTTAATGTCTTTAAAAGCTATGAAAGTATAGTATCGCCTTGGTTAAACTCGTAGTAATCTAACGGGAGCGAGAGCGGGAATGGCTCCGATTCCGGGAGCGGAAGCATCGGAGCGACATCTGCCCAAAGCTTCGGTGCTCGAGGTGCGAGTTCCGGTGAAGGTAAACATAGGCCAGTGGGCCTACAGCTACATACGAGCTCAACGGTCTAGATTCAATTAGGGCCTACCCAATGATCATGATTGTATTTCATTTTTGAATTTTGGGATAGTGTCGGTACCCCAGATATCGGATCAATCAATTTTTAGAGCATTCTGAAATTGGAAACATTAGTCTACCCCATCATTATTTATGATGAGTTTGAATTGGACGTCAGTTGTCCTGAACATGGACCATTTCACTTATAAAAGAAGAAAAACTTGGCTGGTCTGATACTGTTAACATCGAACCCCGATACTCCCTCTATTTTCAATCCGGATCCCATGTAAAATATTTGGATCCTATCGGATTCAACCATTCTGATCCAATCATATCCAAATCCCATGTTACGTTTCAGATCCAGATTAGGATCTGGGTGGATCCGGACCCTCTAAATTCTCGGCCCTATTACCACGCGGTTTTTATTGTTCGATTATTTCAGTCAATTAAGCCGTTATGCAAGTTTTTTTTGGCAATCAGTATTAATTTGACAATTAATCCATATTGGAGTGGTTGTTTAGTCATTTAATGTAAAGCATAGAAGTATGAAACCCAAACCAAAGCCTCCTATAAAAAAGAGGAAAATTTACGTACGTATCGTTTTTTCCCAATTTATTATTGTACGCTCCATATTTTCTGAAATTTACATGGACACCACTCGCTAACCGACGTCCTTTTTTTAGTTTTGCCTCCAGCCTGGTATTTCCAATATCAGACAGGTGAGAAATTCACTTTTATTTTGTATCTTATAACTTTTCATTTTCAAGGCCTATTGGAAATCGGAAACGCAAAACACCCCTATTTCTTTGTCTTCTTGATATTGATAATGTTGGATAGCCCTAAAACCCACAACACATTCGACTTTAATGATACCGGACATCTCCAAATGTTTGCCTTTGAGTTGTTTGATATTTTCAACACCTCGAAGATTTCTCTTGCTAAGAAACGAGGTGTCCAGTGTTAGCAACATCAATCAGCCAAGCATTTCCAAATCCTTGCCTTTGAGCGGTTAAATATTTTCAACACTGGTCAGGGACTCTTGCCAAGGAACATGGTGTTCGGTGTTAGCAGCATCAGATAACCTAACCTATCCAATTCATTCCCCTTGGCTGCACGATATTTTCAACACTGGGCAAGCCTTTTGCTTAGGAATGAGGTGTCTAGCATTCGCAACATTGGAAAACCTAAAGGCAAAGAATTAGGGATGTCAGACATCACTAATATCGAACACACCATGGTTTTAAGGTTACGACATTTTTCTTTGGGAGTGTTGGACAGGGTACAAATGATAATGATATGTTATCATTAAGTTCACAATGTGTAGTTTCCAGGTACAAGAGCCTTTGACAATAATTAAGTGTTTTAGAAACTGGATTAGTGGGATACAGCCGATCACCCGTCTATTCTGAGTAAGGTATCCAAGACTTATTTTGTATTAATAATAATAAAAAGCCAAAAAAGGAACGAGAGAGAATAGGTGGGGGCAAGACTAGGGTGATCACACTCCCTTATTCCAATCATGCTTGGGTGGTTTTGACAGGAAAGTTATTTTGTGAGTTGGGGGTGCTTACATCCCCGGACTATAGAACATCCATCTTTAAGATGGACGTTAAAGAAACGGCAACCAAAATAGACAATGCAAAAAAAAACTTAATAATATATTTTGGAAGTTTAAAACTTTATTTTCTCATTTTCATTTTCTATTTAAAGATCACCCTAGGGTAGAACATGGATGTTTGAAAGTTTGAGTCGATGGAACCCGTCTTTCTTAAGAGTGGACAATGCCTTTCTCCTTTTTTTCAAAAAAACAAAAAACGTTATTATGATTAATCTTGAAATGACAAGGACTGTTTGGAGATTCTTATATTTAATTTTATTTAACAATCATTATATGAACATTTGGTTAATGAGTTAGGTCTTTGAGTTGTCAATTAATAATAATAAGGAAAGCTGAACTAACGGGTAATCTCCCCTTAAAATATAGGGGCCGGCCGCCCAGATTAGGAACCAAATGTTTTCTAAAACAATATGAGTCCCTAAATTGAAGTTGACTGTGCATAGAAAGGCCATCCAATTAGGAATCACGATTGATAAAATATATTGAAATATGGAAGAAATTGTGTTTTTATGTGAGTTCTCTTCTCTCTGTGAGTAGAGCAAGGAACTGTAGTCAATCTAAAAATTCACAATGAGTTATATTCTATGGAATAAGGCTTCATAACCAACTAAACTTAACGACCAAGAGATAAGATATGGAGATTGTCAAATTAATTTTTTCAAAATATGTGAAGTGTTGAAGCCATTAATTGACAAATAAATTGTGTTTTATGTAGAGCACTTTTAGTACTTGAGATGGACCTCACCATTTCAGAAAGTGTGGCATTCACGACATGGTCAGAGTACAACAACATGGGGGATATTGTAGAGTCCATGGAGCAAGATCCCCTGCTTGCAACCCCGCCTCCAATAAGTCCACATTCTCGAAAACGGGGAGCATGCGTTGTCCTCCAAGGGGTCTGAAATAGAGCCGTGTGGGAATGAGATTTGGTGATGAAAATGATGCATATGAGTTTTAGAAGGCTTTTGCCTTGGTGGAAGGGTTTGGTGTCAGAAAGGGAAATACTCATAAGAATAAGGATGGAAAGAGAATTGATGGGGAATATTAGTTTTCTAAGGAAGGATTCCATACGGTGAATCAAGTGCAATCTAGAAAAATTTTGCCTCAGAAAAGATGTGGATGTGGAGCAAAGATGTGCATAAGCATAATTGCCAACAATGAGTGGGTTGTCACAAGGTTTGTGAAGGAACACAATCACAATCTCGTATCTCCAAGGAAATCACTCCTCATCAGTTCTCACCGAACAATATCGGATGCGACAAAGTTAATGATAAACTCCATGAGCTCTCCTTTGGTAAAATCTCAGAATATCTATGATATCTTATTAGAGCAGGTTGGAGAGATTGGTAATTTCCCTTTCTCCCAAAAAGACATCGAAAACCAATTACGAAACAAGAAAAGAAAATTCAAAGGCGAAGATGGCAAACGTGCCATGGAATGGTTAATCGATATGAAGAGATCCAATCCATCTTTTTTCTATACAGTGAAATTAGATGAAGAGGATTACATCGTTAGCCTACTATAGGTAGATGCCATGTCAAGGGTGTTCTACCATCACTTCTTGGATGTGGTCACCTTTGATACTGTAGTTTCATCTTGGAAAACGTTTATATTAGATTTCAACCACATATTATAGAAGTGAGGTGAACCTAAAAAACCCAAAAAAGTTGTTCAACTCTGAAAAGCTCACCAATAAATCATGTCAACTTTGAGATGTTGGATATGAATACGGGCTCCAAAATCATAAAAATAGTACATCTTGTCAGCACCTAATCTAGATCACCTATTTTGTTCATAAGGATATTTGATATACACTACATTCCCAACAATTGAAAGCCTGCTACTGAAGATTGGAACAATTACAAGGCCAATTTGCATATTGTAATTTTCTTTAACCTACAAATGTTCTACAACTACAACATGAACCACTTTCTTACTTTCAACTATAACATTAAACGTAATAGGAGAATGAGTTGAATTCCACAATAGAAATAATTACATTAGTAAAAAGGGAAAACGAAAAAAGTATAACATATTTTGAATAAGGACTACAAAAATGAAAAACATGAGCGCAAGCAAGCACACATTTATATACACAAGAAATACAATAATTGTTGCAATTGCCCAAGGGGCACGGAGTAAAAATTGTTGTAAACGCCCTATGACACCAAGTATCGTATCATGGCCAATACTTGTTTCTGGATTAACCATGACACGTCCTTGTGATTCATGTATTGGATTCCACTGTGGTGTATTGCGATGCCTTAAATTGACATTTTGCATAGTGGTAACATATTCATCACACCATTGGAAGAACCCACATAATAGGCACCTATAGTACATCCTATTTGGATTATTAGGGCTTGTCGATGCTTTCGTAGCACAATCTAAACTTTATTTAGGGCATTGTTGAGGTGTATATCCTCGATTACTTGTAGAATCAGATGACATTAATAGGGCCCACAATAAAAATGCAAAGATCATGACAAATTGCAAATGCAAAGCTAAATATGTAAATATTTATTGATTTCACTATGTGTATATCGTGTAAATATTTATTGACTTCACTATGTGTATATCGTTGTGTATAGCAAATGCAAGGTCAAAGATAATGAAGGGACCAACAACACATGCGGTGAAATATCACAAGCGAAAAATGAAATTTAAAATTTTAACAAGAAGCCCTATTTCGTCATTCACAATCATTCAACTTCAAATCTCAAACTAAAAAACTTTAATTTTGTTCCAAAATGATGATAATGCCAAAGGATGTACAACGTATTATTTATCAACATACATACTGAAATTTCGTTGAAAGAAAAATACAAATCTACCTTTGAACTTTAGTCCAAAAGAATGGTATCAAATGATAGTAACCCATGAGCAGTCGTATTTATTTTTCTTCTGATTGATAATCTTTTAAATGGAGTTATTTTTACCACACATTTGAACCTCCTCTTATAAAAGTTCGGATGCACCCAAGATGAGAGAGATAGAGAGAACAAATCTAGATGGAGATTTTGCAGAGATAGAACTGTGATGGCAAAGCAAAAGCAAATGTTGGAATCATTTGCAGGTAGTTTGGAGAGAGAGAATGGTGAAGAAATATTGGTAAATAAATCATAGTAAATGTACAAGACGAAGACATAATTTAATTCATAAATAAATCCAGCTATAATGGATAGTAATATAGGTGGAATTCTAGCCTTCAGATCTTCATTATGTGGTTCAGAATACATATCACCATATGATTTTGAATTTTTTTTATAAACCTAATTAAAATGAAAATTTGGTTGTACATATCTAACACTATTGTGCATAATACAAATATATATGAAAAAAGTATTTTCATTAATTTAAAATGACCAAATTACCCTAATCATTTTTCAAAGGTATTTCAGTCATTTTATATTTTGAGAAATATTTTTTATTTATGTTTTAATTTTGCCCCCTATGTTTTAGTACACATGTCTAAAATTACATTATGATCCGATTTCTACAAAAAAAAAATTAAAATTCATTTTGTGATATGCATTATGAACCACATGATGAAAATATGATGGCCCCTATTCCATCTATATTACTATTCACTATAGAGGTCCAGTTATTGTTAACTTTTTCCTATATATGAGTAAACCTTAGAATAGCTATACAACTATAATGAATAGTAATATAGGTGGAATCTTAGCTATTAGATCTTTATCATGTGGTTCATAATGCATATCACCATATGAATTTTAATATATGGAAATGCTGGCATAGACTCACTGGCTCATAGTTATATATGAGCTCAACGGCCCATATTCAATTAGAGCTGATCCAATGATCACAATTTCATTTCATATTTGAATTTTAGTTTTTTTTCATATATCTAAGTCACTTGAAATTTTGGGCACGCATTTTTTTAAAAAGAAAAAGTTTATATAAGGATGCAACCTTGCAATGTAGAACTACAGATGCACCTAAAAAATCCATCGGAAAGGTAGTTTTAATGTTGAAAAACCATTTGATTGATCATATTGATATTGAGATGTATGACCATGAAAAATAAAAAGATTTTAAGTATCAGAAATAGTGCATTTCACAATATATTATCTACACCGTCCATTTTCATGATTTTCATATGTTTATAGATCTACTTGATTTTAACCATTTTTGAAATTTAAAATGTTATAATTAGACATAAAAATAGATTTTAAGATAATCTTAATAATATTTTACATCAAAATTATATACCATGATAAAATTTGAAGGTGCACCTTACCTCTACAGCTACGAATGCATCCGTATGCCAACTGCACCTTTTTAAAAATAGGAGAATCTAATAAAAATATCAAAAAAATAAATTGAAAAAATAAATTGATTAAAATACATTTGAAAATATATTAAGTGCATCTTGATGAGAAGAATAGACACTTAAAATTTTATATGATTTGGATTTGTAGAAAAAAATTAAAATTAAAATATGAAATGAGATCGTGATCATCAGATCTGCCCAGATTGACTGGGCCGTTGGGCTTATATGTAATTATGAGCTAGTGGACGTACGCCAACATTTCTGATATATATATATATATATATATATATATATATATATATATATATATATATATATATATATATATATATATATATATATATATATATATATGGGACTAGCCAACTAGCTCATATGAACATATGAGCCCAACGGCTCAGATTGAATCTGGGCCGATCTGACGATCACTGATGTCCGGTAGTATTTGAATTTTATTTATTTTTTTACAAATTCAAATCACTTAAAATTTTAAGCAAGTGTATATAAAAAATAGATGAATATTTAAAAAATATCAAAAAAATATTTTACATGAAATAAATTGACCAAAATACCCCCGAAAAGCTTCAGGGGGTCTTTTGGTCTTTTTTTTACGAATAATTTTTTTACATTTTTATTAGGTCCGCCTTTATGAGAATAACACACACCTAAAATTTTAAGTAATTTGGATTTGTAGAAAAAAAAAAATTCAAGTACTACCAGACATCTGTGATCGCCAGATCGGCCCAGATTCAATCTGGCTCATATGTTCATATGAGCTAGTGGGCTAATCCCAGCTTTTTCATATATATATATATATATATATATATATATATATATATATATATATATATATATATATATATATATACATAAATTTTTAAAAAAATTGACCTGCTTCAAGAAAGGGTGTATACAACATTTATATTTATATTGTATACCATCTATAAATATAATATAAATATAAATATAAATGTAGAAAGGCGTCGTATAGGATTATTACTCATTTAATAAATGATGAGTTAATATGAAGATTTTTTTTTCTCAAATTAAAGATGAATCCCCAAAATTTAAGATAGAAAGAGTAGGGGTATCGCCATATGCTTATATTCCCGAAGAATAAAAAATGGGCAAAAGGAGACCATTGAATTTTGTCCATTGTTGTAGAAGTATAAGCGGAGAGAAATGGATAGACCCTATTTTGAAAGAAGAAAAAAGCCGGAGAGAAGTGTGTTATACGTTACATCAACCAAGAAATCATGATTGAGAAAGCGGTGGAGGCTCTCAGCACGAGGTCGGCACATTATCATTGCTCTAGAGAGAGAGGGTTTTAGAGAGGAAGGCCGTTAGAGAGAGAGGGTTTTAGAGAGGAAGGCCGTTAGAGAGAGAGAGTGAGAAAGATTATTACGCTCTAGAGAGGGACGGTTTTAGAGAGAGAAGGCCGTTAGGGAGAGAGAGAAAGAAAGATTATTACCTCCTCAAGAAAAGAATCAGGTCTGCCAATTTTGTACGTAATCCCAACAACGACTACCTTCCGTACTTTGCTCTCGTGAACCAAGTGCACTTCTAATGAGTATCTAATCAAACAAATCCCACCGTCAATTTGGTCAATAAAGGATGCGGTGGCCAAGTTCGCGCATGTAAAAATACGGGTCCCTTAATAAATTTATTTTCAAAATAAAATTCTAAAGAATATATAATCTTTAACATGTTGAGAATGAATATAAAAAAATAAAAATAATAATTTTATTAAAAAAACATTTGAACCGTTTGTTTGTCCGAATTGTTTCTAGATGAACCATGTATTTGTATCCATCTTTAAAATGGATTGATGTTTTTACCTCACTCAGTCCAGCGCGAATGTAACAATTGTTTATCATTTAATCAGAAGTGTAAAAAGACAGAGACACATACACAACATAATTGATTAATTAATATACCTTGAACCATTGAAAGTGTGCTCGGAGGGTGAATGCCAATGACATTGTTTCAGAACATACTCCCTGTGGTTTATTTCAAGTGTTCCAGCTCCACTTTCCTCCCACTTAAGCTGCCACAACAATTTATGAACGAGTAAAGACAGAAGAATGTTCAGTTGGGTGAGACAGAGACAGATACCATTATATCATGGCCTCTGTTCTCTAGGATTGCTTTAGCGGGCTTATATTCCCTCTTTAAGCGCCCCAGATTTGGCAGAACCTCCACCCTTTCTTGAAGCAGGTCAATTGGAGACTGCATATCCCCATTGCTACAAGCCGCCCATTAGGGATGGAGCTCGCCCCAGTGCTTCGGCCCCTTCTCACTGCCTTCCAAATAATCAAACTCTCTCTCATCCTCTACCACCCATTAAACCAAAACATCATATGAGAGAGAGAGGTCAAAAAAGCGAAAACCAGAAATAAAGTTGCGAAGAGGAGATCAAAAAATATTATGGGGATAGAGGAGAGAGAGGGGAAACACAAAAATTGCAGTATACAACGAGGGTGGCAGAGATTACCAATTTCCTGAGAAGCCGAAGGAACGGATTGTGTTATGATGAAAAAAATAATGAAAGAGGACCTGAACCAAAGGCTAGTCCTGCATAGATCCATGGCGATCCTCTCTCTACAAAATGTGTTACTCATTATCTCTCGCTCTAACTCAAACGAATATGGATGTAGCGTCCCCCTTGGGCTTCAAATATATGTAGGCTCGAAGATTTGGTTGTGGGTTTCTTCTTTCGAGGAAGATGAATTGAAATCCACAAAACATTAAAAAAACCAGGGAGGAGGAATTGATAAAGGGTTTTCAAAGTTCGTGCCATCGTGATGGCTACAATAAATTACGTAATATTTTTGGTAATTAGTTGTCGTTCGTTGTTATTATTATTTTTTTTTGTCATTTCTTCTTTTGGGGGAAGGTAATTTGGGGAAAAAAGGTATCAACTTTCCAACAATGTTTGGGGAAGGTAATTTTTCCAACAATGTTTGGGGAAGGTAATTTTGGGAAAGAAGGTATCAACTTTCCAACAATGTTTTAAAAATCCCCCGGATCTTGTCAAAAATCGGAACCCAACGCGGAGTCGGGCGATCTAGATCCGAAATCACCCGGCCTATCTCGAATCTGGCCAAAAATCGGGATTAGGCATTTTAACGGTACAAAAGTGGTGTATTACTAAAATTGAGAGGAACTGCGCTGCCAAGGTCATATTGAAACTATCAAAGCTTGCTTCAAGCACAACCTCTTACACTCGACTGAAAAGGGTGGAATTTATACAAGTTGTGCCTTTCCTTCGATGTCGTTGTGGGACAAATCCTTATATTTTTTCTTCTACTGTAATATTGCTTGCTCTGGGTAAAATAAGAAGATGACAATATAGTATTGGTTGGTGTGGGTAAAATAAGAAGATGAAGATGATGAATCGTTGGATGTGAATGAAGAGAGTCGAACCTTCCAACTTTTCTTACACCCGCCTCACTTTTTATTCATGAGTAATTTAATATTAAATGGTACATTTTTTAGGCAAAAAATGTATTTTGATTTTTTTAATATCATAATAATAAAATTTATGGGAGGTTTTATTTTTGTTTTTAATCATATGATATGGAAGTGTTTTCTAATAATTTTTTTAGCATGTTTATTATGATATTATAATTAATAACTATATATTGATAACCAAATCTTATATTTTATTTATTAATTTATTTGTATTATAAATTATATAATATATTATTTTTCTTATAGTTGTCAATAAAAATATTTAAATTAGATGATATTATAAGAAATTTTAGATTTTTTTATTTATAAATATTTTATTAAATATAAACAAACAATTTCAATTTCAGTATATAATATTATAGTTAGTTAGGTTGTAATGTATTATTTTTGTTTATTAATTTATTAAACCAAATATTATATTTTATTTATTAATTTATTTACACTACAGGTTATGCAATGTATTATTTTTTATTATAGTTGTAAATTAGATTTTTAAATAAGATGATATTATAAGACAAATTTCAAATTTATTCTTATTTGTATAGTAAAATGATTATAAAATAATAAATAAGAAAATACAAACCAATAATTATAATTTCAATGTCTAATATTGTATATAATTAGATTTTAATAAATGTTTGATGAGAATCTTCGTGCATAGAAAGAACATCTCAGTATTAACATATTGATACAAAAAAATAAAAGTTATTAATGTAGTTAGTACCCTCATTTCTTATTGGATTCCTAAAAAATAACATTTATAATGGTTTTTAATAATTTTTTTGAATTTTTTTAAGACTGAATCTGACCGATTTGGCCGATTCCCAATTCAAAACACCGATTCACCGATCCGGATGGATTTCTGAAATGCCCAATCAGGGGTACCGATCCGTTTTTAAACCACTGCTTTCAAAGATGACAATCGGTCACTGTGCAAGTATTACTTGCACCGATTTTACCCGAATTTAATTCTGTAAAAATAATAAGATAAAAAATAGGGAAGTTTACATATGCAACTGGTTAAATTTATAGAATTTACCCAAATTTTATGGAAACACTTTGGTCTATAATTTTCTAAATTTTACATTAAGATCATTCTTTTTTGTGTATTTTTATTTTTCCTAGTTTTGCAATTGAACTATATTACTATTTTTATTATTATTTTTGATTTTTGGGTTAGTGCCGATGCTCCAGATATTAGATCAAGCCTTTTTTAGGACGGTCCGATATTGAAAACATTAGACTACCCTATCATTCCTTATGATGAGTTTGAATGGGGGCGTCTATTGTCCGAAACATTGACCGTTTTCACTTATAAAAGAAGAAAAACTTGGGTGGTATGAAGTAACAACGAACGCATATACTCTCTCTGTTTCTAATCCGGATCCCATGTATAATATTTGGATCCGATCCTAGATCCCATGTATACTTTTTGGATCTGATCGGATCCAACCATTTTGATCCAATCATATCCAGATCCCATGTTACTTTTCGGATCCAATCCGGATTTGGGTGGATCCGGACCCACTAAATTCTCTACCCTATTACCATGCGCTTTTTATTGTTCGATTATTTCGGTCAATTACGCCGTTATATTTTGGCAATCGCCAGTAATTTGACAATTAATCCATATTGGAGTCGTTGTTTAGTCATTTAATGTAAAGTACAGAAGTATAAAACCCGACCCAAAGCCTCTTATAACAAAAAGGAAAATTTATGTATGCATCGTTTTTTCCCAATTTATCTTTGTATGCTCCATATTTTTTGAAATTTAGATAGACACCATCCAATATTCAACATTGGGCAAGCCTCTTGCTGAGGAACAAGGTGTCTAGTGTTCGCAACATTGGGCAACCTTAAGGCAAAGATTTGGAGATGTCAAACATCACTAACATCGAACACACCATGGTTTTAAGGTTTCGACATTGTCCTTTGGAAGTGTTGGACAAGGGCCCAAAGCTAGAAAAAAAAAAAAATGGGGGGGGGGGAGGGGGGGGGCGCGACGGGTTAGGGTGGGTGATTGTCTTGCATTTTTCAAATGATATGTTATCAAAAAGTTCACAATGTGTTATTTCGAGGTATAAGATGTTAGGATATGGATATCTCGGGTTCATATTGATGTACATCATTATGTATGTATATGTATATATCTCTTGATAATGTTAGGTCTATAGAAGATAGAGACCTAGTTACTTGGTCATCAAGTTATCATACCATATTTATCTCATGTAATTGTGTGATTGTCCTCTATATATAGAGGTACTATTTGATGTAAAGGTTCATCCAAAATAATGAAGATGTAGCCGGTTGAACTTTGGATCCGTGGACGTAAGGCTTCAGCCTGAACCACATAAATGTTGTGTTCTCTGTTTTTCTCTTTCCATTCTATGAGCCCACAAATTATAACTTGGTATCAGAGCAAGGTTCACGATTTGAAATTTCGTCTGGAGCTTGTTGTTCAAGTGCTCTAGATGGGTGAAATCCTCAGTCTTAGCCACACCCTCTCTGATGTTGTCTTTCTCTCTCTTCGCCTTCTCCTCGTAATTGAATATAGCAAGTGCTCGCTTAACTGCTAGACGTCCGAGGAGCTTATAGCACAGAGACTTGGCTTATACAATAGCACAAAGGCCTCTATTGTTCACCTTCTCAGCGTACAATTCCACATTGGTCTGACGAAAATTAAACTTTTTTTTTGCACCACAGATGTCAACTCCCTAATCCTTTTACCCTTCTCCAAGTGTTTCTGAAGGAGAAAGAGTTTCTTCTCCAAGAATTGCAAGTTGAAGAAGTAGAGAAGAAAAAAAAAAAAAAAGAGTGGTATTTTTTTTTAAGATGTGGGCTATTGATATGATTGTACTGAAAAGAAAAAAATAAATAAATAAATAAAATTGAAAAAGTAGAAAAAAAAAAAAAGAGTATTATTTTTTTTAAGATGTGGGCTATTGATATGATTATACTCAAAAGAAAAAAAAAAAAAAAAAAAAAATTGAAAATGTAAAAAAAAAAAAAAAAATGGGTGGTATTTTTCAAGATGTGAGCTTTTGTCTAGAAACCCAATTTCATTGGTATTTTTTTTTATATGACTTTACTCAAAACAAAAAAAAATTGTATTTTGCAAATTGGGTGTTTCTTCGCATCCACACGCAACTTAAGGGGGACAGTATACGAGATATGGAGAATAGGTGATATGGAGATGAGATGAGTAGAAATGAATCAACATCTATAATGTACACATTATGTGGACAAGAACATCAGTTCTGGTATTCGCGTATTTTTCAGTTGTCTTGCACTCTATTTACTCCTAGCGCCTTGCCATGCAGCAGAGGACTTCGTCATACCATTGTTGTAATGACATCGTCAAGGGGAGCACATACATTCATGATTAACGGATTTTTTAAGGAGAATTTTTCATAAATCTTCAGTGTTTATTGGCACTTTATTTGTCGCATAGCCGTCTTTGTTGTGCCTTTGTAGCTCTTTTAGTGGTCTTTAGAGTAAGTTTGGTGATCACGTGTCCTGGATTACATCTTTTCGCTCTTACATACTATTCAAGCACTCCAGCGAAAGCAATGCAAGTTTCTTTGGCAACTTTTTGGTTTCAAGACTCCAATTCCAGTTTGATGATCAAGAGTTTCGAAGTTGTGGTTGATGATAAAGAGTTCCGTCTCCAGATGAGGAGATGAAGATGATCAAACTTCTCGATCCTGGTTGATGATCAAGAGTTTCATTTCCAGATGAGGAGATAAAGATGATCAAATTTTTCGATCCTGGTTGATGATCAAGTTTTCCGTTACTTGATCCCAATGGATGATGGAGTTTTCTATTGCTCCATCATGTCTGATGATTATCAAGTTTTTTGTTACTCGATCCCGGATGTTCCGAAGAAGAGAGAAAGAAATATGATTTTCTTTTAGAGACAGAAAGTATCTACAAAGAAAAGAAGCCTTTGAGAGAGAAGATCTTCAGTGAAGAAAACCCTAGAGAGAGAAAGTCTCTAGAAGAAAGTAGAGAGCCAAATAAATGTTCTTTCTTGGAAGACCATGGTAACCTGTGAAATTTATCATGAAATTGATCACTACTTTTTTCTTTGGCAACTTAGTATTGCTCAAACTCCAGCTGCTTTGTGTCAAAGCATCTTGAGTTTGAAAGAGAATGTTAGGATATGGATATTTCGAGTTCATATTGAACAATATACATCAAGTATATATCTCTTGATAAAGTTAGGTCTCTAGAAGATAGAGACCTAGTTACTTGGTCAACAAGTTATCATACCATATTTATCTCATGTAATTATGTGATTGTCTTCCATATATAGAAGTACTATTTGATGTAAAGATTCATCCAAAATAATGAAGATGTAGCCGGTTGTGCTTTTGGATCCATGGATGTAAGGCTTCGACCTGAACCATGTAAATGTTGTGTTCTCTCTTCTTATCTCTCCATTCTATGCTCCCACGAATTCTAACTCAAGGGCCCTTGACAATAATTAAGTGTTTTAGAAAAAAATTATATAAGGATGCAAACTTATAATGTAGAACTACAGATGCACCTTAAAAATCCATCGAAAAAGGTAGTTTTAATGTTGAAAAACCCTTTGATTGATCATCTCAATATCGAGATGTATGACCATGAAAAATAAAAGGATTTTTAGTCTAAAAAATAGTGCATTTTACAACATATTATCTGCACCGTCTATTTTCAAGAATTTCATATGTTTATAGATCTACTTGATTTTAACTATTTTTGAAATTTAAAATTTTATAATTAGATATAAAAATAGATTTTGAGACAATCTTAAAAACATTTTACATCAAAATTTTATACCATGATAAAATTTGTAGGTGCACATTAACTCTACAGCTACAGATGCATCCGTATGCCAACTGCACTTTTTAGAAACTGGATTAGTGGGGTACATCCGATCACTCGTCTGTTCTAAATACGGTATTACGAATAATAAAAAGCCCAAAAAGGAACGAGTGAGAATATGTGGGAACCGGGCAAGACTAGGGTGATCACACTACCGTTCAAAAAAAAAAAAGACTAGGGTGATCACACTCCCTTATTCAAGCCTGCTTTGGTGGTTTTGATAGGAAAATTCTTTTGTGAGTTGGAGATGCATACATCCCCGGACTATCGAACGTCCATCTTTAAGATGGACGTTAAAAAAATGGCAACCCAAATAGACAATACAAAAAAATATAATAATATATTTTGGAAGTTTAAAATTTTATTTTCTTATTCTCATTTTCATTTTCAAGATCACCCTAGCCTAGAACATGGATGTCTGAAAATTTGAGTCTATGGAACTCGTCTTTCGTAAGAGTGGACGATGCTTTGCTCTTCTTTTTTTGTTTTTTGTTTTTTTTAAAAATTGTTATTATGAATAATCTCGAAATGACAAGGACTGTTTGGAGATTCTTATATTTAATTTTATTTAACAATCATTATATGAACATTTTGTTAATGACTTAGTTATTTGAGTTGTCAATTAAAAATAATAAGGAAAGCTAATCTGACGGGTAATCTCCCCTTAAAATATCTAGCTGGCGGCTCAGATTAGGAACCAAATGTTTATTAAAACAATATGACTCCCTATATTTAAATACCTGTTTTTTTTCGTTTTGACAGAAATGCAAGATACATTTTAGAATGCCTTTTTCCAGATATTTGACGTAGAGAGAGTTGGGCGCCCTACTCAACTAATTATTTTATTTCAAGCAGTATATTATCGGACTTTTGAATTTATTTGCACCCAAAGTGGGCCGTACGCTACTATTATATATGATAAAATAAATTTGTTTGATACGATGTGGTAATTGAATATGAAAACATGAGTTTTGTTTTTCATAGTGGAGATGGTTGTTGGTTTCATCCATTAGTTTGTTTTCCAAAGTCAAAATTTTGGAGAGCCTTTTTTTTCTCTCCTTGTGGTAAAAGTATTCACATTGTTTTAACTTATTAAAAAAATGATTATGCAAAAATGAGATAGAGTGATTCATTGAGAATGGGTGGGGTGAACCGTATGCATATAACTAGTGAATTTACACAAGCGGTATCTAAAAGTATACTAAAAATAATTCTGAAATATATTAATCGTGATATCAAATAGAAGAAACTGGTAAAAGAAAAAAAAAAGAATAATTAGAAGAAACATTCACTAATAAAAAAAGAGATTGTTTTGGTGCGCTATGGGACACATTTGTTATACTGTGTCTCCTGAGATCTAAACTGTCCATACTTTGGAAAGTGCAAATTGTTGTAATCGATTGGCAAAACATCAACAGGGGTGTGTCAAAGTTATATTTATTGTGTATTCAAATCAACATAAACAAGCATTGGAAATAACATGACATCAAAATAACATTATGGAATGAAAAATACAGCAGCAAGCAACCCACTTAGCACAAAGATTTAACGTGGTTTGATCACAAAACATGACCCACATCTACAGAAGAATGATGTGAGGCTTTACTTATTTGTTTGAAGCAGATTACAAGAGAAATTAAATTCTAAAGCCCCAAATTCTAGCAGCTTTAACTCTCACAAAAAAGGGCCCAAAATAGTGTCCGAACACATAACAATGTGTACTTTCTTTCTTTAAAATACAGCTTGCAATAGGGTCCCAAAAACCCAAGTTATGAGATTTGGTGCTATCCAAAATCACTCACATAAGAAAATCCCATATTATGTAGGATTGAGATATTATCATATTATGTGGGATTAAGATATTCCCATATTATGTAGAATTGAGGTATTTGCTTATTATGTGAGATTGATATTGATATTTGATAAGTTTTCTAAATGAAATAGAAATGCAAAAAGGTTTAGAACTCTTGGATATATCTCTTGGTCTATTGAGATATATGTAACATCAATAAGAAGTTTTATATTTAGTATGGATTCCTAACTTTACATACATGGGATGAAAGTGTAAAGAATTTGTGTGCCCTATTTGAGTCACCATATAGGAATAGTAGTTTCCTCTAGAGAGAGAGGGGGGCAAGGCCTCTTATGCATGAGATGCAAAGCTTCATCTTAGAGAGAAGAGAGCTTCCTATGGAGAGAAACATTATGATGGTGCCTCTTGCAGAGTGAGAGAAGAGAGCTTCATATGGAGAGAAACATTGTGATGGTGCATCTTGCATAGTGAGAATGTGGTTTCTTGTAGAGATGCGGTTTCCATGAAGATTTTGGGTATTTCCCTTTTGGTGAGATAAAATCTTGTTTGCTCTCAAAGTTCTAGTCTCTTCTTAAACAATGGTCTAGTTATAAAATAGAGATGAGAATAGAGATGAGAGATCGGCAGCAGTGCCGTTTGGGAGAGTTGGTTTCAAAGGGTTTGCTCGACTTAAATTTTTGTCGAGGTTTAGATAGAGATCTTTATGTTCCAAAATATTTAATGTAACTTTCATTGGTATAGTAGATTTTAGTTTTCGTATCCGTAGATGTAGCCTTTCTGGGGTGAACCACGTAAATCTGTGTTATTGTGGCATGTGTTTCATGCTTTATTTCTCATAGTTTATTTGTCGAAAATCAACCGAACGGGTTTAGACCTTCCGTGCACAACACAAGTATATACCAAAAACTTTCTATTTTCTCTCTCTACAAAACCAGGGCTAGCAGTACCCACCGTGTGTACTCTCATTTTCTTCTTTCTCTAACTCTTTCTCTCTCTAAACAAAAGTGAAACAAACACCTTTAAAGAGGAAAGTTCCTACAACATTATAACCATTGGATTAGATGCATGGATTAGATGCAATCCAACGACCAAAAATGAGGGAGATGAAAAGTCAAAAATAAAACCCAAGTATCTGTAATAGAGAATGTTGTATATGCAACACTGAAAGTGAGTCATCCTCACCCTCTGATATTGTACTTACTTTGGCATAGCCATCCTTGCTTTTTGCCTTTACTTATTCTTCAAAGTGTAATAATCTTTTCTTGTATGACCAGGCTTCTTGCAATACCAGTAAGTAACCTTATTGCCCTGTGACTTGGCTTGTCTTTGCTATGAGATTGACCCTTATTAAATCAATAGGGTTGGTCTCTATGTTGTGTTCTTCCCCTATCTCCTGTTGTCAATGCAAGATTTGATTCAGCAATCATTTGTGTGGATGTCTTTTTAGTCTCTTCATTTAATAATGAGCAACAACATCTTTCAAATTAAATTTATTACCCATTGTATTTATCACAGTGGTAACCAAGGTTTCCAAACTAGTAGGTAAATAACTTAGCATAAGTAAACATGACACTTATTCATCCAAATTCAATTTCAAAGGCCTCAATTATGTAAAAAGTCAATTAAATTCACTCACATGCGCTCTAATTTTTGCATATTCTTTCATTTTCAAAAGAAACAACTTTTTTATGGCTTGCATTTTATTTGCATTAGAGGGTTGCTCAAAATATTGCTCTAAAGATTGCTAAAGCTCTGCAAATGTTTTACATTGACAAACATCATTGAGGGTGAAATACATGATCTTATGGCTACCATATATTTTCGATTAAGAATATCCTATTCCCAATCTTTCATTCCAATAGGTGTAGCTTCTTTACCTTGAAGTGGCTAATCCAATTCTTTTCTAACAATATAATCTTCTATCATCATTTTCTATATTGGCCAATTATTTTGATTTATTTTGTCAAATTGTATTGCCCTTTCCAATTTTAAGAAAATTACAGTAAATAAATATAATTGCAAGAATCCCTTTCTTCACAAACACAATGAAGAACAAAACCCTAAGTTCTGATACTAGTTGTTGGGACTGATTGGTGAAAAATCAGCAAGGGTGTATCAAAGTTACAGCTATTGTGCATTCAAAACAACATAAACAGGCATCAAAAATAACATGGTGTCAAAAGAATGTTATGAAATGAAAAATACAACAGCAAACAACTCATAGAGC
This sequence comes from Amborella trichopoda, assembly GCF_054954075.1. Taxonomy (NCBI): domain Eukaryota; kingdom Viridiplantae; phylum Streptophyta; class Magnoliopsida; order Amborellales; family Amborellaceae; genus Amborella; species Amborella trichopoda. Next base: position 44,640,794 of record NC_142339.1, read on the forward strand.
ACAAATATTGCATAATGTAACCTACATCCACGTGAGAATGACGTGAGGCTTTACTTACTTGTTTGAAGGAGATTACAAAAGAGATTAAGTTCCAAAGCCCCAAATTCCACCAGCTTTAACTCTCGCCAAAAGGGACCCAAAATAGAGTCCAAACACAATAGTGTGCACTTTCTCTCTCTAAAATATAACGTGCAATAAGGTTCCTACAACTGGTATCAGAGCACATGGTTCGGTACATGACTAGTGTTTATGTATTCGATTGATAAAAAACATTTGGAAACATATGCATAATATTTTATTTGAGGTAGATAAATATGATTGTAAATACTATTTTTTTCAAAAATGATGAAGAATTTATTTGAAAAAAGATGAAAAATTCAAAAAAATTATACAATGGAAGTTGGCATGGTGAGATATCAAGGTGGAGATTGTTGGATATGGTAATTATCCAAAAGCATCTACTTAGGAAATTCCGTATTATGTGAGATTGAGATTGATATTGATAAGTTTCCTAAAGGAAATATAAATCCAAAAAGATTAGGACTTTGGGATAAACCTCTTGCTTCTTGAGATATATGTAACATCTATACAAAGTTTTCTATTTAATGTGGATTCGTAATTTTATATATATGAGATGAAAGTGCAGAAAATTTGTGTGTCCTATTTGAGTCAGCATATGGGAAAGGTAACTTCCTCTAGAGAGAGAAGTAGGGGCTTCCAGTGCATTAGAGGCAATGCCTCCCTTTAGAGAGAAGAGAGCTTCATACGTAGAGAAACACCATAAATGTGCCTCATGTAGATTGAGAGGCTGGTTTCTTGTAGAGAAGCTGTTCCCATGAAGATTTTGCGTGGTTTCACTTTTTAGAGAGAGAAAGTCTCAATTACCCTTAACGTTCTCCTCTTGGATAGTGGTTTAGCGGTGGAATGGAGATGATCTATTCTTGGACGATGGTTTAGCTATAAAATAGAGATGAGAAATTGAAGGGTGGTGCTGGTTGGGAGATTTGGTCTAAAAGGCTTTACGCGACTGGTTTTTGTCGAGGGCTACAGAGGTAACTCTATGTCGCAAAATCTGTAATATGACTTTCATTGGCATGGTGGATTTTAGTTTACTGTGCCCATGTAGCCCTCTTAAAGTGAACCACACAAATCTTTGTGCTCTTGTGGTATGTGTTTCGTGCTTTATTTGTCGTATTATGGCTTGTAGTGTCTCCTGTTTTATTTCTAGTTAGATAAGTACAGGATCTTGATGGGATCCAATTTTTGGGATTCTTATTTCTGGATCTAAAAAGACTTAAAATCCTAACACAAAATCCAAATAGCTAGAGGCGGGTCCTTTATTTGCTTCTTCCCATTTAGCTATTAAATCTCTCTCTCTAGAAGACACAGTACTCTTCACCACTCTCTAACAGTAACAATGCTTTCTCTCTCTCTCTTTTGAAGTCACGGTGTTTTATCTCTTATTCTCTTTGCACTAAGTAATCTTTGAGCTTAGGTTCACATCTTCCAATCAATAATGGGTTTTTGAGGCATTTTCAATAAAGAAAGCAACCATGGTATTGCATATCTCAATGTCTTCTATGTTGCTAACCCTATGACTGACTAATTCATTACTATTCTACCCATACCTAGCTTAAGAAAAAAATTTGAAATCAATACCTTTTTGTGTTTTTGTTTTGGGTGTGGTTTCTACAAGGTTGCAACCTTACATTCAAATTTTATCATAACGCGTAATTTTGTTGTAAAATCTTTTTTGGATTATCTTAAAATCTATTTTCATATCTAATTAGAAAAATTTTAAATTTCAAAAATATTTAAAATCAAGTAGATCTATAAACATAAGAAAATCCTGAAAATGGTCAGTCTAGATAATGTGTTGCAAGATGCACTATTTCTGGAACTCAAAATTTTTTATTTATTTTTTCATATTCATATATCTCAATGTTGAGATGATCAATTACATGGTTTTTCAACATTAAAAAAACCTTTCCAATAGATTTTTGAGATCCACCTATAATTCTACATTTTAAGGTTGCAACCTTATATAAACTTTTTCCGTTTGCTTTTATGGATCCGATTTCAAGATACTAGTGGGGTTCCGCCAAAATGAAGGTTTTAAAATCCTTGAAGGTAGCTGTATATTCGATTCATCATAGGGAAAATGGAGGACATCCGGTCCTTTTACTCAAATCCTTTCTAAATCATTTATTTGAAAACGAGTTCATGGGCCCATATTTGTGTAAAACTAGCTTATGGGTATTAATGGGTCTTGAAACCATGGATTCAATAGGAATAAAACACAAAAACCCCACTTTTCTTTTTCCCCAAATATGGTAAGACCAATGACTGGTTTTTAAAATTGTTTTTGCTAGAAATTGGATTTCTCAGTTTGTCTTTATAGGCAAATAGTTTTTCTTCTTATTTATTTATTTATTTATTTTGGAGAATTCTCAGGTTCAGACAAACTGTGTCTATTTCCTCTCTTCTTCTAGTACCCTCACCGCTCTTTGAGCTTAGGTTCACACAAACTGTGTCTATTTCCTCTCTTCTTCTAGTACCCTCACCGCTCTTTGAGCTTAGGTTCACATCTTCCAATCAATAATGGGTTTTTGAGGCATTTTCAATAAAGAAAGCAACCATGGTATTGCATATCTCAATGTCTTCTATGTTGCTAACCCTATGACTGACTAATTCATTACTATTCTATCCATACCTAGCTTAAGAAATTTTTTTGAAATCAATACCTTTTTGTGTTTTTGTTTTGGGTGTGGTTTCTACAAGGTTGCAACCTTACATTCAAATTTTATCATAACACGTAATTTTGTTGTAAAATCTTTTTAGGATTATCTTAAAATCTATTTTCATATCTAATTAGAAAAATTTAAAACTTCAAAAATATTTAAAATCAAGTAGATCTATAAACATAAGAAAATCCTGAAAATGATCGGTCTAGATAATGTGTTGCAAGATGCACTATTTTTGTGACTCAAAATTTTTTATTTATTTCTTCATATTCATATATCTCAATGTTGAGATGATTAATTACATGGTTTTTCAACATTAAAACAACCTTTCCAATAGATTTTTGACGTGCACCTATAATTCTACATTTTAAGGTTGCAACCTTATATAAACTTTTTCTGTTTGCTTTTATGGATCCGATTTCAAGATACTAGTGGGGTTCCGCCAAAATGAAGGTTTTAAAATCCTTGAAGGTAGCTGAATATTCGATTCATCATAGGGAAAATGGAGGACATCCGGTCCTTTTACTCAAATCCTTTCTAAATCATGTTTATTTGAAAACGAGTTCATGGGCCCATATTTGTGTAAAACTAGCTTATGGGTATTAATGGGTCTTGAAACCATGGATTCAAATAGGAATAAAACATAAAAACCCCACTTTTCTTTTTCCCCAAATATGGTAAGACCAAAGACTGGTTTTTAACATTGTTTTTGCTAGAAATTGGATTTTTCAGTTTGTCTTTATAGGCTCATAGTTTTTCTTATTTATTTATTTATTTATTTTGGAGAATTCTCAGGTTCAGACAAACTGTGTCAAAGATTACTCTTGGAATCTCAGACTCATTTGCAGTACATAACATTGATAATTTTTTCATTCCATAAGCCATCTAGAGTGCGCAGTATCCGCAACTTGACATTCCAATGCTCCTTTTAACAATAGTCACCCCTGGGCCTTGGAAGCCCAAAAGAGATCGTACGCAGCTCTTATACATGCGCACTACTACGACATAGATGGGCACATGCCAAGATAATATGGGACCAAAGCATTTGCGCATATGTGCACACACTACCAGGACATTGTTACCTCTCACTCTCTTCTTCTAGTCTAGCACATTGGATCGTTACCCTTGAAATGTGGGTGATTGATTTTCATGGATATCTCTAAGAGGAAAAATTCAAAACTCTTACAGCACATCAATTGCACTCAACAAGCAAACAGACGTGCATCTTTCTAGCTTCTGAAACGGCAATCAGAAAAAACAATAAAAAATAAAAATAAAAAAACTTAAATTTCAAGTAGACATCCAAATCTCCCTTTTGTCGATAGAGTTTGCAAAACGATGGTATGCATTACAAGTCTCGTGCAACAGTCATCAAAACATTCATAATAAATAGCATTTCTCTTTGAAATAGAGTATCTTTACTCAAATACTTCATTAAAATATAGTGCATTTGCTCGCTTTCTAAGGTCCCTACACAAAATAGCATGTACAGTTCATTTACCCACTATGCAACTACTTCTGAGCTCTTGGAACACAAAGCTGGAAAACCAGCTAGCTATTAGACTTCTTAGTTGAGAATGTAGTTCCATTTGATCTGAACTGTGAGTAGCTGTCATTGTGAGTGAAGCTGCAAATAAAAAAAAGGAACAATAAAATCCTAAAAGTTTGAGACAGACACCCGTACACAGCAAAGGATACATAATTTCTGCATTTTCTTTGGGGTTGCTACAATCTTAAATTAAAAAGAAAAAAGGGAAGATTAAAGTTTCACTCATCTGTGTATGAGAAATTATTAAGCTTAATTAGTAACCAACATTCAATATGCATACCACTAAGGGACTTCCTCTATGTATTTATGCAGTCCTTATTCTTTGTATCATTAATAAGAGAATCATTTGCTAATGATAGAGACAAAAGGAGGAAAATGAAACTAAATATTAAGAACAAGCTTCTTATCTTCTTTCTAACTATATTCAATTGGATTTGGGGGTATTGAATGAATCCATAGAGGTAGATGTATACCAGAAAAGCACTGTCACTGTAAGTGAATTCTCATAATTCCAACTCGTTGAAAATTAGTCACTGGTTAGTCACCCATTTACAGGCGTATGTTTTTTTTAGCACAAAAACCCCCACCAAAATTAGTAATTTGCAAAGTTCGAGTCTATTTTAGTTAAAAAATCAAACAAGCCAAACAATCAGTTGCAGGTTTAGGAGTTTTTTTGGATTAAAAAAAAAAAAAAAAAAAAACAAATCACATATATGCATGTTTGGGGGGTTATTTCTTTATTTATTTTTTGAGAGAACAAGCTCTAGAAACGACATGGACTCTCCTTTCTTAAAACCCATGGCATGTGACTAGTGAGCAAGCCAAAATAACCTAATCTTGCAAAGTAGAAAGAGAACGGTTAATGAACAAACACAAACATATTTCTCTTGAAGGACCTAGATTAGAGAGACCTCTGTAAGATTAGTGAGAGAGAATTTTATAGATCAGATAGACCCCTCTAAAGCCTCAATTTTAACGAACCAGCAGTATGCAAAGAAAATATTAAAGGAAGAAAGAATGCAACCCCATTTACAAATAGGATGTGAGATGCACAAAACTGCAGATACCTCTATTAAATCAAAATTTTAACATAAAGTTCTCAGAAATCTACAAAGTACACATGAGATTTAGAGAAAGAAGCCTCAATCAAATATTTTACTTACCTGAATCCCTTGAGCTTGAACTTCAAAGGGCACCCAAATCATTCAATGTGCAGAACAAAAATAAACATGAAACCCAAAAGTGGTTTCGATGTGAGTAGAGAGAGAGAGGTGATGGCTGCAGCCCTATAGAAACTTCATCCCTTTAAATTTACTTTTTAAATTTACTTATGATTAAGTTTTTCTTGGTCTAAGATTTATAAAAAGTATTCAATACTGATTTTTATACTATCCATTCATGCATGCCATAATTTCATGATTGCATTATTTAGTTGCAACCTGCAAACGACTAAATTTTCACAATTTGAATTTAATATTTTACAATATCAAAATAAAATATGTTTTCTTTATTATTAAAAAATAATAATAGTATATTATATATTTTAAAACTTATGTCTCATTCACTTTTAAAAATTATAAAAATACTTAATGTTGTTTTCCATAAAAATTTTCAAAGTCTGCAAATCGCTTATGGCATATTTCTTATTCTTCATAAAAAAAATTTAAAAGCAATTATGCCTATATTTCCATCTGACAACAATGCCATTATTTTATTTCTATGATGTTATAGATTTCAATGTGTTTCAACCACATAGTTATATGATTATTTACATAATTATTTATTTCATTATTACGTACAACACATGTAATGCAACTACCACCTGTAATTGTAGATATATATATTTTATATTGTCGAATGTGATTCTAGGAGTGAATTGCAATGAATGATCAACATCTATCTCTATCTGCATTCAATAAAAGCCAAGATCCCATCCAATGATTTGTTGAGATTGGATTCTTTTGTTCTTTGTGCTTTGTCGCTAGGTTTTCGATAACTTCACAATAGTGTGTACATATTTTTCATTTGTACACGAAATATGCCCGTGGTTCTAAAAATTGGATGAGATACTGAATTTTGTTTGCAAGTGTACCATTACGAAGTATTTGAAAGTGGAAATACAAGTATATATATATATATATTTGGCAATAACTTGGTGTACTCAATCAATAGTTACAAAAAATGAGAAACTAGTTTAATTATAAAATAGAAAAGACAGAGAGAAACGAAAGGGAGATAGACATAGAGAGTAACGAAAGGGAGGTAGACGTAGAGAGACAAATAAAAAATATAGAGAAATAGATATAAGCGAGAGACGAGAACCATAACCATAGGGAGAAAGACAATGAGGGATTTGAGAGAGAAATCAGAAATATTTGAGGGAGAAATCAGAAATCCTAACTGTATCATGTAGAGGGAGAAAGAGGGAGATAATAAATCTTAACCTAATTCACAAGAAGTACAAAATCTTAAAAAAACATCTCCAATGGTTATTTCCTTTAAAAGTCCAAAAAAATTTATTGTTATTCTTCTAAAATCTAATGGTTTCCTTCATTGCTAATATTTTCAAAAGTTTGAGTATTGAGGCAGGCACAGAGCCGGTTGGCCCAGCTCGACTAGGTCACCCAAGCCCTAAAAACATAGCATTTGGGACACAAAATGTAGCCAGGGGGCTAAGCCAGTCCTAGGTTAGGTCTGTGACATGGCCGGCCGGTTTGGGATGGTCCAACCTGTGTTGCTTTTTTTTTTTTTTTTTCTTTTATTTATTTTTATTTATTTTATTTTGCTCAGCATGCCTAGCCTAGACAAGGCCAATGCCAGATTTTGACCAAGGCTCCTATGGCTTTGTTAGGGTTGGGCCCAAAAAATGGATTTTAGTCTTGAAAATAATACATCATGTAATGCATTTTTTGGCCCGTCAATTTTCAAGATTCTCAAGTGTTTATAGATCTTCTAAATCGACACTATTTTTTAAATTTCAAATTATATAATTATATATGAAAATAAATTTTCAGGCCATCACAAAGATTCCTAGTAATGAAACAACGTCTTTTAATACCATTTGAAGATGTGCCATAGTTTGATTATTTAGCGCCTCGGCCTTATACAAACCACAACCTTATATTGTCTATAGTCTATACTATTCCTTTACCATATGGTTTAACTAGGGTTGGCAAATGGGTTGGGTCCAACCGGCTGGACCCGGACTCGGACGTACTCGGGACCAGGTTTTGGACCCATACCCGACCCGTCGGGTCCAAATATCGAGTCCCGGATCTGGTCGGGTCCATTGCCACCCTCACTATGGCCTTCTTTTTTTGTTGCCTACAATGGTGAACAACATGGAACTGATCTTTGAGGGGTGGGCGATTAGATATTAAAAAGAGAGAGACATTCGAGATCTAGAGAAAGAGCCATGTATCCAAGAAACTAAGAGAGGGAGAATTGAAGAGAGGGAGGATGGCGATGGGATTTTGCTGTTTGGGGAACCAGGAAAAGATGAAGGGAAAGATGAAAAGTATTGAAACGAATTAGAGCTTTGGCTTTTGGGTAAACTAAAAATTCGGGTACGAGTACTCGCCAGGTCGGGTATAGCAGGACCCATACCCGGACCCGGGACGATACGGGTATCCTTTATTAGATCGAGGCCCTACCGGCGGATCCAAAACTTGGACCCATACCCGAACCCATGTCGGGTATACCTGGCGGGTATGGGTTGGGTCTCGGTCCATTGCGACCGCTAGGTATTAACCATTAACTTTCGCATGATATAAAACTTGTACTAAGGTGTGGGTTTGAATTTCGTGCTCACCCATAGTACGTAATAGATGAAATAAATAAACCCAATTCAACATTATTAAGTCATTTTGGATTTTCACCAAAGAGAAAGCTTTTTATGTTCCCCCTACAACATAGAAGTTCTATTCTCCCCTTTATCCAACCATCTATTTTTTAATGGAGGCTAATATTGCCCCAATCACATTGTCACGTCTCTACACTAGTTTATTTTTAATTTATTTCTATAAACTATTTTGACACCAAATTTTAGACGTCCAATCCTCTATTAAACTCGCAATAACGAAAAAATATAAAAAAAATATTTTCAATAAAATAAAAAGACCAAAATACCCTTGAAAGTTTCAAGGGGTATTTTGGTCAATATGTTTTATCGAAAATTATTGTTAATATTTGTTATAGGTGTGCCCCAATGAGAAGATGACACGTACCAAATTCATGTTCAGAAAATTTGTATTTAAAAAAACTAAAAATAAAATACTTTGAGACGTCGGATCTAAGATCAAACGATGAGTGGCTCTCTTGATAAAATGTAGAAGGCTGAATGGTAGGGAGAGGATAGAAGTTCTATGTGTTAGGGAGACCATAGGAAGCTTTCCTTTCACCAAATTGGAGAGAATTATCAAACGTCGTACGTTGAACCATGTTTATCTAATTGGAGAAAAGTATGAAGCACGTGCTACGATCCAAGGTTGAGGAGCCCTTGTGTATTATTCCTATTCTTCTTTTGAGCACGTGTACTATGATCCCGTACGACCAACCTATCCAGTTGCTCCCTCAGGTAAAAGATATACTTGGATAGTTTGTTTACCTGAAAATTTGGGACCACATAAAAATCATCAGTTGATATTTCTTGAAAAAATAAATTGGATCGAACTATTTAATACTTAGAATTTGATGCCAAGAAATGGGGCAATGTACATTCAATTTTGGGATCTTATTTTTCTCTGGCACGTACATTGTTCGTTAGAATTCTCTCTCTCTCTCTCTTTCTCTTTCTCTTTCAGAGTTGAGTTGGTCTCTAAGTTGTCCTAGAGGATACTCCCCAAGATTTGGGATCCTAAAGATACCCGTATCTTAGTTTTTGCTTAAGGGAGTGAATGAACAATTAGATCTCTCAGGAGCACAAAATCAATTGGCTTTTCGTTTTTCTAAGCTCGACCATTGTATCTAATGCTAATGCACGTGTATCACTTTCATATTTTAGAAATAACGAAGGAAAGGTAATGGATCCTTTTGTAGACTTAGTAGAAAGAGAAAATTTTAATGTAATTATTTTAAAAACCAGTTTTTTAGGACTTAGGATTTGATATTAATATGTCAAGCACTCTGTCATTGCTGAGCCAAACCAGAACGTGTACAAAGATTTCCTTGTGTTTTTTCCCTTTTTTATTTATTTATTTTATGCATTTTTTATTTTTTTTAATATTTATTGGAAGGTACGTGTTTGAACTGTAACAAAATATCATCATATTCTAATGAAAAAAATCACCCAATGAACCTTCTTAAATCATAAAATAATCACCATAGTAAACATTGGCTAGCTTGTCTAACGTGTAGCTAAAGTCACCTCATACTTTCCAACCTCTCCTATCTATAATAGGTTAGAGCTCAACTATAACCTCTAAGATTTTCGTGAAAACACTAAGCTTTTCTTGTTAGAGACACGGATATGAAGCTCTCTTCTTCCCTCTTCATTCTCCTTTTCTTTTATCCTTTTCTGGTCTCCTGCGAAGATCATGGTAATCAAACCGCTTGGTTTTATTACTCAGTGGAGTTTACATTAAAACCCTATAAGCCCTCTATTTTCTTGGTTGTGATTCTCTTATAGCCCATGTTGCTTTGCCATTGCTTCACACCCTCTTCTACTATATATTTTGGCTAAATTCTATTCTCAAAATCACGAAGTAGTTTCTTTTATTTTGTTTCTTTTTTCTTTTTGACAAATGGAAATGTCTACAAAGTTCTCTTCTAGTTTTCTCTGAAGCATTCATTTACAAAATTAATCAAGGAACCACTGATCACCTAAAAATGACTCTTACAAGTCAATTATCAAGATGATCATGTTATTCGAATGCCCACTAAACAAAATCTCTCCTGTCTCTCTCCGTCTCTGTGTGGGGTTATTTTTATTTTTGTTTTATTTTTTTGTTTCTTTTGAATGAGTTCCTTAAGAACAACAAAAACCACATCAGTTTCTTCACTAAATTTCGATCTCAGTTCACCCTCCTCTTTGATAAAATAATATTCATTTGTTATTTTGCATCATCTTCTTCTTCTTTTCTCATTCTTGTTTGTTTTCATTGTGTACTTTCTTTTTCTCAATGCTTCTCTAGAAATGCATGCTCAAAATGATGTCGTTTGATGGTTTTGCAGTTGAGAAAGCTGAGTTCTTTATTCACTCCACCCTTTTTTACCCAAATCCATATCCAATGTACTAACCCAAGTAGGCATCAACACACCCACAATATGCCTCACCTTGGGTGAGATTCATTGATTAAAACGTAAAAAATTCAAGATTCAGCCAAATTCACAAGATTTTTTTATCCTTTTCATTACAATTATTTAAAATCAATTTCTCATACATCAAGATTTTTTCATCCTTTTCATTACAATTAATTAAAATCATTTTCCCATACAAAGTTCATAGTTATAACTTTTCTTGGATATTCATAGAGTTTCTATGTTTTGCTTGCCGACAACAGTTGGAATGGGAGAAAGGGAGTGCTGGTGCGATACACATCAATGGAACCCAATTCTTACTTGAGGAGTTTCACTGGCATTCTCCATCTGAACATACTTTAGATGGTTACAGGTCCGCCCTACTAGTGTTGTTCAAGTTTTGAGTTGCTTTTTGTTCAATATTTACGATTTTTATGGCACTATTACTAAAACAACCACCACCAACTTCTTGTTTATTTAAAGTCTTCAAAAGCTATGAAAGTATAGTATCGCCCTTGTTAAACCCTTAGTAGTCTAACCATTATGTTTTACAACAATAGCCTCATGTTCTTTTTGTAAAATGGCAGGTAGAACTTTTATTTTTTCAATAGATGCAAAAAGGGTCTCTGAACTCCACCATGCATTTAAATAAGTCTCTTGACATGAATTCACATGATAAGTATGTAGTAGCTGAATATTGTAGCCTTTGTCTGTAGATATGAATTGGAGATGCATATGGTCCATCGCAGCGCAGATGGACGAATTGCCGTAGTTGCAGTGATCTATAAAGTTGGGCTGCAAGATCATTTCCTATTGAAGGTGAGGTGATTTAGATTTATGAAAGCCCCTTTGGTTTCAAGTGGGCATGAGGATTGAGCATTTATTTATTCTAATGTTTCTGTGTGTTGGTTGTTGAAAGGTGATGGATGAGATTGACGATATCAATGATGAAAAGGGATCTGAAGAAAAAGTTGGATTAGTGAACCCGGATCATGCAATAGATTTGGAGAGAGAATCATACTATAGATATTTTGGTTCCCTCACCACTCCTTCCTGTGATGAGGGAGTCACTTGGACCGTCATAAAAGAGGTAAACATTAAGGAGGCTATAATTACTTAATTGGGTTTGCATCCTCTACTTTTACATGAACCAATATGTAGATAGGCCTAGCAATGAGCCATGCGACTCAACCTGGCCAGTCCCGGGGCGGGGTCAATACATGTGACCTATTCGGCCAGGACAAGTCCAGGGATTTCATACCTCAACACAATTTGCAGTGGCTCAGGCCCACATTGCTTGTTCTTTGTCCAGGCTACCTATTGCATTCCCCCCACACACACTCAAAGTGCCAACCATTATCCACTTTATCATTTGCTCCTTGTTTTTAGACTATCTGTTCCCCTATCTTATGTGAGTTGTTTAATGGCAAAAGGTGTAGACTTCTCATTTTTCTATTTTCTTGTTGCAGGTGAAGACTGTATCAAAGGCGCAGCTGGGAATGCTAAGGGCCGCTGTTGAAGAAGTGAGAAATTTCATTTAGCTCATGCTTTATTCACCAAGAAAAAACAATGGAAAAATTCTTTAGTCTGATGTTGTTTTTTTTTGTATTCGATAGGAATTTGAGAAGAATGCAAGGCCTATACAACCCCTGAACCAGAGACAAGTATACCTCTTCAAGAATGAGTCGTAGAATGTGACACAAATATTATGTATTGTTTTCTTTTATTTCGATGTGTGTTCAAATTTTTTTTTCTGATGTAATTTTTTTTTATTAATAAATTCAATAACATTTGTCAAAAAAATGATGTATGTTTAAATTTTAAACTAAGTAATGGGTAGGTCTTTTCCCACCCATTAATTAGGTAGTAGGCTGCATTCTATGTATGCAATGCTTTGATTTCAAAAAGCAAATACCACAAGATACATCCATATGATTATTATTTATTGCAGAACAAGTACATAGAGTAGTGGTAAAATAGAGGAATATATGCTAAAATGGCTTGATTTTGAACTATTATTGAACACGTCTACAATATTTTTTGGTTTTAAGATTAGATGTCCTGGGAAGTTGATGCTTGTCGAAGTATCAACATATAACAACATACAATAGCAACCAAAAAATGTAATATCATGGTGAAAATGGAACACTGCCACTAGATAATGGTACACGTACGGGAATTAGATTTATTTGTTTGAATTTTTTTTTTAAAAAACTACGTTCAAAAGAAAATTGTCCATTTCCTCCCTCAGGAAAACCCTCATTAGAAGTATTTATGACCCCAAGTTTTGGGGATGTGACCCACTCAAACCAGTGATCAACATAGAAAAATTTGATAAGGAAACTTAAATTTGCACCCGATCTACATGAATAAGGACCTGTATTGCATACCGACCATTTTAGTTTTGGGCATTTATATATTGGTTTTAGACTTTGGTTTTCCTTCCAAGGCTGAGGTAAAGCAATGATATATATATATATATATATATATATATATATATATATATATATATATAAAATAGGCCAGTGTGCCTACAACTACGTACGAGTTCGATGGTCTGGATTCAATCTGGGCCTACCCAATGATAGTGATTGTATTTCATAGTTGAATTTTGGGATAGTGTCGATGCCTCAGATATCTGATCAAGCTATTTTTAGAGCATTCTGATGTTGGAAACATTAGACTACCCCATCATTCTTTATGATGAGTTTGAATTGGGCGTCAGTTGTTCGAAACATGGACCATTTTCACTTATAAAAGAAGAAAAACTTGGGTGGTCTGATACTGTTAACACCGAACCCGATACTCCCTCTATGTCTAATCCGGATCCCATGTAAAATATTTGGATCCTATCGGATTCAACCATTTTGATCCAATCATATCCAGATCCCATGTTGCTTTTCAGATCCAGATAGGATCTGGGTGGATCCGGACCTTCTAAATTCTCTGCCCTATTACCACGCGATTTTTATTGTTCGATTATTTCAGTCAATTACGCTGTTATACAAGGTTTTTTTGACAATCAGTATTAATTTGACAATTAATCGATATTGGAGTGGTTTTTTAGTCATTTAATGTAAAGCACAGAAGTATGAAACCCGAACCGAAGCCTCCTATAAACGGAGCAAAATTTTTGTACGTAACGTTTTTTCCCAATTTATTATTGTATGCTCCATATTTTCTGAAATTTACATGCACACCACTCTGCCAACCCACGTCCTTTTTTTAGTTTTGCCTCCAGCCTGGTATTTCCAATATCAGACAGGTGAGAAATTCACTTTTATTTTTTATCTTATGACTTTTCATTTTCAAGGCCTATTGGAAATCGGAAACGCAGAACACCCCTATTTCTTTGTCTTTTTTATATTGATAATGTTGGATAGCCCTAAAACCCACAGCACGTTCGACTTTAATGATACCAGACATCTCCAAATGTTTGCCTTTGAGTTGTTTGATATTTTCAACCCCGCGAAGGTTTCTCTTGCTAGGAAACGAGGTGTCCAGTGTTAGCAACATCAATCAGCCAAGCATTTCCAAATCCTTGCCTTTGAGCGGTTAAATATTTTCAACACTGGTTAGGGACTCTTGCCAAGGAACATGGTGTTCGGTGTTAGCAGCATCGGATAATCTAAAATATCCAATTCATTCCCCTTGGCTGCACGATATTTTCAACACTGGGCAAGCCTCTTGTTGAGGAATGAGGTGTCTAGCATTCGCAACATTGGACAACCTAAAGGCAAAGAATTAGAGATGTCAGACACCACTAACAATGAAAACACCATGGTTTTAAGGTTCCGACATTTTCCTTTGGGAGTGTTGGACAGGGCCCAAATCTACGAAAAGACAAAAAAAAAAAGGGTGGGCTGGTGTGGGTGGTGGTCTTATATTTTTCAAATGATAATGATATGTTATCAATAAGTTCACAATGTGTAGTTCCGAGGTACAAGAGCCTTTGACAATAATTAAGTGTTTTAGAAACTGGATTAGTGGGATACAGCCGATCACCTATCTGTTCTGAGTAAGGTATCCAAGACTTATTTTGTATTACAAATAATAAAAAGCCAAAAAAAGAAACGAGGGAGAATATGTGGAAACTGGGCAAGACTAGGGTGATCACACTCCCTTATTCCAATCTTGCTTGGGTGGTTTTAACAGGAAAGTTCTTTTGTGAGTTGGGGATGCATACATCCCCGGACTATAGAACGTCCATCTTTAAGATGGACGTTAAAGAAACGGCAACCAAAATAGACAATGCAAAAAAAAAATTAATAATATATTTTGGAAGTTTAAAATTTTATTTTCTCATTTTCATTTTCATTTTCATTTCAAGATCACCCTAGGGTAGAACATGGATGTTTGAAAGTTTTAGTCCTTGGAACCCATCTTTCTTAAGAGTGGACAGTGCCTTGCTCTTTTTTTTTAAAAAAAAAAAGTTTTTTTATTATGATTCACCTCGAAATGACAAGGACTGTTTGCAGATTCTTATATTTAATTTTATTTAACAATCATTATATGAACATTTTGTTAATGAGTTAGGTCTTTGAGTTATCAATTAATAACAATAAGGAAAGCTGAACTAACAGGTAATATCTCCTTAAGATATAGGGGCCGGCGGCCCATATTAGGAACCAAATGTTTACTAAAACAATATGACTCCCTATATTGAAGTTGACTGTGCATAGAAAGCCCATCCAATTAGGAATTACGATTGATAAAATATATTGAAATATGGAAAAAATTGTGTTTCTATGTGAGCTCTCCTCTCTCTGTCCGTAGAGAAAGGATCTGTAGTCAAACTAGAAATTCACAATGAGTTATATTTTATGGAATAGGGCTTCATAACCAACTAAACTTAACGACCAAGAGATAAGATATGGAGATTGTCATATCAATTTTTTCAAAATATGTGAAGTGTTGAACCCATTAATTGACAAATAAATTGTATTTTGTGTAGGGCAATTTTAGTGCTTGAGATGGACCTCACCATTTCAGAAAGTGTGGCATCTACCACATGGTCAGAGTATAACAACATGGGGGATATTGTAGAGTCCATGGAGCAAGATCCCCTGCTTGCAACCCTGCCTCCAATAAGTTCACATTCCCGAAAATGGGGAGCATGCGTTGTCCTCCAAGGGATCTGAAATAGAGCCGTGTGGGAATGAGATTTGGTGATGAAAATGATGCATATGAGTTTTACAAGGCTTTTGCATTAGTGGAAGGGTTTGGTGTCAGAAAGGGAAATACTCACAAGAATAAGGATGGAAAGAGAATTGATGGGGAATATAAATATTCTAAGGAAGGATTCCGTACGGTGAATCAATTGCAATCTAGAAAAATTTTGCCTCAGAAAAGATGTGGATGTGGAGCGAAGATGTGCATAAGCATAATTGGCAACAATGAGTGGGTTTTTACAAGGTTTTTTAAGGAGCACAATCACAATCTTGTATCTCCAAGGGCAGCTCGACTCATCCGTTCTCACCGACCAATATCGGATGCGACAAAGTTAATGATAAACTCCATGAGCTCTACTTTGGTAAAATCGTAAAATATCTGTGATATCTTATTAGAGCAGGTTGGAGGGATTGATAATTTCCCTTGCTCCCAAAAAGACATCGAAAACCAATTATGAAACAAGAGAAGAAAATTCAAAGGGGAAGATGACAATCGTGTGATGGAATGGTTAATCGATATGAAGAGATCCAATACATCTCTTTTCTATACAATGAAATTAGATGAAGAAGTTTACATCGTCAGCCTACTATAGATAGATGCCAAGTTAAGGGTGTTCTACCATCACTTCTCGGATGTGGTCACTTCTGATACTATAGTTTCATCTTGGAAAAAGTTTATAAGATTTCAACCACATATTATAGAAATGCGGTGAACCTAAAAAACCCATCCAAAAAAGTAGTTCAACTCTGAAATACTCACCAATAAATCATGTCAACTTTGAGATGATGGATATGAATACGGGCTCCAAGTCTTAAAAATAGTGCATCTTGCGAGCACCTAATCTAGATCACCTATTTTTTTCATAAGGCTCTTTGATATACACTTCATTCCCAACAATAGAAAGCCTTCTACTGAAGATTTGAACACTTACAAGGCCAATCTGCATATTGCAATTTTCTTTGACCTACGAATGTTCTATCACTACAACATGACCCATTTTCTTACAACATGACCCATTTTCTTACTTTCAACTATAACATTAAACGTAATAGGAGAATGGGTTGAATTCCACAATAGAAAGAATTACATTAGTTAAAAAGGAACACAAAAAAACTATAACATATTTTGAATAAGGACTACAAAAATAAAAAACATGAGCGCAAGCAAGCACACATTTATTATACACAAGAAATACAATAATTGTTGCAAATTCCCAAGAGGCATGGAGTAAAAATTGTTGTAAACGCCCTATGGCACCGAGTATCGTATCATGGCGAATACTTGTTTCTTGATTGACCGTGACACGTCCTTGTGATTCATGCATTGGATTCCACTGTTGTGTATTGCGATACCTTAAATTGACATTCTGCACAGTGATAACATATTCATCACACCATTGGAAGAACACACATAGTAGACACTTATAGTCCATCCTATTTGGGTTATTAGGGCTTGTCGATGCTTTCGTAGCACAATCTAAACTGTATTTAGGGAATTGTCGAGGTGTATATCCTTGACTACTTGTAGAATGAGATGACATTGACAGGCCCTACTATAAAAATGTAAAGATCATCACAAATTGCAAATGCAGAGCTAAACATGAAAATATTTTTTGACTTCACTATTTGTGTATCGTTGTGTATAGCGAATGCAAGGTTAAAATTTAAAATTTTAACAAGGAGCCCTATTTCATCATTCACAATCATTCACCTTCAAATCTCAAAAAAAAAACTTGAATTTTGTTCCAAAATGATGATAATGCCAAAGGATGTACAACGTATTATTTATCAACATACATACTGAAATTTCCTTGAAAGAAATACACAGATCTACCTTTCAACTTTAGTCCAAAAGAATGGTATCAAATGATAGTAACCCATGAGCAGTCTTATTTATCTTTCTTCTGATTGATAATCTTCTAAATGGAGTTATTTTTACCACACATTTGAACCTTCTCTTATAAAAGTTCGTATGCACCCAAGGTGAGAGAGATAGAGTGAACAAATCTGGATGGAGATTTTGCAGAGATAGAACTGTGATGGCAAAGCAAAAGCAAATGTTGGAATCGTTTGCAGGTAGTTTGGAGAGAGAGAATGGTGAAAAAATATAGGTAAATAAATCATAGTAAATGTACAAGACGAAGAAATAATTAAATTCAAAAAAATTTCAACCTAAATCCCCAATATTTGCTTATGGTGTACTTGATTTTGAGCGTCACAGTCAAAATAATCGGAAAAAAGTTCATAGTAAATGTACAAGATGAAGAAAAAAATAAATCCATAAGAATATAAACCTAAACCCCAATTATTTGCTACTGGTGTATCTGATTTTGGGCTTTACAATTGAATTAATCGAAATCAGATCATGCAAAATATACAAGACGAAGAAAAAATTAAATCTATAAGAATTTAAACCTAAATCCGCAATATTTGCTGAATTAATCTAAATATGATCATACAAAATGTACAAGATGAAGAAAAAATTAATCCATAAGAATTTAAACCTAAATTCCCAATATTTGCTGAATTAATCAAAATTAATCATACAAAATGTACAAGAAGAGGAAACAAAAATAAATCCATAATAATTTAAACCTAAATCCCCAATTTTGGTTGAATTAATCGAAGTCAGATCATACAAAATGTACAAGCCGAAGAAAAAAATAAATCTATGAGAATTTAAACCTAAATCCCCAATATTAGCTACTTTGTCTACCTGATTTTGGGCTTCACAATCGAAATAATCGAAATCAGATCATATAAAATGTACAAGCAACACCCAAAAGCTATCATATTTAGATCCATAATAATTTAAACCTAAAATCCCCAATATTTGATCATACAAAATGAACAAGACAAAGAAAAAATTAAATCCATAAGAATTTAATCCTAAATCCCCAATTTTTTGCCGAATAAATCGAAGTCAGAGCATTCAAATGTACAAGATGATGAAAAAAATAAATCCATGAGAATTTAAACCTAAATCCCAAATATTTGCTATTGGTGTACCTGATTTTGGGCTTCACAATCGAATTAATCAAAATCAGATTACACAAAATGTTCAAGGAACACCAAAAAGCTATCACATTTAAATCCATAAGAATTTAAACCCAAAATCCCGAATATTTGATCATAGAAAATGTACAAGACAAAGAAAAAATTAAATCCACAAGAATTTAAACCTAAATCCCCAATATTTGTTGAATTAATCGAAATCAGATCATACAAAATGTACAAGACAAAGACAAAGAAAAATAAATAAATCCAGAAGAATTTACACCTAAATCCCCAATTTTTGTTGAATTAATTGAAGTCAGATCATACAAAATATACAAAATGAAGGAAAAAATAAATCCATGTTTGTACAGTAAATGCGCAATGGCCCAGATTGAAATTTGAGATGTGCCTTCCTAAAATTGGCGAATCTAATAAAAATATCAAAAACATATTTTATAAGAAATAAAGTGACCAAAATACCCATGAACTATTTTGGGGGTATTTTGGTTAATTTAATTTTTGTGAATTATTTTTGTGATATTTTTATTAGGTGTGCCATGATGAGAGGAACACACGTCAAAAATTTCAAGTGATTTAGATCTTTAGAAAAAAAATTAAAATTCAAACACAAAATGAGGTCATGGTCGTCTCGAGACCATCAGATCAGCCCAGATTCAATCCGTGTCGTTGGGCTTATTCTTACAGATACACTCGTTGACGTACCGTAGCATCTATATATATATATATATATATATATATATATATATAAATGGCTCCATTGGACTCCACGTACCTGTCGTCAGATATTGTAGTTCATATACAGGAAAAGTGATCTGCTAATCCGGTTAGCCTTTCTTTTGTTGTGAACACCTTCTCTCTCTCTTGAGACCCTGCTTCTTTCTCTAACCCTGCTCGCTTCCCTCACATGAGTTTGAGTATTGAAGTGCTCGCAAGGTTTGGTCGAGTAGACTGCCAGAATGGGCAGGAAGGTGGGTTGCTGGCCTTATCCTCTTCATTTGATCTCTCTCTCTAAAATAAATATGATGTCGTTCTCTTGAAGTTTTTTTTGGACTTGTATCCTCTGTAAAATAAATCTGGCGTCGTTCACTTAAGGTTTTTTTTTGGATTTGGGAGTAAAGTATGTGAATGGCCTGAGGTAATTGGGATTGAAGATTTGGGGTAGAGAGATGTAAAGGATATGTGAGATATCCTCTCAAGCTGATGATCTCTCTCTATTTAGGATAACTAGATTAGTATCTGTAACTAGCTTGATGATCTCTCTTACTTCCTCCTCCTTTGAATTTGTTAATATGGTCCTTGAACCGTTCATGTGCAAAACCTAATCATCTATTTCATAGAGAAAATGGAGAAAAAACATGTCTATATGGGAACCACCCTTTTTTCGCCATCTCTTCAATTTCTCTATTTTTACAGTAACAAATCAGCAGCAAATTAAGTAATGACATTGGCCTTTTTCCCCATCCTTTACATCTTTGCATGCACTTAAAGAGCATTGAAGTAATCTACAGGACTATAGATTCCATACTCATCCTTCTAGTAAGTGGTTTGCTCCACCATTTTAGCTCGACCATAAGAGATAATAAGGCCATGTTAGAACTTCTATGATTTGATATAAGAATTTTTCCTCTTGTTTTTATTAAGATTCGATTTCAGATAAACATCTGGCTTTGGTAAGCCACCTAATCACTAGATCCATCTAATACCGACCCCTAACTACGCTTGCTTGCTCAAGAGTAGAGTTAAAGATCTCAATGATTTGATCAGGGCTGCTCAAAGTGCGAAGCATCGATTTTGCCGAGTTGATCAACAATGGGTTTTTGAGGCATTTTCAATAAGAAAGCAATCATGGGAATGCATTGCTCAATGTCTTCTATGTTGTTAACCCTAGGAGCTGTTGGAGTTGGTAGAGTGAAATGGGGGCAGAAAGTGGTACAATTTCAAACAATTAGATCTCAAAATATTTTTGTTTTCAGGCATGTAGGAGGGTTTTCTCAAAACGATATTTGCCCCCTTCGATATAGTATTTGATCTGCATAAAGAGAGCAATTGGTCCTCAAGATACATGAAAACATACTTGTATTTTTAAATGTTTCTAAAGTCTATGCACCTGAGCTCGGAACCCACATATTAGACACCAGAATCTTGATAGTTTGGAGAGAGATGTAGACAAAATAAAGTAGAGAGAGAGAGTTTAGCTCAATGGTTTCCTTGCAGGTATTGCAGAGACAATATGTTCTTGAGAGGCTCAATAGTTGTTCTAAGTATCTTTCTCGTACGGGATAGAGTCCCCATTATATAGAGCTATAAGGTGGCTGCTCATTAATTGTAGTGGTGTTTACTTGTACCACCAATAGCTACAAGTTACATGCAGCCCCTTAACTCACTTATTGTGATGGTTACATGTAACATAAACGACTATAAGTTATATGCACTTTAACTCTCTTGGATATAATCTCCTTTTGAATTCATCTCATCAACGTCTAGATGACCATTGGATGTCCCACACGCATCCATAGCTAGATGATCATTGGACCCCCCTACGAAACAGATTCACAAAAAGATAACGAGCCAAGAGCCTGACCTGCATACGTGCTCGGACGAGGGGTGCCTCATGTGCTTATACAAGTGAAGTGTAAAGTGTGCCATTAAGTGCCATCGGCCTCACCAATGCATACACATACGCGTGTCGCACACATCGCATACTCCGCGCATGCACCTTCTCTCTCATTTATACTTAGAGTACATTGTATGGGAATGTGTACTCTTAAATACACCTCAAGAAACTCTTTCCTCTTCAATTTGAGACTCAAACCCACATCCTTCTCTCTCTATAAAAACAATTTAGGAAAGAACAATAAAACCAAATTTGTTGTTTTGAAATACGCTTAAGCATTTTTTTAAAAAAAAATACTAACGGATCTAACAAATTCACTACTATACTACCCTTACCTAGCTCAAAGAAAAATTTATGATCCACACCATCTTTGGCTTTTATTTTGATTCATCATAGGGAAAATGGAGGACGCCCAATATTTTTCTCAATTCCTGTCTAAATCTTTATTTGAACACTAATTCTTGGGCCGATTTTTTGTCTAAACTAAACTTATTGGTATTAATGGATCTTAAAATCATGGATTCAAATAGCAATAATACCCAAAAACCCCAGTTTTCGTTTCCCCCAGATATGGTGGAACCATGATTTCATCTGAAATTGACTTGTTTTAAACATTGTTTTTGTTAAAAACTAGATTTCTAGGTTTGTTTTCATAGGTAAATGGTTTCTCACCCAATTTTCTTTTTTTCTTAGAATTCTCAGTTTCAGGCAAACTCTGTAGAAAATTACACTTGGAATATAAGTGTGTTTTGCTGTACATAACGTTTTATATAACATTGATATATTTTTTCTTTCCATAAGCCATCTAGAGTGTTCAACATCTACAACTTGACCTTCCACATTCTTTGCTATTGTATTCCTCATCCTCCCTTCAAATTCAAATTAACAATCGAAGCCTTTCCTTCATGAACGGTCAAACCCTGGTTCTACATATGGCATGGCGCACATCAAAATTCAAAACAACCATGCTTTCAGAAGATTTTTTTGTGTACTTCCCCCTCTTTCTTTTTTTCTCTCTCTTCATCGTTTTTTTGCCTTTGAAGCCTACTTTTTTTTGTCATTGTTCATTTAAAGTGTCAATTTCTTCAATAAATACAAAAAATAGAGAAAAGTAGAAATTAAAAAGGGAAAAAAAAATCTTCGAACCATTCTACAACTAGAGAGATAAAATTAGAGTGGTTAGAGAGAAAGTGGTTCAAGAGAGGCCAGAGAGCGAGGGGAACCAAGGCTCCACTATATGTTTGCCCCACACTTGGAATTTGGGAGAGATCCATACTTTTCAATTATGTATACATTGTAGATCATTGGGGACGCCATATAACAATTGCGTCATTTGACATACCGAAACCCTATTATTTATAACTAATTAACTAGCTACATTATTAAGAAATTGTTTAGGGGTGGATATATGTAGCAAGAATAAAAATGGATTCTATTTTTAGAGAGATAGTAGGGAAGGTGAGGCGACTGTTGTGTGTTGTAGTAGTTAATTGCATTGGGTCGTTAAACTCTCTTGACCACCTAATGAAGAATCACATCTCTCTACTCAATAGTTATTTCCTTACTCTAGAAATATTACCTATTTCTCACATTTGACAAACAATTTTCACTACCTAGGTTTTCAACAATGATTACTTTCTCTATCAAGAAATAAATTTCTTGCAATAATTACTGTCCCTCTCTAGAACTAAAATGCTCCCTCTGTAGAATTAAAATGCAACTCTAGTGCATTGAACGATCGCTAGGTTAGTGCACTAAATAGGTGAGACACTCTTCATTGTACCGTGACCAGTTATACAACGATTTTTCATTGTACCGTGACTGCTTATACCTATAATTGTAGATATTTTCTTGTATTTTTGTTGTGAAATGCAATTTTATAAATGAATGGTACCCAATGGTGGATATCTAGCTCTATCTATATGCATTAAAAGCCAGGATCCCATCCAGTGGTTTGTTGAGGTTGGATTTTTTTGTTCTTTGTATTTTGTCGCTAGGCTTTCAAGAACTTCACAATTGTGGTTACATATTTCTTATTTGTAGTTGCAATATGTCCATGATTCTAACAATTGGATGAGTTATTGAATTTTATTTGAAGTGTATCATTGGAAGTCTGTGAAAGTGGAAATACAACGACGTTGTTTTTTTTTTGGGCATTAACTTGGTGTACCTCAATCTATAATTACAAGGAGTGAGAAACTAGACTAATTATATGATTAGAGAGAGAGAGAGTAATGAACGGGAGACAGAGAGACAGAGAAATAAGAAATTATTACTGCAAAATATAGAAAGACAAAGCGAGAGACGAGAACAATATCTATAGGGAGATAGACAATAAGAGAGGAACGAGAGATAAGAAATTCTAACAGCACGATGGAGAGAGACGAATTCTTATAAACTCTAAAAAAAAATATCCAATGGTTTTTTCCTAAAAAAGTCCAAAAACGTTATTGTTATTCTTTTAGAACCTAAATGTTTTCTCGATTGCTAAGGACTTCGAAAGTGTAAGTATACAGGCTGGCAATGAGCAGGTTAGCCCAGCGCGAATGGGCCTCCAAGCCCTAAAACCATAGCACCTGGGATTCAAAATGGGGCTAGAGAGCCGAGCCAGTGATAGGTTAGGTTTGTGACATGGCTGGCCCGGTTTGGGGCAGCCCGTCCCTTTTTTTGTTTTGTTTGTCTTTTATTCATTTTTATTATAATTTTATTTTGTGTGGCATGCCTGGCCAAGACAAGGCCAATGCCAGGCTTAGGGCTTGGCCAACCGGCCCCTTGGGGACTAGGGACGGCTCCCTAGTCCCCAAGGGCCAGGCTCGCCCGCTGCCCATTGCCACTCCGATCCGAGTACATCAAATGGTCAAAATTAATTGCAACCAACTTATACCATAAGTTAAAGGAAAAGGTTTATACTCACCCCTAAAAAATAAAATTAAGGTGAACCTCAAAAATTCACTAAAAAAAGTTGTTTCGTTACGTCAAAATATACTTTTTTAGCAAATGTCCCCCAACCCAAAGAAAATAAAAAAGTCTAAACTACCCTCCTTTATTTTTACTCTGGCCTCTCTCTCCTCTTTCGCACAAAAAGGCGGTCCGGCATATTCTTAGGGCGGTCCGGCAGTATAATGTCGGTCCGAAAAATAACAGTGGCGGTCCGACAGTACAAGTGGAAGTCTGGCACTGACAAAGAACGGTCTTGCAATTG
Source organism: Amborella trichopoda (assembly GCF_054954075.1). NCBI lineage: Eukaryota > Viridiplantae > Streptophyta > Magnoliopsida > Amborellales > Amborellaceae > Amborella > Amborella trichopoda. The sequence goes on from NC_142339.1 coordinate 44,665,329, forward strand.
GCCCATGCGGTTTGGCACTGTCAAAAGGCTGTCCAGCAATAGCCCTATGCGGTCCAGCAACAGGCCCATGCGGTCCAACAACAGGTTGAAAGTGCGGTCCGGCAATGTCAAAGAGTGGTCCGGCACTTTTTTAGTTTAACGGGGTCTGGAAATGTCAAAGAGCGGTCTGCCAGCCCATGTGAGCCCACATGAATGTTCGGCCAAAATTAAATTTTTATGTTCGAAAAATGGTGTTTTCGTAAAAACATATACCTTTTTTTACTTGGGGGATATTTACTAGAAATATGATTTTTTGGGCAAAAAGTGAGAAAAAAAATTTGGTTGGAAGTAACTTGCATAGAAAGTCTAGTTTTGAGGGTTATTATTAATTTTCCCTAAAATAAACCCCCATTCCACATTATTAAATTATTTTGGATTTTCACCAAATTAGTGAAAAGTATTAAACGCGGGTGTTTAACCATATTTATCTAATTGGAGAAAAGTATCAAACACGTGCTTCTGTCGAAGGTTGAGGGGGATGATGATGCCCTCGTGTATTATACCTATTTTTCTCTTGGGCACGTGTACTATGATCCCATAGGACTAATCTATCCATTTGCTCCCTCAGGTAAAATATACGCTTGGATAATTTTTTTGACCTGAAAATTTGGGTTTTTCTTAAGTTGATATTTTTAAAAAAGAAAATTGGAGTTTGAGCTATTTAATACGTAGATTTTGGTGCCATGGAACAATGTAGGTTCAATTTTGGGATGTCATGTTTTGTCTTGCTCATACATTGTTTGTTAGAACTCTCTCTCCCTCGTCCTCTTCTTAGAGTTGATCTTTATGTCCTCCCACAGGATAAATCCCCAAGATTTGGGGTCCGAATGATACCCCTAGCTTACTTTTTGTTGAAGAGAGTGAAGGAAAATTGTTTCATGCAGGCTTGACAACATTTCTATATATGTGGTCCATAGATTATACAGCATCCATTTTAAAAATAGATGCAAGTAGGTGTTCCACCTAAAAACAATGGAAACTAATGGTTCAAATGTTTTTTTACTAGAATTATTATTTCTAGTTTTTAAAATTTATTTATTTATTCATATTCATGATCTCTATGTTAGAGATTACATGTTCTTAAAAATTAAGTCTTAAAATCCATCTCAAAAATAAATTCCTTAAGAGGCCCGCATTTCTACATATGCGTGCTTGGCCGCATAGAAATCGGGTCCGAGAGTGAATGGGATGTAAGCTCCCTCGGGAGCACAAAATCATTTGGCTTTTCTTTTTGCTAGGCTCGACCATTGTACCTAATGCTAATGCACGTGTAACATTGTTATATTTTAGAAATAATGAACGAAAGGCAATGAATCCACTTTAGCAGTTGGATTACGAAATGCAAACGTACTCACAAAGTTTATTGTTACTCGAGCAAAGAGACATGGAGTGTTTAGACTTATTCGAAATAGAAACTTTCAATGTAACTCTTTTCCACACAAGTTTGTTAGGACTTAGGAATGGAGATTAACATGCAAAACCAGAACGAGTACAATGATTTCCTTGTGTTTTTTCCTTTTTTTATGGATTTTGAATAGAAGGGCTTTTCTAGAGACAATACGTGTTTGAAATTGAAGAAAATATCGTCATGTTGTAATGAAAAAATCACCCAATGAACCTTCTCTAATTCTTAATTAATCTCCAAAGTAAACTTTGGCTGGCATGTCATACTTTTTCCAGTTACCGTGTGGCTAAAGTCACCTCGTACTCTCCAACGTCTCCTCTTTATAAATAAGAAAGAGATCAACTATAACCTCACTGTAAGCTTTCGTGAAAACAATAAGCTTTTGTGTTAGATGAATATGAACCTCTCGTCTTCCTTCATCATTCTCGTTTTCTTTTATCCTTTCCTGGTCTCCTGCGATGATCATGGTAATCAATCGCATGGTTTTATTACTTAGTGGAATATCCATTAAAACCCTCCATATTCTTGGTTGTGATTCTCTTATAGCCCTTGTTGATTTGCCATTGCTTCACACCCTCTTCTACTATATATTTTGGCTAATTTCTTATCTCAAAACCACGAAGTAGTTTCCCTTATATTTTTTTTATTTTATTTTTGACAAATGGAATGTCTACAAAGTTCTCTTGTAGTTTTTTCTGAAGCATTAATTTACAAAATTAGTCAAGGAACCACTGATCCCCTAAAAATGATTCTTACAAGTCAATATTCAAGATGATCATATTATTGGAATGCCCACTAGAAATAATCTCTCCTGTCTCTCTCCCTCTCAGTGTGGGGGTACTTATATTTCTATTTTTATTTTTATTTTTTGCTTCTTTTAAATGAGTTGAAAAGAACAACAAAAACCACAACAGTTTCTTCACTATATTTCAATCTCAGTTCACCCTCCTATGTGATAAGATAATATTCATTCATTATTTTGCATCATTTTCTTTTTCTTTTCTGGTATATTTTCATTGTGTACTTTCTTTTTCTCAATGCTTCTCTAGAAATGCATACTCAAAATGATGTGGTTTGATGATTTTGCAGTAGAGAAAGCTGAGTTCAGCTATTTGGAAGGTAGCAGGAATGGACAGGAAAATTGGGGCAGGCTCCGCTCTAAATGGGTGGCATGCTCCAAGGGCACCATGCAATCACCCATTGATATCATTCATGCAAATGCCATATACGACCATAGCTTAAAGAGCCTAAAGGCTCGATATGAGGCTGCAAAGGCCAAACTGGCAAACTCTGGCCATGGCATTGGGGTATGAGAATCCGAAATATGATTGAGATGTTCCGCTATCTTGGTTTTCATTAGTAAGCGGTAAATGTTGACTTGAAACAATGTTTTTTACAACCTTGAAAACGAAGGTCGTTTACCTTTTCTTTTGGGTAAATACAGTGGGGAATATAGGCCCCTACAACGTTTTTTAAAATCCTTGGTAGTTTTTGAAGTTATTAGCGAGAATAGAAGCTACAACGTACTACTGAGATATAGGAAATGCTACCATCACGACCCTAACCCCTTTTCCAAAGGGAAAAGTCAGTTGGGATTTGGGCCCCTACTATTTCATTAGAATAGAGTCAGAGACTTTATCATGGGGCTTGACAGTAGTACTGCCAAAGGCCCATCCCATTCTCAAATTTGTTGTTGTTGACCTTTTCATCAAAACTTTTGGGCGCATCAGTTGGCGAGGTTTCTTTATTCACTTCCCCCTTTTTTACCCAAATCCATATCCAATGTATTAACCCAAGTAGGCATCAACACACCCACAAAATGCCTCACCTTGGGTGAGATTCATTGATTAAAACATAAAAAATTCAAGATTTAGCCAAATTCACAAGATTTTTTCATCCTTTTCATTACAATTAATGAAAATCAATTTCCCATACATCAAGATTTTTTCATCCTTTTCATTACATGTAATTAAAATCATTTTCCCATACATCGAGATTGTTTTATCCTTTCCATTGCATGTAATTAAAATCATTTTCTTGGATATTCATAAAGTTTCTATGTTTTGCTTGCAGACAACAGTTGGAATGGGAGAAAGGGAGTGCTGGTGGGATAAACATCAACGGAACCCAATTCGTACTTGAGGAGTTTCACTGGCATTCTCCATCTGAACATGCTTTAGATGGTTACAGGTCTGCCCTACCGCAGTTCTTCAAGTTTTGAGTTCCTTTTTGTTCGATATTTACGATTTTAATGGCACTATTGTTGAAACAACCACCACCAACTTCTTGTTTATTTAATGTCTTTAAAAGCTATGAAAGTATAGTATCGCCTTGGTTAAACTCGTAGTAATCTAACGGGAGCGAGAGCGGGAATGGCTCCGATTCAGGGAGCGGAAGCATCGGAGCGACATCTGCCCAAAGCTCCGGTGCTCGAGGTGCGAGTTCCGGTGAAGGTAAAACATAGGCCAGTGGGCCTACAGCTACATACGAGCCCAACGGTCTAGATTCAATCAGGGCCTACCCAATGATCATGATTGTATTTCATATTTGAATTTTGGGATAGTGTCGGTACCCCAGATATCGGATCAATCAATTTTTAGAGCATTCTGAAATTGGAAACATTAGTCTACCCCATCATTATTTATGATGAGTTTGAATTGGACGTCAGTTGTCCGAAACATGGACCATTTTCACTTATAAAAGAAGAAAAACTTGGGTGGTCTGATACTGTTAACATCGAACCCCGATACTCCCTCTATTTTCAATCCGGATCCCATGTAAAATATTTGGATCCTATCGGATTCAACCATTCTGATGCAATCATATCCAAATCCCATGTTACTTTTCAGATCCAGATTAGGATCTGGGTGGATCCGGACCCTCTAAATTCTCAGCCCTATTACCACGCGGTTTTTATTGTTCGATTATTTCAGTCATTACGTCGTTATAGAAGTTTTTTTTGGCAATCAGTATTAATTTGACAATTAATCCATATTGGAGTGGTTGTTTAGTCATTTAATGTAAAGCATAGAAGTATGAAACCCAAACCAAAGCCTCCTATAAAAAAGAGGAAAATTTACGCGCGTATCGTTTTTTCCCAATTTATTATTGTACGCTCCATATTTTCTGAAATTTACATGGACACCACTCGCTAACCCACGTCATTTTTTTAGTTTTGCCTCCAGCCTGGTATTTCCAATATCTGACAGGTGAGAAATTCACTTTTATTTTGTATCTTATAACTTTTCATTTTCAAGGCCTATTGGAAATCGGAAACGCAGAACACCCCTATTTCTTTGTCTTCTTGATATTGATAATATTGGATAGCCCTAAAACCCACAACATATTCGACTTTAATGATATCGGACATCTCCAAATGTTTGCCTTTGAGTTGTTTGATATTTTCAACACCTCGAAGATTTCTCTTGCTAAGAAACGAGGTGTCCAGTGTTTGCAACATCAATCCGCCAAGCATTTCCAAATCCTTGCCTTTGAGCGGTTAAATATTTTCAACACTGGTCAGGGACTCTTGCCAAGGAACATGCTGTTCGGTGTTAGCAGCATCAGATAACCTAACCTATCCAATTCATTCCCCTTGGCTGCACGATATTTTCAACACTGGGCAAGCCTCTTGCTGAGGAATGAGGTGTCTAGCATTCGCAACATTGGAAAACTTAAAGGCAAAGAATTAGGGATGTCAGACATCACTAACATCGAACACACCATGGTTTTAAGGTTACGACATTTTTCTTTGGGAGTGTTGGATAGGGTACAAATGATAATGAAATGTTATCAATAACTTCACAATGTGTAGTTTCCAGGTACAAGAGCCTTTGACAATAATTAAGTGTTTTAGAAACTGGATTGGTGGGATACAGCCGATCACCCGTCTATTCTGAGTAAGGTATCCAAGACTTATTTTGTATTAATAATAATAAAAAGCCAAAAAAGGAACGAGAGAGAATAGGTGGGGGCAAGACTAGGGTGATCACACTCCCTTATTCCAATCATGCTTGGGCGGTTTTGACAGGAAAGTTATTTTGTGAGTTGGGGGTGCTTACATCCCCGGACTATAGAACATCCATCTTTAAGATGGACGTTAAAGAAACGGCAACCAAAATAGACAATGCAAAAAAAAAGTTAATAATATATTTTGGAAGTTTAAAATTTTATTTTCTCATTTTCATTTTCAATTAAAAGATCACCCTAGGGTAGAACATGGATGTTTGAAAGTTTGAGTCGATGGAACCCGTCTTTCTTAAGAGTGGACAATGCCTTGCTCCTTTTTTTAAAAAAAACAAAAAAACGTTATTATGATTAATCTTGAAATGACAAGGACTGTTTGGAGATTCTTATATTTCATTTTATTTAACAATCATTATATGAACATTTTGTTAATGAGTTAGGTCTTTGAGTTGTCAATTAACAATAATAAGGAAAGCTGAACTAACGGGTAATCTCCCCTTAAAATATAGGGGCCGGCGGCCCAGATTAGGAACCAAATGTTTTCTAAAACAATATGAGTCCCTAAATTGAAGTTGACTGTGCATAGAAAGGCCATCCAATTAGGAATTACGATTGATAAAATATATTGAAATATGGAAAAAATTGTGTTTCGATGTGAGTTCTCTTCTCTCTGTGAGTAGAGCAAGGAACTGTAGTCAATCTAAAAATTCACAATGAGTTATATTCTATGGAATAACGCTTCATAACCAACTAAACTTAACGACCAAGAGATAAGATATGGAGATTGTCAAATTAATTTTTTCAAAATATGTGAAGTGTTGAAGCCATTAATTGACAAATAAATTGTGTTTTATGTAGGGAACTTTTAGTACTTGAGATGGACCTCACCATTTCAGAAAGTGTGGCATCCACCACATGTTCAGAGTATAACAACATGGGGGATATTGTAGAGTCCATGGAGCAAGATCCCCTACTTGCAACCCCGCCTCCAATAAGTCCACATTCTCGAAAACGGGGAGCATGCGTTGTCCTCCAAGGGATCTGAAATAGAGCCGTGTGGGAATGAGATTTGGTGATGAAAATGATGCATAAGAGTTTTACAAGGCTTTTGCCTTGGTGGAAGGGTTTGGTGTCAGAAAGGGAAATACTCACAAGAATAAGGATGGAAAGAGATTGATGGGGAATATTAATTTTCTAAGGAAGGATTCCATATGGTGAATCAAGTGCAATCTAGAAAAATTTTGCCTCAAAAAAGATGTGGATGTGGAGCAAAGATGTGCATAAGTATAATTGCCAACAATGAGTGGGTTGTCACAAGGTTTGTGAAGGAACACAATCACAATCTCGTATCTCCAAGGAAATCTCTACTCATCAGTTCTCACCGAACAATATCGTATGCGACAAAGTTAATGATAAACTCCATGAGGTCTCCTTTGGTAAAATCTCAGAATATCTATGATATCTTATTAGAGCAGGTTGGAGAGATTGGTAATTTCCCTTTCTCCCAAAAAGACATCAAAAACCAATTACGAAACAAGAAAATAAAATTCAAAGGCCAAGATGGCAAACGTGCGATGGAATGGTTAATCGATATGAAGAGATCCAATCCATCTTTTTTCTATACAGTGAAATTAGATGAAGAGGATTACATCGTCAACCTACTATAGGTAGATGACATGTCAAGGGTGTTCTACCATCACTTCTCGGATGTGGTCACCTTTGATACTGTAATTTCATCTTGGAAAACGTTCATATTAGATTTCAACCACATATTATAGAAGTGAGGTGAACCTAAAAAACCCATCCAAAAAAGTTGGTCAACTCTGAAAAACTCACCAATAAATCATGTCAACTTTGAGATGTTGGATATGAATACGGGCTCCAAATCATAAAAATAGTACATCTTGTCAGCACCTAATCTAGATCACCTGTTTTGTTCATAAGGATATTTGATATACACTACATTCCCAACAATTGAAAGCCTGCTACTGAAGATTGGAACACTTACAAGGCCAATTTGCATATTGTAATTTTCTTTAACCTACAAATGTTCTACAACTACAACATGAACCATTTTCTTACTTTCAACTATAACATTAAACGCAATAGGAGAATGAGTTGAGCTCCACAATAGAAATAATTACATTAGTAAAAAAAAAAAAAGTATACCATATTTTGAATAAGGACTACAAAAATAAAAAACATGAGCGCAAGCAAGCACACATTTATTATACACAAGAAATACAATAATTGTTGCAAATGCCCAAGGGGCATGGAGCAAAACTTGTTGTAAACGCCCTATGACCCCTAGTATCGTATCATGGCCAATACTTGTTTCTGGATTGACCATGACACGTCCTTGTGATTCATGCATTGGATTCCACTGTTGTGTATTGCGATGCCTTAAATTGACATTTTGCACAGTGGTAACATATTCATCACACCATTGGAAGAACCCACATAATAGACATCTATAGTACATCCTATTTGGGTTATTAGGGCTTGTCGATGCTTTCGTAGCACAATCTAAACTTTATTTAGGGCATTGTCGAGGTGTATATCCTCGATTACTTGTAGAATCAGATGACATTAATAGGGCCCACTATAAAAATGCAAAGATCATGACAAATTGCGAATGCAAAGCTAAATATGTAAATATTTCTGGACTTCACTATGTGTATATCGTTGTGTATAGCAAATGCAAGGTCAAAGATAATGAAGGGACCAATAACACGTGCAGTGAAATATCACAAGCCAAAAATGAAATTTAAAATTTTAACAAGAAGCCCTATTTCTTCATTCACAATCATTCAACTTCAAATCTCAAACTAAAAAACTTTAATTTTGTTCCAAAATGATGATAATGCCAAAGGATGTACAACGTATTATTTATCAACATACATACTGAAATTTCGTTGAAAGAAAAGTACAAATCTACCTTTGAACTTTAGTTCAAAAGAATGGTATCAAATGATAGTAACCCATGAGCAGTCGTATTTATTTTTCTTCTGATTGATAATCTTTTAAATGGAGTTATTTTTACCACACATTTGAACCTCCTCTTATAAAAGTTCGGATGCACCCAAGATGAGAGAGATAGAGAGAACAAATATAGATGGAGATTTTGCAGAGATAGAACTGTGATGGCAAAGCAAAAGCAAATGTTGGAATCATTTGCAGGTAGTTTGGAGAGAGAGAATGGTGAAGAAATATTGGTAAATAAATCATAGTAAATATACAAGATGAAGAAATAATTTAATTCATAAAAATTTCAACCTAAATCCCCAATATTTGCTAATGGTGTACTTGAGTTTGGGCGTCACAATCAAAATAATCGGCAAAAAATGCCTAGTAAATGTACAAGATGAAGAAAAAAATAAATCCATAAGAATATAAACCTAAACCCCAAATAGTTGCTTCTGGTGTATCTAATTTTGGGCTTTACAATCGAATTAATCAAAATCAGATCATACAAAATATACAAGACGAAGAAAAAATTAAATCTATAAGAATTGAATTTTCTGAATCAATCGAAATATGACCATACAAAATGTACAAGATGAAGAAAAAATTAAATCCATAAGAATTTAAACCTAAATCGCCAATATTTGCTGAATTAATCAAAATTAGATCATACAAAATGTACATGCAGAGGAAAAAAAATAAATCCATCATAATTTAAACCTAAATCCCCAATTTTTGTTGAATTACTCGAAGTCAGATCATTCAAAATGTACAAGACTAAGAAAAAAATTAATCTATGAGAATTTAAACCTAAATCCCCAATATTTGCAACTTGTCTACCTGATTTTGGGCTTCACAATCGAAATAATCGAAATCAGATCATATAAAATGTACAAGGAACATCAAAAAACTATCAAATTTAGATCCATAATAATTTAAACCTAAAATCCCCAATATTTGATCATACAAAATGTACAAGACGAAGAAAAAATTAAATCCATAAGAATTTAAACCTAAATCCCCAATTTTTGCTGAATAAATCGAAGTCAAGCACACAAAATGTACAAGATGAAGAAAAAAATATATCCATGAGAATTTAAACTGAAATCCCAAATATTTTCTACTGGTGTACCTAATTATGGGCTTCACAATGGAATTAATCGAAATCAGGTTATACAAAATGTTCAAGGAACACCAAAAAACTATCACATTTAAATCCATAAGAATTTAAACCCAAAATCCTGAATATTTGATCATAGAAAATGTATAAGACGAAGAAAAAATTAATTCCACAAGAATTTAAACCTGAATCCCCAATATTTGTTGAAATAATCGAAATCAGATCATACAAAATGTACAAGACAAAGAAAAATAAATAAATCCAGAAGAATTTAAACCTAAATCCACAATTTTTTCTGAATTAGTTGAAGTCAGATCATACAAATGTACAAAATGAAGACGAAAATAAATCCATGGTTTTACACTAAATGCACAACGGCCCAGATTCAATCTGGGCCAATCTGAAGATCACGACCTCATTTCGTGTTTGAATTTTATTTTATTTTTCTGCAAATCCAAATCACATAAAATTTTAGATGTGCCTTCTTAAAAATAGGTGAATCTAATAAAAATATCAAAAAAACTATTTTACATGAAATAAAGTGACCAAAATACCCATTAAGTTTTGGGGGCATTTTGGTCAATTCAAACATAAAATGAGGTAATGGCCGTCTCGAGACCATCTTATCGGCCCAGATTAAATCCGTGTCGTGGGGCTTATTCTTACAGGTACACCCGTTGACGTACTGTAGCATATATATATATATATATATATATATATATATATATAATGCTTTATTTGATAGATTCCTAATGAAATTCTCCATTATTAGGTTGCGGATGAGTGTTATCTGGACAGTCCTCCTTGACTACCTCTTATGTCTGTTTCGACCTCAGCGGCTCTCCTGGCCTTAACGGTCTTTAGACTGGGTGTCTGAGCGTCTCTAACCTCAACTCTCGGGCCAACTTTCTTTAATGGAGGAATTTACTTAGGTTTCTTTCTCCTAAAGTATTACTCTTAGTAGTAATATTCTAAGGATAAAAAATAAAGAAGAGATAGTAATAGATAGTATTGAAAACCAAGTACAGAACTGGAATATACCTAAAGTCCCTATAAGTGATATACATAAAAAAGGATCTTTTAACTTCAAAGTAGGTTATGCTATAAAAACCGTAGAACAAACTTTATCAGTAACGAGTACCCAGGAAGATTTTTAGTTATTAAGTAATAAAATAATACAATCTCATAATGATAAAAGTTACAATTATCTTCATATAGGTTTAATACAAGTAGCTATTAAACCATTAACCAGGTTAGGACTTAATAATTCAATATTAGTATGTTTAAGAGATACTAGACATAATAAGTTTAATGATTCCTTATTAGGTATGGTAGAATCTAGTTTATGTAATGGTCCAGTATACTTTAATTGCTTCCCAAATTATTCTATATCATTAAAAGATCCAAATATCCTGAAGGTATTAACCCTAAACCTGAAACCCAAGGGTTCGATATGATCCCAGAATCTCAGAATTTAGCCATAGTATATAGAATATGTTACAAAGTTATGACTACATTATGCCCTAATGTTTTACAACATGATACAAGAAGAAAAACAATACTTTTCCAAACCAATATTGAAAAATCTAATACTATTATACCAAAAACCATAGAATGGTCAGAAATTATTCTACCCGAATCATGGTCAATCTACAATGAAAATCATCAGTACCAAGCCCCAAGAATAAATAATATTCCAGAAAGAATATTAGAAAATCCTAATGGTAAAGTAGAAATCCAATTTACCAACAATAGAAGAAATAACAGTAAAGATGATTCTGAAATAAAATCATCTACAAAACCTATAATAGAATTACCAAGAAGTTCTACTTCTTCTATAAATCCAAACTTAGAAAGTCTATATAGAACAAGAGAAAATTGCTACAGAAATCCCTGAATCATCTACATTAACCTTACAAGAAGAGACACCTATAATTGCCAACACAATAGAAAATATGGAATAAGCCTTTACGGAAAATAGTCATGAACAAGATAATAATAATATTCAAAGAATAGTATATGGAAAATCATGGAAACCTTTAACAGCTAGGCCCTATCATCATAGACCTACCCCGGTTGATATACAATTCGAAGAAGATTTGGTAGCCCAGAATATTTCCTATTCAGAAAGATCAATAATAAATTGAAATATAGATGGATTATCTGAAGAACAAATATTAGACACTATGAAACATATGACCATGTATGCCTCTACGTGCAAAATGGTAGGCAACCATGATCAAGAGGTCGCCAAAGCCATTGTTTGTGGTTTCACAGGATGGCTTCGAGGTTGGTGGGATTTCCACTTACCTGAAAATACAAAACAACAATTTTTGAATAATACTCGCCAATGGACTGTTAAAAATGAAAATAATCAAGACGTCCTATATTCCGAAAGTGATGCTGTTAATACTCTCATTTACACTATCACCCTTCATTTTGTAGGGAGTACAGCCTTACTTGAAGCCAGATTTGAAGATTTATTATCTAATTTAAGATGTCTAACCCTATCCCATTATAAATGGTACAAAGATGTTTTCTTTTCCAGACTATTAAGCAGAGAAGATAGCCAGCAGGATCCTTGGAAAGAAAAATTTATTGCTGGATTACCATATTTATTTGCAAAAAAAAGTAAAAACTAGATTAAAAAATAAAAATGGAGGAATCATACCATATTTTGTTTATACATTAGGAGAATTATCTGCAGAGATATGTGCAGAAGGATTAGCCCTATGTACAGACATGAAATAGAAGAAAAAATTAGATAAACAAAAAATGACTGGTAAAAAAGAATTAGGAGACTTCTGTGAACAATTCGGATATCATATAGAAAAATCTAGAGATAAATTTCATAAAAAGAAAAAGTATAAGACAGAAAGAAAAGAAAAGAAATCTTATAAAAAACACAAGAAAGATAAATTCATAAAAAGATTCTCTCCAAAATACAAGTACCATAAGGGTAAAAGGAAATTACCTGTATGTTATAAATTTGGAAAAGTTGGCCATTATAAAAGCCAATGTAAAATAAAAAAGAAAATAGATACTATAATCTTAGAAGAATCCATTAGAAATAAACTATATGATATAATATAAATATATGATGATGATTCTTCTGAATCTTCCACTGATACTACAATGGTAGGACAAATAGAAGATGAAGATTATTTCATGTCCTCAACAGAACAATCTGGATCTGAACAGAATATAGAATAATGTTCCTGTAATATGCTATCAAAAGAAGATACATTAATATTAGACCTTATAGAAAAAATAAATGATCCAGACGAAAAAAGAGAAATTATTACCCAATTTATCACATTAACAAAAGCAAAAAATAAACCAATTCCATTACTCAAACCACCAGAGGATTACAATTTTTTTGAAATACTCAAACGAATTAATAAAAAAGACATACTTCAAAGAGAACCCACAATATCTGAATTAAAAAAAGAAGTAAATGAAATAAAAACAAAAATAGGACAATTCAAAACTAGGTTATGCTATAAAAACCGTAGAATAGACTTTATCAGTAACAAATACCCAGGAAGATTTTCAGCTATTAAGTAATAAAATAATACAATCTCATAATGATAAAAGTAACAATTACGTTCATATAGGTTTAATACAAGTAGCTATTAAACCATCAACCAGGTTAGGACTTAATAATTCAATATTAGTATGTTTAAGAGATACTAAACATAATAAGTTTAATGATTCCTTATTAGGCTTGGTAGAATCTAGTTTATGTAATGGTCCAGTATACTTTATTTGCTTCCCAAATTATTTTATATCAATAAAAGATCCAAATATCCTTAAGGTATTAACCCTAAACCTGAAAACCCAAGGGTTCGATATGATCCCAGGATCTCAGAATTTAGCCATAGTATATAGAATATATTACAAAGTTATGACCACATATGCCCTAATGTTTTACAACATGATACAAGAGGAAAAACAATACTTTTCCAAACCAATATTGAAAAATCTAATACTATTATACCAAAAACCATAGAATGGTCAGAAATTAATCTACCTGAATCATGGTTAATCTACAATGAAAATCATCAGTACCAAGCCTCAAGAATAAATAATATTCCAGAAAGAATATTAGAAAATCCTAATGGTAAAATAGAAATCCAATTTACCAACAATAGAAGAAATAACAGTAAAGATGATTCTGAAATAAAATCATCTACAAAACCTATAATAGATTACCAAGAAGTTCTACCTCTTTTATAAATCCAAACTTAGATCTATATAGAACAAGAGAAAATATTATCATCCCACAATATAGGTCCATACAAAAATCTGAACCGGAAATAACTGACTCAGAAATGGATTTTCAAGTCTTAACTCTTACAGAAGAAAAAAGACTTACCAAACAATTTATAGAACAAGATTGCTTATCTGAAGTAAATAAGGAGATAAGAACTTGGTATAAAAAACATTTTCAACCTAGATTAGTAGAATTATTTCATATAAAGTACAATAAGGCACGAAAAAGAGAACGATATAACAAAGGATTTTTTGTCTGGTTAAAAGAAATATGTAGGGAACGAAAAATACATACTTCTAATTTTGAAATAAATACAATACAAAGTCAATATGCTTCATATGAAACAACTGAAGGAAATACAATGATAAGTATTCACCCTCCTGAAAAACGTAATATTATAAAAGGATCAAAACCAAAATTAAACATAGAAACAAAGGCTACACCATATAAAATGACTACAGAAGAAATAATACAAAAAGCTGAATTAATTCCACATGTAATAGAACAAAATAACTATACAAATTTATATATGCAATCTTTAGGAAGGCAAGCATCCAGAATTGAAAATATGTTAAGACCAGTACCTATAAAAGAAACCAAAAATATTTTATTTAAACCACCTCCATCACTTGATAAAGAAAAATTTAATTTTGGAGAAGATAATAAAACCCTAATGGATCAATTAATATCAAAATTATCTAAATTAGAAATTAAAGAAAAAACTTTAAACATTCAGAACAAAGGAAAAGAGAAAATTGCTACAGAAATCCCTGAATCATCTACATTAACCTTACAAGAAGAGACACCTATAATTGCCAACACAATAGAAAATATGGAAGAAGCCTTTACGGAAAATAGTCATGAACAAGATAATAATAATATTCAAAGAATAGTATATGGAAAATCATGGAAACCTTTAACAGCTAGGCCCTATCATCATAGACGTACCCCTGTTGATATACAATTCGAAGAAGATTTGGTAGCCCAAAATATTTCTTATTCGGGAAGATCAATAGTAAATTGGAATATAGATGGATTATCTGAACACCAAATATTAGACACTATGAAACATATGACCATGTATGCCTCTGCGTGCAAAATGGTAGGCAACCATGATCAAGAGGTCGCCAAAGCCATTGTTTGTGGTTTCACAGGATGGCTTCGAGGTTGGTGGGATTTCCACTTACCTGAAAATACAAAACAACAAACTTTGAATAATACTCGCCAATGGACTATTAAAAAAGAAAATACTCAAGACGTCCTATATTCCGAAAGTGATGTTGTTAATACTCTCATTTACACCATCACCCTTCATTTTGTGGGGAGTATAGCCTTACTTGAAGCTAGATCTGAAGATTTATTATCAAATTTAAGATGTCCAACCCTATCCCGTTATAAACGATACAAAGATGTTTTCTTTTCCAGACTATTAAGCAGAGAAGATAGCCAGCAAGATCATTGGAAAGAAAAATTTATTGCTGGATTACCATATTTATTTGCTGAAAAAGTAAAAACAAGATTAAAAAATAAAAATGGAGGGTTCATAACATATTCTGTTTATCCATTAGGAGAATTATCTGCAAAGATATGTGCACAAGGATTAGCCCTATGTACTAACATGAAATTGAAGAAACAATTAGATAAACAAAAAATGACTGGTAAAAAAGAATTAGGAGACTTCTGTGAACAATTCGGATATCATATAGAAAAATCTAGAGATAAATTTCATAAAAAGAAAAAATATAAGACAGAAAGAAAAGAAAAGAAATCTTATAAAAAACACAAGAAAGATAAATTCATAAAAAGATTCTCTCCAAAATACAAGTACCGTAAGAGTAAAAGGAAATTACCTGTATGTTATAAATGTGGAAAAGTTGGCCATTATAAAAGCCAATGTAAAATAAAAAAGAAAATAGATACTATAATCTTAGAAGAATCCATTAGAAATAAACTATATGATATAATACAAATATATGATGATGATTCTTCTGAATCTTCCACTGATACTACAATGGTAGGACAAATAGAAGATGAAGATTATTTCATGTCCTCAACAGAACAATCTGGATCTGAACAGAATATAGAAGAATGTTCTTGTAATATGTTATCCAAAGAAGATACATTAATATTAGACCTTATAGAAAAAATAAATGATCCAGAGGAAAAAAGAGAAATTATTACCCAATTTATCACATTAACAAAAGCAAAAAATAAACCAATTCCATTACTCAAACCACCAGAGGATTACAATTTTTCTGAAATACTCAAACTAATTAATAAAAAAGACATACTTCAAAGAGAACCCACAATATCTGAATTAAAAAAAGAAGTAAATGAAATAAAAAAAATAATAGGACAATTCAAAACTAGAATCAAAATATTAGAATTACAAAATGACATATCAGGAGCTGTAACTGATACAGATGAAATCGAATTCAGTCAACTAGCAGATCCTAGTGATAAAAAACCAGAAACCTTCAAAACCAAAGAAGTTGAAGAAAATATATCGGTAAACTTAGTAAATAAAATTATTTCTCAAAAATGGTTTATATTAGGAAAAATTATTATCGAAGAGGAATATAATTTTCAAACATTAGCTTTAGTAGATTCAGGTGCAGATTTAAGTTGTATTAATGAAGGTTTAGTTCCATCAAAATATTTTGATAAAACTACTCAAATACTTAATACTGCTGATATTAGTAGATTATTCATTAAATATAAATTATCAAATGCCATGGTATGTAATAATGGACACTGTTTTCCAACACCTTTTATTATGGTAAAAAACTTAAGTCAGGCAGTCATACTTGGAATTCTATTCCTAACCTTATTATATCCCATAACAATTAATAATACAGGAATAGAAACATCTAGAGTAGGAAGAACAATTAAGTTTGAATTTTTAGAAAAACCAAAACTTAAAGAAATCAATAGAGTCAAAGACAAAATGGGTAATAAAGAAAAGTTTCTATATTCCCTTAAAATAGAAATAAAATATAAACAAATAGAAGAGGACTTAGAAAACCCTGAGATAATAACAAAAATTAATAAACTTCGAACTCAAATAGAAACAGAAATTTGTAGTAACCTTCCTAATGCTTTTTGGACAAGAAAGAAACATATAGTAGGATTACCTTACGAAAAGGTGTTTGATGAATCAAAAATTCCTACCAAGGCTAGACCAGTACAAATGATTACAACCTTCTTAGAATTTTGTAAAAGAGAAATTGATGAATTACAAAGCAAAAATCTAATAAGAATAAGTGCATCTCCTTGGAGCAGTAAAGAAAAATGCGGAAAAAGAAAGAGGCGTATCAAGACTGGTAATAAATTATAAATCTTTAAATAAAGTTTTACAATGGATTAGGTATCCAATACCGAATAAAAAAGACTTACTAGATAGACTTGCTACTGCTACAATCTTTTCTAAATTTGATTTAAAATCTGGTTATTGGTAAATACAAATAAAAGAAGAAGATAAATATAAAACTGCATTCAATGTTCCATTTGGACAATATGAATGGAACGTAATGCCATTCGGATTAAAAAATGCTCTATCAGAATTTCAAAAAATAATGAATGAAGTATTTAACCCATATTATAAATTTATGATAGTATATATTGATGATGTTTTAGTCTTCTCAGATACTATAGGACAACATTTTAAAAAAATTCATACATTTGTACAAGCAATCAAACATGCAGGATTAGTAGTATCGGCCAAAAAGATAAATCTTTTCCAAACAAAAATAAGATTTTTACGCCATCATATTCATTATGGTACAATTATACCAATCGAAAGATCTATTCAATTTGCTGATAAATTTCCTGATATTATTTTAGACAAAACCGAATTACAAAGATTTTTAAGATGTTTAAATTATATAGTAGACTTTTATGAAAATTTGGCTATAGATGCTAAACCATTATACGAACGGCTTAAAAAGAATCCTCCTAAATGGACAGAGGAACATACTCAAGCTATAAAGAAAATAAAAACTTAAGCTAAAGAATTACCTTATTTAAATCTAGCTAATCCTAATGCTTTCAAAATAATAGAATGTGATGCTTTTGAATTAGGATTAGGAGGTATTTTAAAACAACGAATAAACTCTAATGAACAACTAGTCCGCTATACTTTGAAAGCTTGGAATTCTACTTAACAAAATTATATTCTACTCAACAGAATAATTTTGTTGAGTAGAATTCCAAGCTTTCAAAGTATAGCGGACTAGTTGTTCATTAGAGTTTATTCGTTGTTTTAAAATACCTCCTAATCCTAATTCAGAAGCATCACATTCTATTATTTTGAAAGCATTAGGATTAGCTAGATTTAAATAAGGTAATTCTTTAGCTTTAATTTTTATTTTCTTTATAGCTTGAGTATGTTCCTCTGTCCATTTAGGAGGATTCTTTTTAAGCCGTTCGTATAATGGTTTAGCATCTATAACTAAATTTTCATAAAAGTCTACTATATAATTTAAACATCCTAAAAATCTTTGTAATTCGGTTTTGTCTAAAATAATATCAGGAAATTTATCAGCAAATTGAATAGATCTTTCGATTGGTATAATTGTACCATAATGAATATGATGGCCTAAAAATGTTATTTTTGTTTGGATAAGATTTATCTTTTTGGCAGATACTACTAATCCTGCATGTTTGATTGCTTGTACAAATGTATGAATATGTTTAAAATGTTGTCCTATAGTATCTGAGAAGACTAAAACATCATCAATATATACTATCATAAATTTATAATATGGGTTAAATACTTCATTCATTATATTTTGAAATTCTGATGCAGCATTTTTTAATCCGAATGGCATTACGTTCCATTCATATTGGCCAAATGGAACATTGAATGCAGTTTTATATTTATCTTCTTCTTTTACTTGTATTTGCTAATAACCAGATTTTAAATCAAATTTAGAAAAGATTGTAGCAGTAGCAAGTCTATCTAGTAAGTCTTTTTTATTCGGTATTGGATACCTAATCCATTGTAAAACTTTATTTAAAGGTTTATAATTTATTACCAATCTTGGTACGCCTCTTTCTTTTTCCGCATTTTTATTGACATAAAAAGCAGCACATCTCCAAGGAGATGCACTTATTCTTATTAGATTTTTGCTTCGTAATTCATCAATTTCTTTTTTACAAAATTCTAATAAGGTTGTATTCATTTGTACTGGTGTAGCCTTGGTAGGAATTTTTGATTCATCAAACCCCTTTTCGTAAGGTAATCCTACTATATGTTTCTTTCTTGTCCAAAAAGCATTAGGAAGGTTACTACAAATTTCTGTTTCTATTTGAGTCCGAAGATTATTATATTTTGTTATTATCTCAGGGTTTTCTAAGTCTTCTTCTATTTGTTTATATTTTATTTCTATTTTAAGGGAACATAGAAACTTTTCTTTATTATCCATTTTGTCTTTGACTCTATTGATTTCTTTAAGTTTTGGTTTTTCTAAAAATTCAAACTTAATTGTTTGTCCTACTCTAGATGTTTCTATTCCTGTATTATTAATTGTTATGGGATATAGTAAGGTTAGGAATGGAATTCCAAGTATGACTGCCTGACTTAAGTTTTTTACCATAATAAAAGGTGTTGCAAAAACAGTGTCCATTATTACATACCATGGCATTTGATAATTTATATTTAATGAATAATCTACTACCATTAGCAGTATTAAGTACTTGAGTAGTTTTATCAAAATATTTTGATGGAACTAAACCTTCATTAATACAATTTAAATTTGCACCTGAATCTACTAAAGCTAATGTTTGAAAATTATATTCCTCTTCGATGACAATTTTTATTAATATAAACCATTTTTGAGAAATAATTTTATTTACTAAGTTTACCGATATATTTTCTTCAACTTCTTTGGTTTTGAAGGTTTCTGGTTCTTTATCATTAGGATCTGCTAGTTGATCGAATTCGATTTCGTCTGCATCAGTTACAGCTCCTGATATGTCATTCTGTAATTCTAATATTTTGATTCTAGTTTTTAATTGTCCTATTTCTGTTTTTATTTCATTTGCTTCTTTTTTTAATTCAGATATTGTGGGTTCTCTTTAAAGTATATCTTTTTTATTAATTCGTTTGAGTATTTTCAGAAAAATTGTAATCCTCTGGTGGTTTGAGTAATGGAATTGGTTTATTTTTTACTTTTGTTAATGTGATAAATTGGGTAATAATTTCTCTTTTTTCCTCTGGATCATTTATTTTTTCTATAAGGTCTAATATTAATGTATCTTCTTTGGATAGCATATTACATGAAATAATCTTCGTCTTCTATTTGTTCTACCATTGTAGTATCAGTGGAAGATTCAAAAGAATCATCATCATTTATTTGTATTATATCATATAGTTTATTTCTAATGGATTCTTCTAAGATTATAGTATCTATTTTCTTTTTTATTTTACATTGGCTTTTATAATGGCCAACTTTTCCACATTTATAACATACAAGTAATTTCCTTTTACCCTTATGGTACTTGTATTTTGGAGAGAATCTTTTTATGAATTTATCTTTCTTGTGTTTTTTATAAGATTTATTTTCTTTTCTTTCTGTCTTATATTTTTTCTTTTTATGAAATTTATCTTTTGATTTTTCTATATGATATCCAAATTGTTCAAAGAAGTCTCCTAATTCTTTTTTACCAGTCATTTTTTGTTTATCTAATTGTTTCTTCAATTTCATGTCAGTACATAGAGCTAATCCTTCTGCACATATCTCTGCAGATAATTCTCTTAATGTATAAACAGAATATGGTATGATTCCTCCATTTTTATTTTTTAATCTAGTTTTTACTTTTTCTGCAAATAAATATGGTAATCCAGCAATAAATTTTTCTTTCCAATGATCCTGCTGGCTATCTTCTCTACTTAATAGTCTGGAAAAAAAAACATCTTTGTACCATTTATAATGGGATAGGGTTGGACATCTTAAATTAGATAATAAATCTTTAGATCTGGCTTCAAGTAAGGCTGTACTCCCCACAAAATGAAGGGTGATGGTGTAAATGAGAGTATTAACAGCATCACTTTCGGAATATAGGACGTCTTGATTATTTTCATTTTTAACAATCCACTGGCGAGTTTTATTCAAAATTTTTTGTTTTTCTATTTTCAGGTAAGTGGAAATCCCACCAACCTCGAAGCCATCCTATGAAACCACAAACAATGGCTTTGGCGACTTCTTGATCATGGTTGCCTACCATTTTGCACGCAGAGGCATACATGGTCATATGTTTCATAGTGTCTAATATTTGGTGTTCTGATAATCCATCTATATTCCAATTTACTATTGATATTCCTGAATAGGAAATATCCTGGGCTACCAAATCTTCTTCGAATTGTATATCAACAGGGGTACGTCTATGATGATAGGGCCTAGCTGTTAAAGGTTTCCATGATTTTCCATATACTATTCTTTGAATATTATTATTATCTTGTTCATGACTATTTTTGTAAAGGCTTCTTCCATATTTTCTATTGTGTTGGCAATTATAGGTGTCTCTTCTTGTAAGGTTAATGTAGATGATTCAGGGATTTCTGTAGCAATTTTCTCTTTTCCTTTGTCCTGAATGTTTAAAGTTTTTTCTTGAATTTCTAATTTAGATAATTTTGATATTAATTGATCCATTAGGGTTTTATTATCGTCTCCAAAATTAAAATTTTCTTTATCAAGTGATGGAGGTGGTTTAAATAAAACATTTTTGGTTTCCTTTATAGGTACTGGTCTTAACATATTTTCAATTCTGGATGCTTGCCTTCCTAAAGATTGCATATATAAATTTGTATAGTTATTTTGTTCTATTACATGTGGAATTAATTCAGCTTTATGTATTATTTCTCCTGTAGTCATTTTATATGGTGTAGCCTTTGTTTCTAATTTTAATTCTGATTTTGATCTTTTTATAATAATACTTTTTTCAGGAGGGTGAATACTTGTCATTGTATTTCCTTCAGTTGTTTCATATGAAGCATATTGACTTTGTATTGTATTTATTTCAAAATTTGCAATATGTATTTTTCGTTCCCTACATATTTCTTTTAACCAGACAAAAAATCCTTTGTTATATCGTTCTCTTGTTCGTGCCTTATTGTACTTTTTATGAAATAATTCTACTAATCTAAGTTGAAAATATTTTTTATACCAAGTTCTTATCTCCTTATTTTCTTCAGATACGTAATCCTGTTCTATAAATTGTTTGCTAAGTCTTTTTTATTCTGTAAGAGTTAAGACTTGAAAATCCATTTCTGAGTCAGTTATTTCAGGTTCAGATTTTTGTATGGACCTATATTGTGGGATGATAATATTTTCTCTTGTTCTATATAGACTTTCTAAGTTTGGATTTATAGAAGAGGTAGAACTTCTTGGTAATTCTATTATAGGTTTTGTAGATGATTTTATTCCAGAATCATCTTTACTGTTATTTCTTCTATTGTTAGTAAATTGGATTTCTATTTTACCATTAGGAATTTCTAATATTCTTTCTGGAATATTATTTATTCTTGGGGCTCTGATATCAATTCTAACCAAGATCTACCACAATTCTAACCTACCACATTTCTAATATAATAGAGACTAAATTTTAACGAAGATTCTATACTATCAGTCTTAGATAACCAAAATAGAGACTTAATACTATGATAATAATGAGAGATACAGGAGTAATATCAATAGTAATCCATGTATTATAAGTAGTTTGATATATCTTTATGCTACATACAACATGATACAAGAGGAAAAACAATACTTTTTCAAACCAATATTGAAAAATCTAATACTATTATACCAAAAACCATAGAATGGTTAGAAATTACTATATATATATATATAAAAAAATGGCTCCATTGGACCCCACATACCTGTCGTCAAATATTGTAGTTCGTAAACGGGAAAACTGATCTGCTAATCCGGTTACCCTTTCTTTTGCTGTAAACTCCTTCTCTCTCTCTTGAGACCCTGCTCGCTCCTCTCACATGAGTTCGAGTGTTGAAGTGCTCGCAAGGTTTGGTCGAGGAGACTGCCAGAATGGGCAAGAAGGTGGGTCGTTGGCCTTATCCTCATCATTTGATCTCTCTCTCCCTAAAATAAATATGATGTCGTTCTCTTGAAGTTTTTTTTGGACTTGTGTCCTCTGTAAAATAAATCTGGCGTCGTTCACTCAAGGTTTTTTTTTGGATTTGGCAGTAAAGTATGTGAATGGCCTGAGGTAATTGGGATTGAACATTTTGGGTAGAGAGATGTAAAGAATATGTGAGATATCCTCTCAAGCTAATGATCTCTCTCTATTTAGGATAACTAGATTAGCATCTGTTACTAGGTTGATGATCTCTCTTACTTCCACCTCCTTTGAATTTCTCACTAGACCATTAATTAAAACGCCCAAAGCTGCCAAATCAAGAGCCTTGTTCTTGTTAATATGGTCCTTGAACCGTTCATGTGCAAAACCTAATCATCTATTTCATAGAGAAAATGGAGAAAAAACATGAATGAGAAATCTGTATGGGAACCACCCTTTTTCGCCATCTCTTCAATTTCTCTATTTTTACAGTAACAAATCAGCAGCAAATTAAGTAACGACATTGGCCTTTTTCCCCATCCCTTGTATCTTTGCATGCACTTAAAGAGCATTGAAGTAATCTACAGGACGATAGATTCCATACTCATCCATCTTGTAAGTGGTTTGCTCCACCATTTTAGCTCGACCATAAGAGATAATAAGGCCATGTTAGAAATCTGTGATTTGATATAAGGATTTTTCCTCTCGTTTTTACTAAGATTCGATTTCAGATAAACATCGGGCTTTGGTAAGCTAACTAATAACTATATCCATCTAATACCGATCCTTAACAACGCTTGCTAGCTCAAGAGTTGAGTTAAAGATCCCAATGATTTGATCAGGGCTGCTCAAAGTGCGAAGCTTCGATTTTGTCGAGTTGATCAACAATGGGTTTTTGAGGTATTTTCAATAAGAAAGCAATCATGGGAATGCATTGCTCAATGTCTTCTATGTTGTTAACCCTAGGAGCTGTTGGAGTTGGTTGAGTGAAATGGGGGCAGAAAGTGGTACAATTTCAAAAAATTAGATCTCAAAATCTTTTTGTTTTCGGGCATGTAGGAGGGTTTTCTCAAACAATATTTGCCCCCTTTCAATATAGTATTTGATCTACATAAGGAGAGTAATTGGTCCTCGAGATACATGAAAACGTACTTGTATTTTTAAATGTTTCTAAAGTCTATGCACCTGAGCTTGGTACCCACATAATAGACACCAGTATCTTGATAGTTTAGAGAGAGAAATAGACAAAATCAAATAGAGAGAGAGAGTTTAGCCCAGTGGTTTCCTTGCTGGAATTGTAGAGACGATATGTTGTTGAGAGGCTCAAAAGTTGTTCTATGTATCTTTTATGTATGGGATAGAGTCCCCATTATATAGAGCTATAAGGTGGATGCTTATTAATTGTAGTGGTGGTTACACGTACCACCAATAGCTACAAGTTACATGCAGCCCCTTAACTCACTTATTGTGATGGTTACATGTACCATCAACGACTATAAGTTACATGCACTTTAACACTCTTGGTTATAATCTCCTTTTGCCTCCATCTCATCAACGTCTAGATGACCATTGGATGTCCCACACGCATCAATAGTTAGATGATCATTGGATCCCCCTACTAATCAAACTCACAAAAAGATAACGAGCCACAAGCCTGACCCGCATACGTGCTCGGGCGAGGGGTGCCTCATGTGCGGATACGAGTTAAGTGTAAAGTGCACCATTAAGTGCCCTCGTCCTCACCAACGCATACACATATGCGTGTCGTACACATCGCATTCTCCGCGCATTCACCTTCTCTCTCCTATATACTTAGAGAATATTGTATGGGAATGTGTACTCTTAAATACACCTCAAGAAACTCTCTCCTCTTCAATGTGAGACTCAAACCCACATCCTTCTCTATTTATAAAAACAATTTAGGAAAAAACAATAAAACCAAAGTTGTTGTTTTGAAATACGCTTAAGATTTTTTAAAAGAAAAATACTAGCAGATCCAATTCACTACTATAGTACCCTTACCTAGCTCAAGGAAAAATTTATGATCCACACCATCTTTGGCTTTTATTTCTATTCATCACAGGGAAAATGGAGGACGCCCAATACTTTTCTCAATTCCTGTCTAAATCTTTATTTGAACACTAGTTCTTGAGCCCATTTTTATCTAAAATTAACTTATTGTTATTAATGGATCTTGAAATCATGGATTTAAATAGCAATAATACCCAAAAACCCCAGTTTTCGTTTCCCCCATATATGGTAGAACCATGATTTCATCGGAATTTGACTTGATTTTAACATTGTCGTTGTTAAAAACTGGATTTCGCTGTTTGTTTTCATAGGTAAATGGTTTCTCACCCAATTTTCTTTTTTTCCTAGAATTCTCAGTTTCAGGCAAACTCTTAAGAAAATTACATTTGGAATATAAGTTTGTTTTGCTGTACATAACGTTTTATATAACATTGATATATTTTTCTTTCCATAAGCCATCTAGAGTGTCCAATATCTACAACTTGACCTTCCACATTCTTTGCTATTGTATTCCTCATCCTCCCTTCAAGTTCAAATTAACATTCGAAACCTTTCCTTCATGAAAGTAAAAACCTTGGTTCTACACATGGCATGGCGCACATAAAAATTCAAAACAACCATGCTTTCAGAAAAAAAATTTGTGTGCTTCCCCCTCTTTCTGTTTTTTCTCTCTCTTCGTCTTTCTTTACCTTTGAAGCCTACTTTCTTTTGTCGTTGTTCATTTAAAGTGTCAATTTCTTCAATAAATACAAAAAATAGAGAAAAAATAGAAATTAAAAAGGGAAAAAAAATTCTTTGAACCATTCTACAACTAGAGATATAAAATTAGAGTGGTTAGAGAGAAAGTAGTTCAAGAGAGGTGAGAGAGAGAGGGGAACCAGGGCTCCAATATATGTTTGCTCCACACTTGGAATTTGGGCGAGATCCATACTTTTCAATTATATATACATTGTAGATCATTGGGGACGCCATATAACAAATGCGTCATTTGACATACCGAAACCCTATTATTTATAACTAATTAACTAGCTACATTATTATGAAATGGTTAAGGGGTGGACATACGTCGCAAAAATAAAAATGGATTCTATTTTTAGAGAGATAGTAGGGTAGGTGAGGCGAGTGTTGGGTGTTGTAGTAGTTAATTGCATTGGGTCGTTAAACACTTTTGACTACCTAATGAAGAGTCACATCTCTCTACTCAATAGTTATTTCCTTACTCTAGAAATATTACCTATTTCTCACATTTGACAAATAATTTTCACTACCTAAGTTTTCAATAATGATTACTTTCTCTAGCAAGAAATAAATTTCTTGCAATAATTACTTTCACTCTCTAGAATTAAAATGCAACGCTAGTGCATTGAAGGATCGCTAGGTTAGTGCACTAAATAGGTGAGACCCTCTATAATTTAGAACTTAGACACTCTTTTCGATTTGTTTAGGGTTTGAGAATAGGATTTTTATAGTTGTCTGTGTGGGTGATTTTTTTTATTGAAATTGAGCTTGTTTTATAATTCTTTGATGATTACTGCTAACGATTTTCCATTGTACCGGGACTAGTTATACAACGATTTTTAATTGTACCGTGACTGGTTATACCTATAATTGTAGACATTTTCTTGTATTTTTGTTGTGAAATGTGATTTTAAAAATGAATGGTATTCAATGGTGGATATCTAGCTCTATCTATAGGCATTAAAAGCCAGGATCCCATCCGATGGTTTGTTGAGGTTGGATTTTTTTGTTCTTTGTATTTTGTCGCTAGGATTTCAAGAACTTCACAATTGTGGTTACATATTTCTTTTTTGTACTTGCAATATGTCCATGATTCTAAAAATTGGATGAGGTATTGAATTTTATTTGCAAATACAACGATGTTGTTTTTTTTTTTGGGCATTAGAGAGAGAGAGTAATGAAAGGGAGACAGAGAGATAAAGAAATAAGAAATTATAACTACAAAATATAGAAAGACAAAGCGAGAGACGAGAACAATATCTATAGGGAGATAGACAACGAGAGAGGAACGAGAGATAAGAAATTCGAACGGCACGATGGACAGAAAGACGAATTCCTACAAAATCTTAAAAAAAAATATCCAATGGTTTTTTTCTAAAAAAGTCCAAAAACGTTATTGTTATTCTTTTAGAACCTAAATGTTTTCTCGATTGCTAATGACTTCGAAAGTGTAAGTATAGAGGCTGGCAATGAGCCGGTTAGCCCAGCTCGACTGGGCCTCCAAGCCCTAAAACCATAGCACCTAGGATTCAAAATGGGGCTAGAGGGCCCAGCTAGTCATAGGTTACGTTTGTGACATGGCTGGCCTGGCTAGGGACAGCCCGATCCTTTTTTTGTTTTGTTTTTCTTTTATTCATTTTTGTTGTAATTTTATTTTGCGTGGCATGCCTGGCCAAGACAAGGCCAATGCAAGGCTTGGACCGAGCCCCTTCGTCTTTGTTAGGGCTTGGCCAACCAGCCCCTTGGGAACTAGGGATTTCCCCTAGGGCCAGGGCTCGCCCGCTGGCCATTGCCACTCCGATCCGAGTACATCTAATGGTCAAAATTAATTGCAACCACCTTATACCAAAAGTTAAAGGAAAAGGTTTATACTCACCCCTAAAAAATAAAATTAAGGTGAACCTCAGAAATTCACTAGAGGAAGTTGTTTCGCTGCCAAAAAATCCTCAAATGGGTCATCTCGACCTCAAGATGTACTGACATGAAAAAAAATAGATTCAAATATTGGAACTAGTGCATCTTGTAATGCATTATGTGTACCACCAATTTTCAAGATTCTGGGTTTATAGATTTGCTTGATCTACAGAATTTTTGAAGTTTTAAATGTCATAAGTAGATATGAAAATAAATTTTTAGGCATATGAAAATAAATTTTTAGGCCATCACAATGATTCCTAGTTTTCAAACAACATTTTTCGATACTATTTAAAGGTGCGACTTAGTTTTATATTTTAGGTTTTCAGCCTTAAAAAAACCACACCCTTAAATGATTATGGCCATGTAGTATGAAACTTGTGCTAAGGTGCGGGTTGGAATTCCGAGCTCACCTATAGTACGGAATACATAAAATAAAGGGACAATTATAAATAACCCTAAGACTAGACTTTCTATGCAAGTTACCCCCAACCAATCTTTTTGTCTCACTTTTTACCCCAAAATATACTTTTTTAGCAAATGTCTCCCAACCCAAATAAAATAAAGAGGTCTAAACTACCCTCCTTTATTTTTACCCCGTCCTTTCTCTCCTCTTTCCCACGAAAAGGTGGTCCGGCAGTATAATGTCGGTCCGAAAAATAACAGTGGCGGTCCGACAGTACAAGTGGCAGTCTGGCACTAACAAAGAACGGTCTTGCAATAGGCCCATGCGGTCTGGCACTATCAAAGGGCGGTCCATCAATAACCCTATGCGGTCCAGCAACAGGCCCATGCGGTCCAGCAACTGGTCGAATGGGCGGCCCGGTAATGTCAAAGAGTGGTCCGGCACTTTTTTAGTTTAACGGGGTCCGGAAATGTCAAAGAGCGGTCTGGCAGCCCATGCGAGCCCACATGAATGTCCGGCCAAAATTAAATTTTTATGTTCAAAAAATGGTGCTTCCGTAAAAAAATATACCTTTTTTTACTTGGGGGATATTTACTAGAAAAGT